>NW_025799647.1:956252-1262791 GCF_021613505.1 Equus quagga
TATTATTGGACGCATAACATTTGCTCAGATCGATGTATCGTGATTCTCGGCACCAGTCCCTGCTGTTAGTCGTTTCTCGATTTTTCACAGCAGAGAGAAGCCTACGGTGAACATCCACTTGTCAACAGTTTTCTGCTTTGGTTGCTTTCTTTTCCTTGGGACAAACTCCAGAGGGGAGAGAGCAGAGTCAAAGGGGATGACTATTTCTGTGGCCTCTGCCACATAAGGCAGTGTCGTTTCTCTAAGGGAGCAACGCCCATTTCTAGCTCGAAGACCCAGTTTGTTAAAAATTTGGTTCCTCCCACACCTCACTATTAACTCCTGGTAATGTCCTCTCGGTTCCCCCAGAGCCTTCACATGGAGATCCACACTGACAGCTAGATAGAGCCAGACTGGCTGGGCTGGGGAGGTCTCAGGGCGGGGCTCCCCCAGGTTGCCGGCCCCCACTGGCCAGCACACAGGTGAGGGCGGCACTCACGTGAGCTCTGGGTAGACGTTATCCAGGTACCAGCGAAAGGACTTGCAGTTCATCTTCTTCCTCTGCTCGATCCGCGTGGCTACACTGAAGGGGGAGGCAAGGCTCAGGTGTCGGAGGAAGCCCCAGGGAGGAGAGCAGAGGCCCCTCCCAGGGCTCCAGGAGGCCAGCCCCTCTTTCTGCCTATCCCTGGCGGGCCAGGACCAGGAGCCACCCAAACCTGCCCCTTGCCTTGGCCCCCCTGTCTTAAGTCATTCTCTGACCTGCAAGTTCAGCCCGGGTCTCCAGGCCGGGTCTCCTCCTCATTCTCTCCTCAAATTCCTGCTCACCTGTCAGGTCCCCCCAGCCCACAGGGGGCCACACTTTCCTCTGGCTCCTCCCTCCCTGAGACCTCGGTTAGTATAGCACGAACTGGTTCCTATTTTCCTGGAGAGCAGAGCCTTCGTGAACTAGAAGTTTTCCTTCCCTGCCGTCCAGTTTAGCAGGAAGGGTTTAACAAGAAAAGTACAGCTTTCAGGAATTCTGGCAAAGAAGAACCATCTGATGCATCTGCTGGCCACCCCAGTCAGATCTCCCCACCTTCCTCAGCTGCACTGACCCGAAGGACCACTGACAGATGACCTTCACCGCCTGCATGGGCCTCCGTTTCTTCTCCAGTAAACTAGGGACATGACCACCTACCTGAGGAGGTTTTTGTGAGAATGAAATGAATTAAGGGGCGTAAGTGCCTAGCAGAAAGTACTCCCTCAGGAAATGTGAGTTCCCCACTAAAAGAAATAGTGACATACTTTTTTTTTGAAAGGATAGATATAAGTAAATAGAGAAGGATTCACTGATGATCACTAACAATGTTTTCAAACTTTTCTGACCACAACCCTAAGAAATAAATACGTCTTACATTGTGATCAAGGACACCCGCGTGTATACATAGCTACACACACGTACACATATGACCGAAATGAGAGTTTCACAAAACAGTACTTATCCTTAATTGCAATCAACTATTGTTTTCTATTCTGTTCTGTACTAATCTCGAGTGTTCTAGTTCTCTCCAGCATTTTTGTAAAATGCTGGTCACGACACACTAAATTGATTTCACAACCAATCTGCATTTTGAAAATGCTTACCTAGACTGCAGTCAGACCAGCCCAGGAGGGGAAAACAGGCTAACAGAGCACAGTCAGATGTTGATCAGCATGGGGCACACAAAGCCCCAAGTGTTTCCTGCAGACAGCCCGCGCTCAGCACTCCCACAGATGTCCCTTTTCCTGCAGGCAGCTTGTGGACCCTTTTTCATAAGTGCACCCCCTCGGCTATTTCTCCCCATGAGGCTGCACATCCTTCAAGGCCCAGGGTCTTGTCTCCGCATTGCACACCCCACCAGGCAGGCTGGAAGAGCCGGGGGTGGCAGGAGGCGCAGTTACTAAGGAGACTGGGAGCGCTTCCCTGGCGCACACATCAAGATGATGTTTGCTAAGGTTGTGCTAACACGGGGGAGGGAGGAACCAGGGCTGATGGTGGGGCCCACCTGCCGAAGGCCTTCCCGATGGCCGAGGGCCGGGCCTCGTAGTAATATTGCTTGTATTCATCCATCCACACCTCTGCAGTGCGCTTGGTATTCCTGAAAGGAGAGGACGGAGCAAAATAAGGTCACCAGGGTGGTGACAGAGTTAGGACCAGGGTCAGACCAGCTCTGGGCAGTACAGGGCGATGAGAATCCCGGGAGTGTATGCAAAGCAATACTGATTGGGGTGGGATAAACAAGGACAGTCTTTTTGGAGGGCAATCTGTCAATATCCATCAACTCTGTAGGTATGTATACTCTCTGACACTCTACTTCAAGGAATCTATTTTACCAAAATACCAGCATGTGGGCAAAAAGGACGTGTACAAGAATATTTATTTAATAAAACATTGGCGATGACCTAAATGCCCATCAAGAGGAGAATAATGAACTCCTTCCACACAAGGGAGTACTAGGCAGCCTTGAAAAAGAACACCATGGTTACTGACATGGAAGGATGTCTATAATTTGGTGTTGAGTGGCAGAAAATCACGCAGCATGACCCCATTTATATAAAATCACAAACTCAAACACATGGTGTGTGTATGTCTTTGTACATAAACTGTATACAAGAAAATGAATTAAAAGGCCTGACATGAGGGATCAGAAATCTATTAACAGTAGTTACTTTTCGAGAAACAAGTGGGATAGGAGTAAGACTGGGTAAAAGGGACTTTCACTTTTTTCTCTATATATGATATAAAGAGTAAAAAATATAATATACGTACAGATATGTATATATTATATATATTGATACAGCTTGAAGTTTTACAGTGAACATGTATTATTTTTATAATTATAAAGACAATAAAAATGGGGTGGGGGAAGCAAAACAAAACGACAGGCCGTTCAGGGAGCTAGACTGGGGGTGCTGCTGCACAAGGGAGCAAGGGCCTGGTGAGAAGATCGTCCTTGTTGGGGGCGCTCACGACACTCCTCCGTCCCCCACCCCCTGATGCCTCTGTCAGGAGAACGGGTCACAGGGTTGGTGGGGTCTTCTAGGACCTGGCCCACGGCCCCTCGAGACCAAGCATGCCCGCCCAGTGGCTTGGGACATGGATATGCAGACACAGACCAAGTCAGGGTTGGGACCTGGCATCCAGGACCAGTCCTTGGGGCCGTGAGGGAAGGACAGCCCCTAGCGGGTCATTTGGCCAGTTTTCCAAGACCCTCATGGACAAAGAGAGTCAAGACAAGAGAGGCCTGGTGGCAACACTCCCAACTTCATCCTTCCATCCCTGACAGTACCTGGAATCCCAGAATGGGGTGGGGGGAAATGGAGAACAGGCCCAGAGAGGTCATATGAGCTGATGGGCCTGGGTCTGGAACCGGGGTGTCCTAGCTCCTAGCCCGGTGCTCTCTGCACTGTGACCTACCTGATGTAGGTGAGAGCATTGCCCTCAGGGAAGTTGTAGGGGTGCCGCTTCCTGAAGACGTGGCCCACCCGGCTGCAGGGCACGATCTCCAAGCTCCCACCGCACATCCACACCCTGAAGGAGAGCTCTGCAGGAGATGGCAGCGTCAGGAGGGGACGAGCCCCTAGGCAAGTGCCCACTGAGCGAAGCTGGGGAGGAGCTGGCTTCCCCTGCCTTTGGTGTCTCCTTGGAGGCGCATGCTGGGGCTGGAGATCCTGGGCCTGTTCACACAGGGTGCACCCGCTCCTTGCCCATGTTCCTAACTGCTCACTCCATGCATGTGCGCACACACACCCTCCACACACACCACACACACACTCCTCACATCTGAGCCCTGGGAGAGCAGTGAGGAAAGTTTTGAAGGAACCCCAAGATCACAAGAAGGAAAACTGAATCAAATGGCGGCAGCACTTCCAGCCTCTGTCCAGAAAGCCCTAACCAGACATAAGCTCAGGAAGAAACATCTGCTCGTCAGTCAGCTCCAGGCATCCGAGAGGCTGGAAAACCACCCACCCACCAAGCCACAGGCCGCTCTAGCTGGCATCTTTCTAGCTGGTCCCAGACCCCCCTTTTGGCCCAGGTAGTCTCCATTTACAGGCTACCACTGGCCTTCCTGAGACATGCTTCCTTCGGATGGCGGTGGTGATGCTGAATGAGCATTTGCAAGTGACCGTGGTCCCTAGTAGTGTTGCGAGATGCAAGAAGTGGCCGTTCTGCTTCCGGGGGGCCCTCGCAGGTCGCCCACTCTGGTCTCCACTCACCATCATCACTTCTGGCAAGGACCCACCTGCAGCTGGCTGACCCTCAACCTCTTCTGGTTTCCTACTTTCTCCCAAATTAACCCTACAGTTGGACACCATGTGATATTAAAACATCTCCTTCCAGCGCCAGAAAATCCATAACCCTTGTTCTTTTTGTTTTCAATCAAAAAACAAAAGACCGTTTTCTCATGAGTTCTGCCTCGGTCCTTCTTCCCACTCCCCAGCTGGCCATAAGGACACTCGTGGTCCCTGGCCAGGCCTGGGGGCACAGCTGCTCGGGGCCCTCCCAGGGACTAGCAAAGCAGGGAGTGGAGGCAGCAGGACTCATGCCCACCTTCTGGCCAGGCTGTGTGCACCAGGTGACTTCCAGATGTGGGCTGGGGCCAGGACTGGACATTGGGCATCTGGACCCACACCCAGCGTGGCTCTGTTCCTGGCTTCCCCAGGTCTGCCTGCAAATGGCCAGGCCTTGGCCCCTTCTCCGGGTCAGAGCTCTGCAGCTTGGCCAGAAGGTCTGCATTCTGGTTCCATTTCTGCCCGACTAACTTTGTCATGCTAGTAAGTCTCTTCATCCCACTCCGCCCAAACTGTCATGCTATTATTAATCATTGCCGCTATTATCACCAACGGCAATAACAGTAGCAGGAACCATCATCCACTTACTGAGCACTTGCTATGGGCCATGCCCTTTGCAGCTGATGCCTAATCCTCACGGCGACCACATGAAGTTGGGATCGTTACCCCGACGTCTGTAGTAAGGACTGTGAAGCTCAAAGACGTTAACTAACCTCCCCAAGGCCACCCAAACCCTCAGCTGCAGAACTGCAACGTAAAGGTCACGCCATGTCCAGCAAGCCGCACTGTTTTCTTTAGTTCATTCAGCAAATTTTTATTGAGCACCTATTTGTTATGTGTCACACACTGTCCTAGAACCCCTTCCACTCTAGAGGGAGGAGACAGAAACTCAGTAAAATAAACAAAATACAAGTGGACAAGAAAATGAGTGGAATATGTCGTCTATCAGATGGCAGTAAGTGCAGTGGAGAGAAAGGAAGCAGGGAACTGAGTGATGAGGGCAAGGGGAGTTGGGGAGGGTAGAATTTTAATTAGGCTGATTAGGGAAGTCCTCACTCAAAAGGGACATTTGAGCTAAGACCTGAGGGAGGCGAGGAAGCAAGTCATGTGGCTGTTGAGGAGGAGCGTTCCGGCAGAGGGATCAGCAGGGGGAAAGACTAGAAATAGGAGTGAGGCCGACAAGGTCAAGGTGCAGCAAGGAGGCAGAGTGAGGGAGGCGGAGGGAGGCCGGAGCCGAGGGCAGAGCTGGTGGCATGTGCTCGGGGGGGGAAGGGCAGGTGGTGGAAGGACTTTGGGTTTTGCTGAGTGACTGAGAGCCCCTGTGGGGTCTTGAGCAGAGGAGTGACAGCATCTGACTGCCTAACATGAATCCCAAGGCTTTCACGTTTGCAACCCCACTCAAGGTGGGCTCTGGGCTCCCGAGTGTGGTTCTCTGGCGGGGACACAGGCAAGAGTTCAGCATGGGCATCTCTCTTCCTTCAACAAAGGGATGAAATGGAAGGCCCACATCCACCAGCCGCAGGAGTCTCCGGGCTCAAAGCTGAACGTGAGCACCGTGGCTAGCCTAGAAATTTCTTTGAATTTCTTCCAAGAAACAAAACCCTCCCCAGAACCTCTCTCCAGTTTGCCTTTCAAGTTGCCCAACCCCTGGGCCCTTGCCTCAGGCAAAGTTTGAAGTTAGCTATTTGATCATTCACTTGTTTCTCTGTCAGTCCCCAGCCTAAAACAAAAGAAAAAAGAAACGCCTCTGGATGCAGGAGAGACCGTGGGTTTCCCAGTCCGGAGTCTACAGGAAACCGGCTTTGCCCAAGCCCCCTTCAGGCCAAGAGCAAGCACACAGGAGGTCCCGTAGGCCCAGAACGCCTGAAAGAAGGTCGGAATGGAGGGAGCACTCCCCGCCACCCCCCCACCCTCCCCCCGCTCTGTTCCCAGAATTCACTCCTCCGAATGCCTGCTGGAACCGGTTTCCAAGAGTGAGTTACAAAGGGGAGGAAATCTCATGCCTGTTCCACACCGGTTGGCTTTGAGTTGGAATCAGGCCTATTTTAAGCCCCACAGCTCATCTGTGTCCTGATGGGGAGAGAAAGCCCAGCTCCTCACACCTCGGACCCACAGAAGCTGACTGGTCGCCCCTCACAATACGTCAGTGGCTCTGGGAAAGGCACCACACACTCCCGTCAGCATGGAGTCTCCTGCCGAAATCTGGAAGGCAGCGTCCACCTCAGTTTCCCTACCCGTCAAATGGGTGAGATACCACCGGCCCTATTTAGTTCACGGGGAACCTGGTCAGGATGAAAAAAGAAACAGTGGGAAGGGGCTCTGCAAAGGACTGGGCCCACCGCAAAGGGCAGGAACAGGCCTCAGAGCAGCTGCCGGCGCTCCTAGAGACCCCCCAGCTGCTCGCTGCCCTTCCCCACCCTGCCCGTCCTGCTCCTTGTCCGCGAGGCTGCCTGCATGGCTGGGCCTCCCACTCCCTTCCTGCGGGCTGACAGGTCCGGCAGCACAGGCAGCAGCAGGAGATAGAGTGGGAGAGTGAGGGTGGGTGTTTAACACCCTCCACCTGGGTGCTGAGGGCTGGCTGCAGGTGCCCCAAGACCACAGCTCCTGTCTGGGGACGCTCCCTACCAGTGGGTGCGCCTCCCAGCAGTCACCAGCCCAGGACTAAACCATCCCTTGTGGCTCCTGATGTCCTGCCCGCACCATGTGAATAGGCCCCCTTGTTAGAGGCCACACCGTGTTAAAACAAACCTCCTTAAATTACCCATGTTGGGTGCTTCATCTGTATCCGGCCTTTATCTGGCCTGAACCGCGCCAGCGACCCTGGGGCCCCACTGGCCTCCTCCCTTTCCTTCCTCCGGCCTCACAGTCACAACAAAGGCCACCAGCTCTGCGCCTTGCGTTCTAACCATCATCTCACTCAGTACTCGTAACAGCCTCTTGGGGAAACTGAGGCTTAGGGCGGCTTTTACCTGCCCAGGGCCAAACAGCTTGTAGGTGGAAGGGCCAGGATTTGTCCCCAGGCCCTCTGACCCCATGGCTTACATTTAACTACGACCCTCTCCCACACCAACCCCCCAGCCTTTCTGGTAGGGAAGCAGCCACATGTTTAAGCCGAGGTCCATGATACAGTCTATGTTCTTCCACATACCCGTCTAGCTGTGGGGCCACAGGCTCCCCCTGGCCACCTAAATCTCTTTGTTTACTAGCTGTGTGGCTCTAGACAAACTACTTAACCTCTCTGTGCCTCAATTTCTTTATCAGCAAAATGTAGAGATATATAGTACTTTCCTCAGCGAGTCTTTGTGAGGATAAAATGAGTTAATATGTATGAAGTCCTTAGAACAGGGCCTTACACAGAGAAAGGGCTCAATCAGGGTTATGAATTATTATTACTACTGTTGTTGCTGTTATTATTATTTCCCAACTTACCAAAATTCTCTCCCCCCCAGATGTCCATCTGGGCATCATACTTTCCCAAGTGGTTAAACCAGGACTTGTCAATCACGAAGATTCCTCCGGCTATGACGGGCGTCCTGGGAGCAAGGAGAAGAAAGAGCAATACATGTGCTTAAAGGCTGGGAGCGGCTCCAGACGGCCCCAGTGCCTCCTTCCAGAATCCTCTGCTCAGAGTCACTGGGGCAGGCTGTCTGGCCAGCTCCCTGCCTCTGTCCTCTCTGCCCTGGGGCCCAGAACAGAGTCAGTACGTAGATGGTGCACCCTCAGGAGCCCTGGCGACTGAAACAGCCCCCCAGCAGCCTCCCAGGCCCCGGACCCAGGGAAGGAAGGGGTCTCCCCAGAGCCCACAGCGGCCCTGACCTTATGGGCTTGGTGGGGTCTGTCCGGGCAATCTTCTGCTCAAGAGGGATCTGCTCCCACTTGAAATGCAGGCTCCAGTCGAATCCTAAGGGACAGAGCAGGGTGAGGACGGGACTCAGGGCAGAGCCCACAGGGAACTGCTGCCCCCTCATTCTGACACCCCTCAGAGTCTCCCCTGGTCAGAGGCCAGCTCGAACACGGCCCTGGGCAAGTCACGCGGTCACGCCTTCATTCAGAGAGAGGTGGGTCCCTGCCCTCATTGTTTCAATCTACTGGGTAAGACAGCGGCTACAAAGATAAATCAATAAACAGAGCATATGTCCATTGGGGTGAAAAGTGCTTAAAGAAAAGAAAAGAAATGAAGAGTGCTCTTGCTACTCTAGTAAGGGTAGTCAGGGAAGGCTCTCCGATGGGGTGACATTTGAGTAGAGACCTGAATGAAGGACTGATCCATGCAGATATCTGAGAAAAAGGAATTTGGGGTGTGTGGGGGGTCACAGCAAGTGCAAAGGCCCTGAGGTGATTTCCCAAAGGGGAAATGCCTGGTTCCCTTCAGAATCCCACTCAACCCCAAGAGCTAACTAATGGCTGTGTCCATTTATTGGAAGTCTGAGCCCTGAATAGGAAATCCACCCTGCCTGCCAGCTCCCAGCAACAGATTCTCTGGAGCAGCCTGTCCCAACGGGACTGTCTGCAGTGATAGAAATGCTCTGTATCTGCATTGTCCAAGATGGTAGGTGCTAGCCACGTGTGGCTACTGTGCTCTTGAAATGTGGCTAGTGCAAGTAACTGCATTTTCAATTTTATTTAATTTTAATTCATTTAAATTTAAATAGCCAAATGTGGCTATTGTCTACTTTATTGGACAGCACGGTTCTAAAGTCTAGACCAGAGGTGACCAAAGGAAATGGAGTGCAAGCTACATCAAAAAGTGGGAAGAACATATGAATTTAATTTGAATACTATATTTTAACACAATATACCAAAATATTGTCATTTTGATATGTAATCAATATAAAAAATTACTAATGAGATATGTTCCATTCTTCCCTACTAAGTCTTGGAAAGCTGTTGTGTGTTTTATGCCTACAGCACATCTCAGTCCAGACTGCCATGTTTCATGAGCTCAATAGCCACGTGCGAGAGAGTGGGTCTAGACCCTCCAGGGTACCTGCGAGGAATTCACGCAAGGCTGGGGGCCCCTCCCCACCCCAAGATGGCTGTCACATCCTGTCCTCCTCCCAGGACTTGTGGCCAGGTCCCTGGGCTGGCAGCATTAGGAAAGGGTGTGTCAAGGTTTGAGGGGAGGGAAAGACGAGAGACTAGCTTGGTTCTGCCACTGATTGTGCCAGGAGCCTGCAATTGCCAGCACTGGCCCTTTGTCCCCAACCCCAGGGCTCTACACAATCCCTTTTCATTTCCTGGAGGTGAAGAGGCATGAGACGCTCTGGCAAGGCCGGGAAGAAGAGCACTACGCGGGGGCTTTTGCCTGCCCTCCCCTGCCTCCTTTCAGGTCTAGAGCCCCTCCCCTGGGAGCCGGACCCACCTCCGCGAAGATCCGCGGACGCGGCAAGATAGGCAAAATTGTCCAGACTGATGACATCGATGATGGGGCTCACCACGCGGGTGTGGTCCTAGGAGAGGAAACACGAGAATGGGGCGAGGCCAGGGACTCTGTGAGAAAAGGCCCAGCTGCCAGCTCTGGGAAGCAGTTCTCTCCAAGGCATGGGGCACTCAGCACTGCCCGCAGGACATGGCAGGCTCCCGGGAGCTGTCCTGCATCACCACATCCAGGCTCCTGCAAGGTCCCACCTGGGTCCCCTGGGCACAATGCTCTCCCGGCCTCCTCCTCTCACATCACGTTGAGCCCTGCTGGGATCTCAGCTCCTCAGGGAAGCCCTCCCTGATTGCTGCAGACTGAGGATTTCTTCCTCTTTTAAGCTACTCTCACAATTACAGTTCAGACCATTCCTGGGACAGTGAATCATATGCTGCCTGAAGTGGCTCTTCTGTTGCTGGTTTGAACTGTTGTCTTATTAATTGTCATCCACCTTTGTATATGTTTGGGTTGAGTCTTCCCAAGTGGATCACTAGCAGCTTGAGGGCAGGGACCCTGCAGTCCCTGTGTAACCTGAGTGTCACTTTTCTCATGCTACACCCACTCACTACTCCCTTCATCGCCTCCCAGACACAAATCCACCTCCAAATCGTTGGTGGCGAATGTCGATTTTACTCAAGATTTTTTGAGCGGGGAGGGAGTGGTGGTGGATTATATCATATACCACGTGCCCTCCATCCCTCTCCAGGGAGGACACGGAGCACAGCCTCATCTTTCTCTCTTCTCTCCCCGCACTCTGCACTGACCCTCGGAATCCTCTGGTCTGCACTTGGAATCCAGCTCTGGCCCTCAGTTCACACCCCGTCTCAGGACGACGCAAGAGCCTGGGACGTGGTGGATGAGGGGAGACCACCCACGGTTCCTCACAGTGCCCGGTGGGGCCTCATCTCATCCTTTTTATAGACTTTTTTGTACTGAGATGTAATTCACATTTTTATCACAATTTTATTAGATATAATTGACATACCATAAAATTCACAATTTTAAAGGGTACAATTCAGTGATTTTTAGTATATTCACAAGGTTGTGCAACCATCACCACTATCTAGTTCTAGAATGCTTTCATCACCCCAACAAGAAAACCTGGACCCACTAGCAGTCACTCCCCATTCCCGTCATCCTTCCAGCCCCTGACAACCACTAATCTCCTTCCTATTTCTATGGATTTGTTTTTTCTGGACGTTTTGTATAAACGAAATCATGTAATATGTGGCCTTTTGTGACTGGCTTTTCACTAAGCATAAGATTTTCAAAGTTCATCCACATTGTAGCATGTATCAGGAGTTCGTTCCTTTTTATGGCTGAATAATATTCCATTGTATGGGTCTATCACATTGTGTTTACCCATTCATCAGTTGATAGACATTTGGGTTGTTTCCACATTTTGGCTTTTATGATAATACTGCTCTGAACACTCGTGTGCAAGTTTTTGTGTGGACAGACATTTTCAGCTCTCTTGGGTAGATACCTAGCAGTGGAATTGCCTGGTCACATGCTAACTCTATGTTTAACCTTTTGAGGACCTGCCAGACTGTTTTCCAAAGTGGCTGCACCATTTGACATTCCCACCAGCAGTGTTCAAAGGCTCCTATTTCTCCACATCCTCATCAGCACCTGTTACTGTCCATCTTTTTGATTACCGCCATCCTCGTAGGTGTCAAGTGGTATCTCATTGTGCTTTTGACTTGCATTTCCCTAATGACTTAATAATGTTGAGCATCTTTTCATGTGCTTGTTGGCCATTTGTGCATATTCCTCGCAGAAATGTCCATTCAAATCCTTTGCCCAGTTTTAAATTGGGTTATTTGTCTTTTTATGGTTGAGTTGTAATCGCCTCATCCTTTCCTCCATCTGTCCAGTCCTCCCCATTCTAGAGAACAGCAGGCACAGGGCCTCCCTCATGTCTCCTTGAGAACACCATCCTCTCCACCCTCCTTCTCGGGCTGCCTAGCCTGACCCAGAGCCCCACCCCCACCCCCCACCGCCCAGCACAGGACCCTGCCTCCCCCAGGAGGAGTACAACAACACCTTTTTCACAGTAGGAGCTTATATCTCCCCCAGGCTTTCATCCAATTTAATTCTCATAATATCCTGCTGGGACAAACATTACAATCATCCCCATTTTGGGAAGAGAAAGCTCAATGAGGGGAAGTCACTCAGGAGGAAGCAGACCATTGAGGCTCCCTACTCTGCCTGCCCAGCTTCAAAGACTGTTCATACTCCCTCATGCCAAGATCATGGCGGGCACATCCCGAGGGCCAGAGCTCCCCCGGGACGGACAGACTCACCTCCTTCACCCGCTGCAGCATGGGCTGCAGCCACTCGGTGTTCACTTCGCAGTGGCTGTCCAGAAAGGTGAGGACGGCAGCTGCGGCCACATCTGCCCCCCGAACTCGGGACCGGATCAGCCCTACAAGTGGAGTGGACAGAGGCTGGTGCCAGATGGAGCCAATTTGCTCCCTGCCGCCCCGCAGAGTCTCAGGGCTCTCCGCCCCTTCAGCGGCCGAGGTTTCCTCTGAGTTATGGTGATTGATCTTTGCTTCGTATTTGTTTATTTCCTCCCTCCTTCGATTTCTTTCTCTCATCCACCCATCAACCATCATTACTCCAAGGTCATTCTCTGAGGGCCCTCCATGTGCCAGACCCTGTTCTGGGCTCGGGGACACACTGAGTAACTGTCAGAGTTAATGAATGAAAATTGCAATAAAGTGTGGCTTGGTACCAAAGGAGAACCAGGAGCTAAAACTCTTTCCCCCCACCCCTCGGGAACCTCAGGGCAGTACCCCCCTCCAGCTGCACCATCACGTGTGACATGGAGAGAATCTTCTAGACCAAGACAGGCAGGAGTTAGTATGTCAGCCCCTTCATTCACCGTAAGCATGTTATTTAACGTCTCTAAGCCTCAGTTTCTTATCTGAAGATTCAGAGAGAGAATAGTCCCTGCCTGTCGGGGAGGGAGCCTGGCGCCCAGGAGGCCTCCACCTGCACTCTGCTCTGCCTCCACCCCATTCCCTGACAGGCTCACCAACGGCTCACTGACCGTCAGAGAATGGCCTCGCTTTGGGCAGCCCCCTGGTCAGGGTTGGGACTTGCTTGTCAGGAGCGAGGAGGCCCAGCTGGTCCTGTTCCCGACAGAGCAGCCCCCGGTGCCCTGTGAGCTGTGGGGACGGAAGGGCCTCACTCTAAGAGCTCGAAATACAAGTGGCTCATGGAGCGAATTCCCTGGCCACACCTCTGCCCGGTGCCCTGCCGCTATCCTGCTGCTGATCCACCCATCTGTGCAGCAGTCCATCTGTCCCTTCCTTCCACTCCCGCTATATCCCCAGGCCTAAAGGCATCTTCAACCCTGTGCTTGGGAGAAATTTCTCTCTGGCCTCTTCCACTCCAGTCTGAAGGTCCCCTTGGCCTGATTGGTCTTTCCTAAATGTGTCCATCACCTCTCTCTCTGTCTGTCTCAAACCTTCAGTGGCTCCCTACTACCTGCCTTATCAAGTCGAAATGCCTTTCTCTGGTTTCCAAGGTGGTCTGTCATCTATCCTCACCCACCCTTCCCTCTGCTGACCAGGCCCCGATTGTCCTAGGAAAGGAGAATAAGTAGAGGGGGGTTAAGAGGCTGGGCTTTGGGGTGGGTCCCCCTCCCCTGGGTTAGAATCCTGGCTCCTCTACTCATCACCCCAGGCAAATTACTGAACCTCCTTAAACCCCGTTTCCCTATCTGCTGTTCTGAGGCCTGAATGTGGGAATGCAGGCAAGTGAACGCCTCTCAGGATGGGCGCTCGGGAAGAGGGCCGTCAGCCCTACCTGTGTGCCCTCCTGACCCAGGTCTTTGCCTGCAGAGTCCCTGAGCCTGGATGCCCTCCCTGGACCCCCTTCACTGTCCCACAACCCCTCACCCAAGCAAGGCCCCCTCCCTGATATGGCTCCTCTCCTGCGCTCCCTCTCCCCCCGCTCCTTTCTACTCCCACACGATCATAACCAGCCCGTGCTGCCATGATTCTGACTCTTTGGGGACGTGATAAGCTCTCCGAGGGCAGGGGCCACGTTTCATGCTTCCTTTGTGTCCCCTAGAGTGCTGTGCACAACCCTGTGCCATGGGTGACGCTCCAAAACACCTCCTGATGGCAGTGAGGTGACAGCACTGACTTTTTCAAAGCGTGCCCTCTCAGTCCACCCCATGTAATCCATACAACCACCGCGCAAGGCAGAAAGGGGACCATTGTTATCCCCATTCCCGGAAGAGACAACCCAGGCCTCCAGAAGCAGAGCCACCTGCCCACAGTCATGTTACGACAGGGGCTGACCTGGGATGGCAGGAGGGTCCTTCCACAGACCTTGGTCCTGGCCACCAGGGATGCAGCAGCCCCATGCTGGCTTCGTATGATGTGGCGCCAAAAGGGAGTGGGGAGGTGCAGAGGTCTGGAGCCAAATGGGTCTGCAGCAGCACCCGAGGTCCAAGAACTTACCTTCCCGCCGGTCGTTGCGCAGGCACTTGACCTTGGGGATCCTGGTCAGGAGCAGACAGTCTTCAGCTGAGTGGAGAGAAGGAAGCAAGCTCATTCAGATGTGGGCATCCGACCACAAGTGGCTTGGCTGCCACTGGAACTGCCCAGGAGCTGTCACATACCAGGCCCAGGAAAAGGGCCGGGGCTGGGGAGGCATGGAGGAGCATAGTCATCTCCACTAGCCAAAGGATTGCCCGGTTCCCCATGGCCAGGCCATTCTGAGGAATGCCTGTACTTATGGCATTACCCCCAGGGGGCACCAGAGGGCACCAGCACAGTCAACGTCTAACACCCATGGAGCTGGACTGAAGGGATGAGCTGCATATGGCAGTTGTATAACTAAGAACAATGCTGATGTTGTTTCCATCTTTTTAAATGTCATCTCACTTGTGTCCCATCAAAGCAACACTCCTCTTTCCCCTCCTTTGACACCAGCGAGCAGAGCCAGAGAGGGCACCTAGAAAAGACTGAAGATCCTGGCGGGGGCAGAGGTCAAGAGTGCTGGCCTCAGCATTCTGAGAAAATGGGGGTTTGGAGGGGTGCAAATGCAGAAGGTGGATACTTACGGTCTGAACTGAAGTCGTCCACTAAGATGATTTCCTGGATCAGGCTGGCGGGAGTGCGGTTCAGGACACTGGAGCAGCGGTGGGGACAGAAGAAGCCAGGTTTAGGGCCACCTTCCAATTACCTCTCCCTGCCATGGGGCTCCCCCACCACCCAGCTTGGGGGCCAGCACACTGGCCACAGGCAGCTGCTTGCAAACCTTCCAGGCCTTGATCTGTGGCTGAGGAGCCGTGTGTTCCTCGGGCTTTTCCAAGGACCCGCTGACCCTGCTGCCTGGAGCCTCGGGCACTTGGGACCCGCTCCAGACAGGGGTGGGGGCTGCTCTAGTTTGATTGTTGGGCAGGACCTGCAGCTGCTCTGGCTGCCTAGGCTTAACCAGCCCTGCCGGGGCAGCCCCAAGCTGGACCCGGAACCCTCTGCCTGGAAGGCTAATGAGGCTCCTTCTGGCCTGATGGCTCAGGAGTGGTGTTCTCAGGAAGCCCCCCACTCTTTCCCTCCCACCATCCCTCCTCTTCCTCCACTCTCTGGGAAAGGAAACCCAAGCTTCTTCAATCCTAGAATACCACCGGCACTCCTTTCTGAATCCTATTCCTACCTAAGTTCATTAAAGAAATGGGGTGAGGAGGAATTAAACTTGACCACAGGGCCAAGCTTAGGAGATGAAGGGGCACCTCTCTCTGAATCACTCACAGGAGCCGGGGCCTCCTGGGCTGGCATCCATCCACCTGAGGCCTCACGCCTATCCCTGCCTCCCTTGGCATTTCTGCCCTTGTCTTGGGGAACCAAACTTGTTTTTGACTCAGCATCTTGCTAACAACTGGCCTTCTGGGGTCTCTCTGACCCTGATTCATCAGCCCCAGCTTCTCAGAAGGGCAGGACACCCCTGCCCAGGGCCACTGGTCTTCATGCGTCTGACAGCAGCACCCTATCTCAATGCCCTCCGCTGCAGGGGTGCAGCAGATCACTCCGAGGCTGGGGGAGTAGCACCATTGAGCTGAGGGTCCCAAGGCGGGGCTGACCTCTTCACCGTGCGCAGGAGGGTGGAGCGGGCCTCATTGTGGAAGGTGATGATGACACTGGTGGCCGGCAGGTCCACAGAGTAGGACACAGATGGGCAACTGAGAAGGGAGCAGAGAGGTCAGAGGGCAGCTGTGGGAGCATCCTGAGGGCAGGCTTGAGGCTTCTTTTTGTCCAGCCTGCTGTCCCTCTGGAATACCTCTGTGGGACAGAGAAGCCAAGCCTGAAACAGGATGTGGGCCCTGCCCCTCCACGCCCACACTCCAGCCCACTCAGGCCACCCAGCCTGGAGTCCTCCGAGGGAAGCCACAGGTGGGGGCACCTGCCCGGGCCTAGGCACTCTTTGCCAAAGACCTAGAGCATCCCCAGTCACTGAAGCATTTGCAGGCCTCCGACTGTGTGCAGGCACAGCACCAGGCCCCATGATCCAGCCCTGGACCAACAGACAGAACTCCCTGCCTATGGAGCAGCCATGAGAAGCAAAATGCGGGAGGGAGGAGAGCGAAAACAGCCTCTCTTTCGTCTCTGATACTCTGTCGCTTCTTCCTTCTCTTCTCCTGGCTCATGACATTTGGTCGGATCTGGAGAAGAAGTGTCCCGTCCTGCCTTCCTGGGAGTTCCTCTCTCTCACTGCCCAACACTGACAGCCCGGCTGTGACACCAGGCAGAGGAGCGGGCTCACTCCTCCCCGGCCCCGGGACCCCTGGAGGAGACAAAGCCTCTGAGAAGACTCCAAAGGCAGCTCCCGCCGCCTCCCTCCTCCCCCCGCAGCTCTGTGCTCCCGGCTCCAGACACATTTTTGGCCCACTGGCTCCCCACTCCTCAGGAAAGGGAATGAAAGCAATCCATTCTCGCCAGCCTTCATTCCTGCCGTCTCTGCAAATGCGTTTATTCGTGCTCCTGGGGCCAGCGCGAAGGCAGCTGCGGAGCTGCTTTTCATGGCAATCTTCTTTATTACAATTGCTCTCTGACTATTCCAGCAGTGACTATTTTTTCATTTCAGCATTCATTCCACTGACAGCAGCTTACAGCCCAATTCCCAGGCCCATTTCCTGCCCTGCAGAGCAGACCCGGTCAGACAGGCAAGAGTTCCACCAGCCTGGGACCTCCCCCCACCAAGGGGAAATCCTAAGAGGCTTTAAAATAACTCTCCTTGAGGGAGGATGTAGGGGAGAAGAAAAATTCACCTCTGACCCCCCCCCCCCCCAGCATTGCACCACTCCCCTGCCCTGAAGCCCCACTTGCCGTGTGAACCATCTTCCTGCGTGGATTGGAGGTGAGGGTGGGCTTGACCTCCTGAGACAGGGAACGCTGGCAGAAGCAGCCATCTCCTGTGCGCCCAGACCCCAGCACTGACCTCTAGACCCCAGGCCTCTGTCCTTGAACTCTAACCATCTTATGCCCAGGAAGGAGGGAATCTGGATAGCAATCCCAACCTCCACCTGAAGGTGGCCAACCTACCCACACCCCATCTGGGGGGCAGACTTGACCTCCTCCCCACCGGCCCTGCAACCCTTTCCACTCTGCATTTCTCTGGGGTTTATATCTACGATGACGGGGTTTTATCCAGCTCCCAAGAGCCAAGAGCCTCTGAAGAGGTGTGTCCCATGCCTGTGTTTTAAGTCTGGGCCTGGCGGGGTTTTCTCTCTGATGCTGGTAGGCCTGTCTTACACAGCTTAGGTCTCTTTGCTCCCCTTGATGGGGGTTCCCTAGATTGAGGGCTGAACTAGGAACTAGCCCGACAGTTTGGAACCCAGCAGCAGCTGCAGTTTGGAGGGCCCAGGGCAAGAGTGTGCCTCACCCCAGCACACACAGCTCCACCATGGGAGCCCCTACCCACCAAAGCCAGGACCTCCTTTGCTCCCCCTACACATGCGCCCCCACACACACACACACACATCCTGATCCCCCTCGGGCTTCTGAAAGGGCCAGGCAGCAGCTCCGGGGCAGGAGGGGAGGCCTACCTCACCACCCCACACTGCCTTGGATCCAAAGAGTCTCATTTTAAAATGCCTGGAGCCCCAGGAGGAACTCTTCCTTCAAGTTCTTCGGTGAACACCTGAGAAGGTTCAGAGCTGGGGTGGGTGGGAGTGAGAACAGAGGTGACCCAGGCCAACCTCTCGACTCACAGATTTGGAACCTCCAGGCCCCGGGGTCTAGGTAGCCACGTAGGGCTGCCCATGAGCAGTCTCCTAGTGGTGCTGTATGGACATAACCTCCTAGGCCCCGCAGTGCAGGCAGACACGAGGGGAGACTGCCCCCGGGACTGACTGAGAAAGAATTTCCAAGGCCGGAACTGGCCATTAGACCTGGGTGGGACCTTCCTGAGTAGCAGGATTATCGCCCTATTTAGCAGCATGCGTGGTCTCTGGAGGCTGACGGTGCTGGGCTTCCAGGACAGTGAGGACAGTCTAGGACTCCCCCAACAGCACGTCCATCTCGCCTTGCACAGGCTGTCAAGCCCACTGGAGTTCAGGCACAACTCCATGAGTGACAGGGAAAGTGCTAGAAGCAGACCTTTATCTCACATACATCTTTTGTGCTGCGGAGTAGCTGCGTCAGAAGGAAAAGCAATCTTGACCCCAGTCATTCTCATCTACCCTCAAACCAGGACCAGCCCAGCGCTGGGTCCATAGCTGGAGCCAACACCACTCATGTTGACCATTCAAAGCTGCAGGTACATGGGCGGGTCAGCTCCCACAGCCCCTCGTTGCCCTGTTAGATGTCTGCATGGAGCGCAGAGGAGGCCCCCAAACCAGCTTAGGCTGGCAAGGAGCCTTCCCCCGAGGAGAGGACACTGAGAGGAGTGGTGAAGGTGTGTGTGTTGGGGAGGGGGGTTCAGGCAGAGGAAACAGCGGGGTAAAAACAAGGAGGGAGGCAGGAGCAGTATAGGACTGCAGGAGCATGACGTGCTAGGGGAAGAGGAGCAGGGGCTCAGAGGGGAAGGGGCCGCTTGCACTTCAGGGGGAGGAGCTGAGACTGTTCCAGTAGGAGGGGCAGGCAGAGGAGAGACTGGACGTGGCGACCCGTATAACTTAGACGGGAGACAACAAGGGCCTGAACCCAGGAGGGGGGTTGATGGCGTGCCCAAGGTCACACTGAGCACAGTCAGAGCTGGGAATAGTGTGGAAGGCGTCCTTGACCCGGGTCTAGGGCCTCTCCTGCCTACCACACTGGGAGGACTAAGAGCAAGACTGGGAAGCATTTCTGGGAGTTGCTGAAAAAGCAGGGGCAGTAGAGTGGGAAGAGAGGAAGGAAAGGGATGTCAGGGGCCGGCCTCGGAGCCAAGTGGTTAAGTTTGCACACTCTGCTTCGGTGGCCCAGGGTTTCAGCAGCCCAGGGTTTCGCTGGTTTGGATCCCGGGCACGGACATGACACCACTCATCAGGCCACGCTGAGGTGGCGTCCCACATAGCACAACCAGAGGCACTCAAACTGGAATACACAACTATGTACTGGGGGCTTTGGGGAGAAGAAGAAAAAAAAAGAAGAGGAAGATTGGCAACAGTTGTTAGCTCAGGTGCCAATCTTAAGAAAAAAGGGGGGGGGGATCCAGTGGGGCAGTGCACAGTGCACAGCAGTCCACCGACGCACAGTACAGGCAGGGCTGGCGGCCCCCCTTCACCTCAGGCACCACCAGTGGGGCACCAAGAACGCCCGGCTCGCCCACCCCTCAGACTCCCTGTGGTCCCCTGGCAGGTCACTCTCACTGGGATTCCAGACTGAGGTGCTGAGGGGCCTCCCTCGCCGCAGCTGGGAGGTCTCCTTGGCCTTGTCAGGGCCCTCCGAAGGTCAATGACATAAAGGGAGTCAGGACAACCACTGAAGGTGAAGGTTTGAACTGAGTCTGAAGAAATCTTCCTCATTTCTTAAATCCACATGACTGAGAGAAACAAGCTAACTGGTGCTGGCCCTTCCCTCCCCCTTTCTCTCTCCCTGGGCACAATGGAGGCCACACCTGTAATGGCGGGTGTCCCGGATGGGCCGGTCTGGGCTCAGCTTGTCACTCTCCAGCTGGTTGAAGGCGTGCTGCCGATAGGGGTCCTCTCCAGCCTTCAGCTGCTTGGCCGCCAGGTAGGCCTTCTCATCAAAGCCTTTCGAGGGTGTTCCTGTCACCTGAGACAAAGGTCAGCATCAGAGGGGCCACGGGCAGGAGGATAAAGTAGCCACCATGTGTAAGCACTTACTGCCAGGCGGGAGCCAACTGTGCACCTCGTTTGTACCTTCCCCAGCTCTGTGAGCAGAGATCGTCATTCCCCCACTGCACAGATGAGGAAACTGAGGCTCAAGAAGTTAAAAACAGTACCCAGATGTGTGGGGGCACACCGTACATGGGAACTCTCTGTATTTTCTGCTCAATGCTGTGTCCTTAAAAGTGTTCTAAAAAAATAAAGTCTATTTAAAAAAAAACAGCTCAAGGTCAGAGCTAGTAAGTTGCAGCTTCTGGATTCAAACTGGTTGTTCTGACCCTGAAGCCCATATTCTTTGCTGGATATGGAAAGGATGGCTCCTGGAGACCCAAGGTCCTGAGGGGACCGCCAACCAGGCTGGAGGGCACCAAGCAACCCGCAGATCGACAGTCTCCTAGGGATGAACTTGAGCCTGACGCTAGGCTAGGCATGTGGGAGGTGCCTGATCAGTAAACACCCAGGGCTTAGACAAGCCACTGCACAGAGGATACCCATAAGGACAAGCAGGCCCTTGCAGGCTGATGCCAGAGCTGCCAGAACTCAAATGCACGGACAATGATGCATCTTCTCTGGGACTCGTGCTTGCTGCTGCAATAGCCCCACGTCAGACCTTGGGCCCACTGGTGCTAAGTGCTGGGGAGTGATGGATGACTGATGCTGTAGCCCAGCCTCCCTCCTCTTAGCCACACCCTACTCTGTGCTCCCAGATTCCCCCCATGAGAGACACTGGGGAAGGACACATGTGAGATGAATGGATGCATAGATGGATCCCAACATCTCATTATTTGAACCAAACTACTGGCCGGAGGTTCTCCAGAGTGCCTTGAAATACCATCAACTGTGAAAGCACTGCGATCCCAACCCTTCCACCTGACCAGCCACCGGGCTGGAGCTGCAGGCCCCCAGAGACAGCAGGAAGGCAGGAACTGCCACACGAGGACTCTGTCACAGACCTGGTCCTGAGAGGGATGGTCCCAGGAAGGCAGCTGGCCCTATGGGAGAGGGCCCTGTGTTGGGTGTTGCTGGGGAATATGTTCCCTGAGAGCCCAGCTCCCAACCTCACGGGACAGAAATGCAGAAGACTACTCCGTAGTGTTCCTGCCTCCGGTTATATCCCCTCCTAGGAGCCGGTCCCTGAGCTCCCTGAGGTCAGAGCCAGTGAGAGAGATTTCCCAGTGTCCATGAGCCCAGCCCCATGCTACACATAGATGCTCAGGGAGTCTATGCTCAGGATGGTGACAAAGGCTGAGGCTGCCGCACTGTGATAGTGTGAGTTGGTGCCATGCCAGGGACTGAACAGATGTGGCAGAGCCACTCCTGAGTGGACTCAAAATGCACTTCAGGAGACAGAGGAAGGAAGGAAGGAGGGAGGGAGAGGGAGAATGTTTTGACTTGAACCCCAGATTGCTAGAAGGACCCAAGCTGTCCCACTTTGAGAGTCGAGAATGAAAGCTCCTTTGTGTCATTCCCGCCCTGGAAAAAGAATGAATGGTAACTCTGCCTGCCTCTTCCTCCCTGCCTGGGGTCAGGAGATGGAAAGCAGCCTCCAACTGATGGTTGAGGAGCTAAAATAAAAGAAAAACTGCAGAAGCTCCCAAAGGGAGAGTATGCCACTTCATTATCCTGCAAGGCAACTGTGGGAAATAACCATGTTTATTTACTTAGGACTTATAGCCACTCTGTGGGTTCAGGAAACCTCTGAGCCCTCATCCTACACTCACCCATCACCCAATAAACATGATTGAGAGCCACCCATCTACCAGGCACTGAGACACCCTTCTGCAAGTTCCAAGGATCACCTGATCATTCATTCATTTGTTTACAAATGCTTGAACTCACTCACTCATTCATTCAACTATCCATTCATTCAACAAAGCTCTGCTGAGCAGCTCCCTTGTGCCAGGAAGTGGAAAGAACGCTTCTGAGACTGTTCCCCCATCCCCAGGCTGCTGCCTTCCTGCACTTCATTCACAGCTTCCTTGGAGCCACAGAGAATGTTGTGGTAGAGAGTCTGCTCAGGCCAAGGCTCTCTAGAGAAGTTCCTCTCAGGGACTCAGAACGGAGCTAGACATCCTCAAAGATGCTGTCAGGAAACGTCTGCTCCTCCCTCCCACAGACCCACAGCTTCTGTTGGTCCCACCCTCCCCCAAGGTTAGAATCTGCACCTGAGAGACAGCTCGTGAAGAAGGATGCCATGGGAACACCAAGCCCTGCTCCCTCCTAGAGACCCAGCATCCCCGGGGTTTGGAGTCAGTAGGCAGAGTCAGCCAAGTGGAGGGGACCCTGAGGAAGGGCACGTTGTGACCTCTGCATGGCTTTGGCTTCTACTCCATCCAGACCCTCCCTGGCCTCACCCCAGTCACCGCCTGGAGCCCTGCTACCTCTGATGTCCAACCCCAGTTCCCACACCCGTCCCACAGCTCATTTCCTTCCAGCTCTCCAGCTCTCCTTTCCCCTTAGCCTTGTTCTTTGATCTTGAGACTTCCAGGCCTTTGAATGTGCCATGGTACCTCCAACTCAACATCGCAAAACGAATTCCTCACTGATCCCCAAAGCAGCTCCTTCTCCTGCGTTCCCTGTCGCAGAGACGAGCAGTCCCGTTCTCTGGGGCCTCCAGGCCACAAATCCAGGGGTCATCACTGATGCCTCCCTCATGCTCCACAGCCTGGTCAGACCCCTGCCCTGGGTATCCACAGGCAGCGTCCTGGGCATACCACCAGTATTAAATCACCAATATTTACAAAAGGTCTAGTGGGTGCAGACACTGTGCAACAGGCTGTAAAGACAGAAATAAACCAAAAGCAATATGGCCCCCAGAAGAAGGATCCAGGAATTTGGCCCTTTCCTCCCCTATCCCACTCCAGGCATGGCCATGGGGGATCATGAAGAAACCCCCACCCTCAGCCTAAGAGCATGGGTAGCAGGAGAATTGGCCATGCAATCTCACCCCACCCCAACCCCAGCTGAGGCAGGAGTCCCGAGATGACGCCTGCGTGGCGGATGGTGACCAGTGCATGCTGTTTCCCTTCTGCCCTCCTCAGCAGGGGAGTATGTTGCTGCTCTCCTGCTTTCCCCTCCACACTGCTTACTAAGCATTGCGCTGGGGGGTAAATACATCCTTTGGCTCTAGGCTGTGAGACCGTGAGGAGCTATATCTGGATCAGCCTGAGAGACCCAAGATTCTGGGCTTGGAGCCAGTTGGAGCCACTGGATGGGACTTGTGCTGCTGCCCTTTCTGGAGGGGGTGAGGGCACTTGGGACTATTTGTGGAGTTCTTATTTCACGTGGCACTGACGTCTGTGCTTTACTTTGCTCTTTTTTCCACTAGATGGTGGGCTCCTCGTCTTTGAGCTCCCAGCACCTGGCACATAGTAGGTACTGAGTGGATGTTTGCTGAATAAAGGAATGAAAGGGTGAATGAATGAATGAATGGATGAATACCTAAATATTGCCCCTGCTCTCAACTTACTTAAAAGCAGATGGGAAGCAAACCGCAGCAAACAAATGGGGTGCTCTCCCATGTTTCATGACCTTCGGTGGCTTTGCTCTCTCCCAGGCTACAAGCCCTGGAGCTCACAGTGGCCCGAGAGACTCTATGAGTGGGGACCCCTTGCCTCACTGGGCTCGGCCTCTACGGTGGCCCCCTCCCTTCTCAGTCCAGACACACTGGCCTCCTTCTGTTCCTTGAGCCTGCCGGCACCCTTCTCTTAGCCCTTTGGTTCCTTGTGCCTTCTCTCTGGAAGGCACCTCTCCCAGATGTCTGCATGGCTCCCTCCTTCACCCCCTGCAGGGCTCTGCTCAAACCTTGCTTTCTCTGTGAGCCTTCCCAGACTGGTGTCTGTAAAACTGTGACCCCAGCCCCACCGCACACTCCCTGCTCCCCTGTCCTGCTTTATATTTCCTTAGAGCACTTAGCACCATCTGATGTTCTATGTGGATTGTGTTAATTTATTTTCTTTTTGACTGCTTCTCCCCACAAGAATATAAGTTTCTCCAGGGCAGGGATTGTCTATTTTGTTTAATACTGGATCCCAAAGCCCAGGAGAGCCTGCGTGATCATAGGACTCAAACACAATCGCTAAAGAGTACATGAGTGATGAGCTGTCATGACCTCAAGTATCCCCATCCACCCCCCAACACACACACACTTGGCTAACATAACACTTGGAATTGCAGTGGACCAAGGGGTGGCAGGGTAGTTTTTGCCTGCCTTAGGCATCCCCTTCCCACTCACACACTCCTAGCAGGGCTGTTAATCACTGTCCCCCTGACCCACCAACACCTCAATCATCACCAGAGAGATGGGCACAAGACCCGGGCCAGGCCCATCTTACCATACCCTCTCAGACACAGGAATTGGCTCAGGAATAGTCATTTGACTCAATCTGGGCCAATCAGAATCCGCCCTGAGACTTTTCTACACGATGAGCTCTTTTCATCAGCACTGCACAGCATGAGAGGCACAAGTCTTCTTGCCCATCACACGGAGAAATCTGGTCTGGAGAACAAAACCATCATCATCTGGAAAGAAACTGTCAGAGCCAAGAGATGGAACGAGAGAGCTCTAATGATATTGTCTGGGTCCCTGGAGCCAGTCGTATCTGTTCCAAATTCACCTTGGGTTTCTCTTTCTCTCTACTTATCCACTACCTACTTACCTGTTTTTTTGTTTGTTTTTTTTTTTTTTTGCTTAAATTATTTTGGGTTGCCTGTCCTTTCAACGAATAAAAAACTATCCTCCAAAAGTAAAAAAACAATAAACAACAAATGAGCCACCAGTGACTTGAGCCCAGGGCTGAGTGAGACATTCCCAGTTTTCCCCAGCAGGCAGGGCTGTGGTCAGGCTTCGGGGTAGGGGTTCCGTCTGGACCACAGCTCAAGAACCTCTTGAGTTGCCATGGTGAGGAAGGAGAGCTGGGGAGATGCTGAGTCTCCCTCAGCCCTCCAGCCTTCTGCCCAGGGTTCTCGGTTCTTGTCTGACATTCAGGCAACTGCCACCTCCCCAGTCTTTGTCCTTTGGGGAAGTGACAAATCCACTACTTCCATGACCAATAAGGTCAATCAGATCTGAAATTATTTAAGCCAAAATCACGACTCTGCTCTATAAAATGGGAAGAATTATTTCTTGTCTGGAGAGTTTTATTTTCAGTCCATCACTTCGACTAACCTTTGAAACTTGCCTGACTTGCTTCAGGGTTTTTTCCAGCTAGATTTGCCTATTTCTTCATGACTGCTAAATTTAGGAAACAAACAGCAAAGGGGAGGGTTTAAAATAAGAAAGGAAAATATTTTCCCTGTCATTTTCATCAAAAATAGCTCAACCCAAATCCCTAAGCCTTGTAAACTTTCTTTCAAAACATTTACACTGCACCCCTAAATTTTAGATTTAAACAACTCCAACTCCTTCTAAATAACTGTGCCCAATTTCCTTCTACTGCCAGTAAAACAGGTACCTGCTGGGTTTGCCTTTTGCTAAATTTCAATGAAACTGCAAGTAAAAAGGCTCCAGTCCTATTTTATGGATGACTCCAACTTGTTTCTAAGTCTGCTTTAAACCCAAAACACCTGGCGAACAAAATGTGCTTCCCAACTACTCCCCACTCCCTTGGGAACAAAATCTCATCCGATGCCGTGGCCCAGGTTGAAAGACTGCCATTCATTACACGAGCCGGGAAACTATCACCACCTCTGAGTGCAAGGTCTCAGGTTCCACCTCTCTAAAATGAAAAGGTGGGTTCCACAGGGCCGGTCTCCCAGAGAGCCGCTGGGTTCTGGGGAAGTAGCCAGCCCCACCTGGCCTGCCCTTGTTCCTACCCAACCAGACAGGATGCTAGGGGCGACACAGGGCCAGGAAGCTGAGCTCGGGCACAGGGGGACCTCGCCTAGGGTATCAAGGGTCCCTGAGGGTCCTGCCCTAGACATGTACCCATCCTCTTCACATTGCTTTGAATGCAGTTATTATGGGGGTTACCAGCCTGGACTTTGAAAGCCAAAAGCCCTGGGATACAACGCCAACTCTTTCTGCTCTCTGGCCCTGAAAGGTCACGCTTCCTGAGATGCTTCTTCATCTGGAAAATGGGGATTATTCTGAGGATTAAAGGAGATAATGTAGAGAACATGCTTAGCACAATATCCGGCACATAAATTGTCATTATTAATTATTATTAGCTCACTTGCCTTTTTACCACTGATTCTCAACCTTGATCACACATCAGAATCATCTGAGAAGATTTTAAAAATCCTGATGTCTAGGCCCTACCCAAAGACCAATTAAATCAGAATCTCAGGAGATGGGACACAAGCATCAAGTTCTTAAAGCTCTCCAGGTGTTCCAGTGTGCCATCAAGGTTGAGCTGCTACTTTATACAGATGCAGGATGCTGAGCGACTGCTGGCAAAATCACAGGACCAAGAACTAGGAGGGACCTTGGAGGCCATCTCCCCTGACCCCCTGCCCCAGGAGCCTCATCGTGAGTTGGGTTTTTTGGCCTCTATTTGTCCTGACCTGGAGCTTCACCATCAGCAGAGCTAATGGCAATTCAGCTAGAGCCTCCATGGTTACTATGGAAACAACCACCTGGCAACACTTATGCCCACAGGTCCAGGAGGCTCCAGTTCAATTACATACCCAGGAGCACAGGGTAGGGGCTGCCTGGGAAGCCCACCTTGGGCTTCCAGTTAGATTTCCCACCATGATCTGACTTTTCCAGGGGTGCTGATGACTGCACAGCTTTATGATACCAATGGTCTCATCAAGAACGAGGGGGCACATTCCCCATTCCCTTAGGGATCTGAGCCAATTAGGATCCTCTACTTAAGACTGGGATGAAGCATCAGGCCCACTGTTCCAGATGGTTTCTGCTCAGATCCAGGGGGATTCCAGGGCCAATCAAGCTGCCCAGGTCTGATTTCCCACTCTCTGCCCAGCCCAGAGGCCATCTCGGGATGGAGGGATTCTGAGGGTCCATGCTAGGCATATGTGATGTGACAGCTCCGTCTCCACCTGCTTATCAGTTTACCCAGCTTGAGCATTCCGGAGTCTGTGAAGGGCACCAGAACCCTGCCTTACTCTCCCAGCCACAACTGCTACAGAGTATGAGAGTAATGAGCTGATACTGACGGCTCATTGGGACATAATATGGGCTGGGTGCTATGCTAGGTGCTTATTTCTGTCTCCAAGTAGTCCTGCCAAATAGGTGCTCTTCTTATCCTCATTTTACAGAGGTGGAAGCTGATGCTCAGAGAGGTAAAATAACATGCTCAGGGTCACACAGCTGCTGAGTGGCTGGGCTGGGACTGGAATTGAGGCTGTCTGGCCACAGAGCCTAAGCACAAAGCTTTCTCTGTGTGCCTTCAGACTACTCCTGGGCCTGGACGTGCTTGGCACGCCCCTTCCAATTCTGAGTCCCTCGGCTGCAAAGCAAGCTGGCCTCTGGTGCCCGGAACACAACCAAGCCCCAACAAGTGCAGGCAGGAGGCCGCCTCCGTCCTGGGCTCAGGGTTCAGAGCATCAGTTTCGTGGCTGGGATGGGGACTTGCCCAGTGTTGTCATGTCTTGGCCTGACATGGGCGTGGAAACACTTCTCTGCTTATGGCTAGAAAGAAGATGGAAAAAATGAAAAGTGCAAGAGTTTGTATTACTCAGACCAAAACAGCACATAACCAAATTTCTTGGGTCAGCCTGGGCCCTCCTCAGTCTTCCCAACAAGGTCGTCAGGGTCCTGATGACCTTCAGCTGCAGGCACAACAAAGGGAGGACAAAGCCAATACCTTCTCAGGCTATTGTTTGCCTGATGGTACCAATCCCCCAAACAACACTGAGGCCGAGAGAAAGGAAGCGAGCAGAAGAACTGCTGAGACAAGGCAAGCTCAGGGCTCCCCAGACCTCAACAAACACCCTCGGCCAACATATGGTGCAGGTCACCACCCTGTTCTGCCCTGGTCACGCAAGTGTAATATATCAATATTTGTAAGGTATCATTGCACTTCAGGTGTTTCATATTCAGAGCTTAATTGGACAAAGAAAAGCACTAATTGGCCATGTAACATGTAAAACACACACAGCATGACAATTTCAAGGGTGGCAACAGCCTCCTGCCTCACCCACCGAGGTCAGGACCAGCTGGGCCAGGATCAGATTCAACCCATTAGAACTCAGCAAGGCCCTGATTGTGGGCTGGGCACCTCGGTTTATAACACTTTCAGAACCAAGAGCCAAATTAGACTAGTGGCTGACACAGTCCACTGTTGGCACTGTCGGTCAAGTTTAGAAAAACATTTCCTATGGTGTGTGACCAATAATGAAACAGTTGGGTTATAGTCTTAATAGGAGACAGCATGACAGAAGCAGACTTTTAAAATCAGATTAAGCAAAGAGAAAAAGGAGGAGGGGCAGGGGAAATGGGAAAAAGCAGCCTGCCTCATGTGCGTTTTCTTCGAGAGCCACTGCTGGGGCAGGTAAGACTCGTCCCGTCTAGAGGACCATGGCCCTGGACTGGCATCTCCCCCTGCAGCCTAGCAGTTATCTATGTAGAGTACGCAAAGTGGCTGCAAAATCTGGAAACAGGGGTAATACTAATAATTTTTCATGAATAGAGCCCTTTCGATTACTTCTTCCGGGATACACTAAAGACGCACTTTTATTCAGTGAAAAATCAGAGACACGAGTCATCTGATCACAGAGTGTGACAGATGCACGTGCTGGATCCATGGAAATGTGGCACCACATTCACTGCAGTTTTGCACAGTGCACTGAACCATACGTTGTTAATGAGCAACAGCGCAATGACTATGTCATGCATTGTAATATAATTGAAATAAACCAATTATTATACATATTCATCCAGGTTTTCCTTGATGGCCACCCTGTAGTTAAACAAAACCTTAAAGGGAAGATGTGGATCATTCTTGAAAAAGACTCAGCGATGTAAAGATAGAAATCCTCCCTGACGTAATCTACAAACTCAATTCAATCCTGATTAAAGAACAACTGTGTTGGGGGTGGGGAGAGGGCAGGGAGAGAAGGAGGATTCCGCCGAAAGAGTTTAAACAGAGAGAACAATCAGGGAAAATCTGAAAAAAATTAAAGATGGGGAAATAGACCTACCAGATATTAAGACATATGAGACTGCAGACTTTATATAGCGAGATACTGCTGGGATAAAGCCAAATAGATCAATAGAAGAAAATAGAAAGGTCAGAAATAGACCCAAGTGCATATGGAGGGTTGGCCTAAGATACAATCGCATCTCAAATGGCAGGGGGAAGGGAGAGACGTGCTATTCAGTGAATGATGTTAGGAAAAGCGACTAGACAATGTGGAAACAAATAAAGCCAAATTTCTTTCTTAAACCAAAATAAACTCTAGGTGGCTCAAAGATTTAAAAAAATAAACTAAAAAGTATGAAGGGAAAAAAAGTATGAAGAAAACATTGGTTACTTTTTGTTCTTGTTTTTTGACGTTTTGAACATAAAATCCAAATGTCATCAAAGAAGCTACATAAAGACTTAAAATTTCTGTAAGACTGAAAACACCACCAAGTCAAGATACAAACGTCACCTTGGGAAAAAAATATTAGCCAAATATATGCCCAACAAAGGATTTCTTTAATATACAAAGAGCTTTTACAAATCAATAAGAAAAGGACCAATAATTCAAAAGAAATGTAGACATAAAGGATATGAACAAAGAGTTCATAGAAATATAAAAAACAGATGACCAATAATAGATGAAAGATGTTCAACCTCGTTGATTTTTAAATAAATGCAAATTAAAACAAGATACAATTTCTTGCTAATTTGGCAAATTTAAAAACAAGTATTAATATAATGCTCAGTATTTTGACAGTTTGAAGAAACAGGAGGCCTTATATGTTGGTGGATTATAAATTGGTATGACCAAGGCTGTTTGACAACACCAGCATTTTAAATACTACTTTTTGACTCAGTAGAAGTTCCATTTTTAGGCGAACATACACCTGGTTTTCCTGAGACAGTCCCAGTATACACCTGTGCTCTCAGGAGCCCCTCTGAATTAGAATTTGTCTTAGTTTAGGTGATAGATTACAATATCACCTTACATTTCTAGGCATTAACTCTACAATTACACTCACATGACTATGTGAAATGTAGAAGTGTCTTAATTATAGTAGCATTTATAAAAATGCTCGAAATAAATGCCCATCAGTAGAGGACTGGTTAAGTCAATGATAGTTTATCCTTACAGTGGAATTACAAATAAATGTTAGAAGGACTAAGTTGTGTACATATAGTGTGATTCATTTTGCATAAACAGTTCATAAATACATGTACATGTAAATGCATAGATATAGCTGGAAAAGTACATGGCAAACTGCTCAACAGTGGTCACCTCCAGGGAGTGGCATAGGAGTGGGCTGGAAGACTGAAGAATTTTACCTTTTCCTTTATATAAGTCTGTTTTTTTGTAAATAAGCATTTATTCTTTTACAATAAAATTCTTTGGGGGAAAAAACAGATGAACCTTAATTCTCTACCTAAGATAAAAGAATTGAGCTGGTTATTGTCATCATCAACATCATCATCTTCAGAGTGGATCTCAGGTATAAATAAATTGATGAAAAGTAAGCCCTTCTTCAACTAATAAGGAAGTGTCATTAGAGACCAAGGCCAAGATGGTCCACACCCTCGTATGTCCAGCAACTATGCAGGATGTGAAAGCTGGACGGTGAAGAAGGCTGACAGGGAAAAAATGGATTCATTTAAAATATGGCGTTGGCGGAGAGCTCTGTGGATACTCTGGACTGTCAGAAAGATGAACAAGTGGGTACTAGAGCAAATTAAGCTTGAACTCTCGTTGGAGGCAAACATGATAAAACTGAGGCTGTCCTCCTTTGGGCACATCATGAGAAGGCGGGACTCTGGAAAAGACAATAATGCCGGGAAAAGTGGAAGGCAGCAGGAAAAGAGGAAGACCAAATGTGAGATGGACTGACTCCATAAAGGAAGCATAAGCATGAGTCTACAGGAGCTGAGCAGGGCTGTTGAGGACAAGACGTTGTGGACATCTCTCATTCATAGGTCATCAGGAGGCCGCTTGACAGCATGTAACAACAACAAAGCCCTTCCTCAGCTGTAACATTTGGGGCCGAAGTACCAGCCAGGAACAGATTATTCCTGATGGAGAGGAGGGGAAGGGAAGTTCTGGGGGAGGAAAAATAATTTTCCCTCTACTCTTCTGATTTCTTAGCTGAGACTGCTGCAATAAAAGACAGAAAGGGTTCTGGGACCCAATACCGATATGCGGTGGGGTTTCCCCACACCACCAACAAGCAGTTCGTGAGCTCTAGCTGGGTGTCCTACGTTCAACTCAGTTCTGACACTCTCCACCCAAAAATAGTATCAGATTCCACAGGTTAAGGGCTCAGTTCCACAGGACTGCCCTCCACTTCGGATGCGACTGGCTATCAGAGGTTCCCACAACTCCTTAGGTTCTATTAATTTGAGAGAGTAGCTCACAGAACTCACTAGATCACTGGTTTATTACAAAGGATATTAAAGGATATGAATCAACAGCTAGATGAAGAGACACAAAGGGCAAGGTCCCGAACAAAGGAGCTTCAGTCACGGGGGCACATGGAAGCATTCTGGTTCCCCAACCTGGAAGCTCTCTGGACCCCCTCCGTTTTAGGTTTTTATGGAGGCTTCATTACATACGCATGATTGATTAAATCATTGACCATTAGTGATTCATTCAACCTCCAGCCCCTCACCCCTCTCTGGAAATCAGGTTAGGAACCAGCCCCCATCCAAAGATCACCTCATTAACATAACTGAGGACAAAAGACCCAATAGTATAACAAAAGATGCTCCCGTTGCTCTTATGCTCAGGAAATTCCAATGGTTTGGGGAGCCGGGAGTTAGCAACCGCGGCTGAAGACCAAATCTCTGAGAAATATATTTTTGGTCATCTGAATGACCAAATATATATTTTTTTATAAATTGCAACAGATTAACAAGAGAAAAGTAAACAGAAGTTTATTAACATGTATACATGGGAGATACCCATGGAAAACTGAGTAATTCCCTGAGGTGGCTTAGAACTCAGGATTAAGCACTGTCTTAACGGGGAAAGGGAGAGGGAGTTGGGCCTCTTGGGGGAGAGTGAGTGGTTTTTAGGAAAGACGACCTGGCTCTTAGAAGAATAGATGGGAAGTATGATAGTTTGTGACAAAGTGTGTCTGGGCGAGGTGTTGACTTCTGGTCTCCTGTGCTGTGAGCAGAGTCAGTCCTCCCTGGTGATGAAACTCCCGGGAGGGGATTCATGACGAGTGGGCTCCTTTTGGAGGATGTCTCTTCAGGCAGATGAGGGGAGTTCATGGAAACCTCTCCTTGCATTTGCTGGTTTTCAAGAGTCTACAGCTCGAAATAATCAATATGCCAAAGTGGCACATTTTGAGTGGCACGTTCTGCTATGCCTTGAAGTGGAGGAGGGAAGGGAGTAGTATTTGGGGGCTGAGCCCCAGTGTCTGTGTGGGATGCTATCACAAGTGAATTCAATGTTCAGGTGATGCTTGGAGACCCAGCTTGATTTCTCCTGATTTGTCCGCAAAGCGCAAGCTAACAATTGAAAATGGGGTGTGCTGGGGAGTGGCTAAGAAGTCGAGGGCCGTTAACTTTACCTGTACTGCAGGCACCAGCCACACAGTACACTATGAAGTTGGTACTCAGGCACAAGGGCGATTGGTGCCATTCCCTTTTCCATTTTGTCCATTTTAAGGTTTTGGGTTTTTTTTTTTTTATCTTTTCTAAAGTGCCTGGTGTTGCGTGCTTAGCTTAGCAACTTGGTTGAAAGAGGTGGGCAGGCCCAGGAGAGCTGAAAAGGGCTGTCAGTCAATCCCTCAGGCTAGCGCACAGGCCACTCTGCAGCGCCGGAGTTGACCTCTGAGCGCAGCAGCTTCCACAGCTGCAGAAAGGAGGTAAGGAGGCTTCCCACCCAGGGGAGCCGAGCGGGCGCTTAAAGAAAGTCATTGCCTCCGGCCCATGCGGGCCCTCACTGAATGACTGTGGAAAAGGAGGCGGGTTGAGCAAGATGGTCTCTGAGGCCTCTTCCATCTCGAACATTAAGCGGTCCATCGCTGCACCCACTCAACCCACCATTCTTCCGTACATACTTGCTGCAGATCGTGGGGGACCTCTGAAGAGCCAAGAGCTTCTTTGGATGCGACCTGTCACTGTTCCAGACACACAGTAGGTGCTCATGGGGTGTTTGTCACATCAGAAAGGTATGTACATTGTGCCCCAGAGACCCCGGTTCCACAGGAGCTGGAGGAGTGATCAGCAGCTCTGGTTAAGTGTCACCGAAATGATCCTTGCTGTCGCCAGGGCCTCGAGCTTTGGATAGGAGGAAAAAATACAAAGGATTTCTAGAAGCGGGGAGCTGCAGGAAGCGGGGCAACCTGGGAGCCCCACTGGTGGTCCTGCCAAGTACATGAGCCGGGCAGATGGGCACGCTAGCTTTGGGTCCGGGAGGGAAGAAAGTGTGTTTTATTGTGGCTGAAGAGTCCTCTGTGGGGAATGACATTATTACGGGTTAATGGTGGATAGCGCTTTTCTTCCTTGACTAATATCTTTGAATATTACATTAAATTGTTTTTAAGCCACCAGAACGGTTATTAAATTAGTACCCTTTTGGAAAACAGTCTGGCAGTATATTTCTAGTGCTTTATCCTTTGGCAACACAGCCTTTTTCGTTTTATTCTGTCCGTTACCTTCCCCTAGCCATGGAAGGTTGCCAATTGGGCCCCAAATCTCCCATATAGCCCATATCCCATATAGAAGATTTAAATTTAACCTTTAAAAGGAGAGAGCGACATGTAAATGTGCCCTCTCATCTAGGATTCCCATCTAATCATATAATTAATTATAGACAAATATTAGGCACAAGAATGTTCATGACAGTCTTATTTATAAGAGTGAAAACGTGAAAACAATACATATGTCAACAGCAAGAAAAAGAGTAAGTAAATTATGTTCCATCAACTGAAAAAAAATTTTGACAACTATTTACAATAACTGTTATAGGCTGTGGGGAAATAAGTACACTCTTATATGTTATTAGAGGGAGTATAAACGGTAGAAATCTCTAGAAGTAAATTTACCGGTATGTATCAAGAGTCTGAAAAAGATGTGTACATATGATTCAATTTTAGGAATCTGTTCTAAGGAAATGATTGAAAATGGGTTCCATTTATAACAGCAAAAGATTGTGGAGAAAAAACCACCTAGATTTCTAGTAAAAGGGAACTGGTTCAATAAGTTATGGTACACTCCTTCAATAGAATACATTGCAACAATCTAAAAAGATGTAGAAATGTATTTTTTTTAACATGGAAAGATGTCTACCATAAAGAGTTAAGTGAAAAAAAGCAGGCTACAAATTAATATGTGCATTGTGATTCCATATTCATTTATCTGAACGTTCTAATTTGTCTTAACGAATAATTAGTACCTGTGAAATCAGGCAAAAATAACGTTAACGATATTAGCTGTGCAAGCCCTGCAGCAGCACAGCACAAAGCTTGCGCAATAATGGGAGGAAAGGGCACAGTAGAAATTGTGTATACTCTGTGATTGGAGCTATGCAAAATTACGGAGTTCAACAAGAAAGGCATGGTGAAAAATCAAAACAGTGATTTGCTAGGAGGGGCAGATTATGGGTGATTTTCCATCCTTTCGGGTATTACTATGTTTATGCAATTTTTATTTTTTAAGTGGGAAAAAAACCCTTTGAGACTTTTTCCTCGTGGCCTCTCCCCTCTTTGGAATGGTTGTCTCTATGGAACTCAAGGCTGCTTACTAAAAATAATGCCTTACACTGGGCCTTGCTCTTCACAGCTTACTGTACTTCTCCTGGGCAAAGCCTGTCACGGTGACCCTTTCTCCTTTGTGCCGGCACATCTCTGCCCTCGTTCTTACCAGCCCTGACCCCTGACCCCAAGGACCCAGATGCTGTGGGGCTAACCAGCCCCTTTTGGCTATCCTAGACCCCACGGATCACACTTGCCAGCCTTGAAGCTTAACGTCTCAAGGTCTTGCCGGGGCAGGACGACAAGCTAACACAAACCACTAATAGTGGATCAACGCATATTAAACCCCTCCCGAAGCAGGCACTGGCACACACAGCTCTTGAGAGAACATTCCTTTGTGGAAAACAACTTGGCAAATGTATCGAAAAAGCCTTTAAAATGTTTACAACCTCTGGTCTAACCTCTGATTCCAGGCGGTTATAAAATAATAGGTATATGACGATGTGGGTACAAAGATATACCACTCAATATCTTTTATACTAATAAAATATTGGAAATAATCTAAATGTCCAACAGTGGAAGCTTGGTTAGATAAACTATGGCACATGATAAGGGGGCCACGTAAAACACAGGATGCCCAGTTAAACTAGAATTTCAGATAAACAGTGAATAATCTTTTTAGTAAATATATCCAAATAATGCATAAAATATACTTATTCTAAAAAGGTATTCATGTTTATCTGAAATTCTGATTTACCCTGGATGTCTTGTATTTTTATTTGCTAAATCTGGCCACCCTACATATCCATATAATAGAATACTATGTAGCCATTAAAATTCTTATTTTTAGACGAGTGGCTTTCAAATTGTGTTTCTTCTCTCCCTGTGCTTTAGCTAAATCTTCTCAATTTTTATCTATTTTATAATTTAGGCTTCCGCCTAAGATTAGGTTTGAAAATAAGGGTTCTATTACTAAAAGAAGTTTGAAAAACCCTGTTTTAGAAAACTATTTAACGACAGGAGACAGTGCTCATCAAATAATAAGCAGAAAAACCAGTATGATTCTAGGTTTGCATATACACACACGCACATACATGGAGGGTGAGACAGACAGACGGATACCAGACACTCTGGAAGAATCTTTGAAAAAAACCAAAAACAGCTATTATCTGTGGCTGTTGGGATTATAGGTGATTTTCAGAAGGTTTTTTTCAGATTTTCTACAATGAACTAAATGCATTTACGTTTTGAAAAAAATTACTATTAGAACTATCCATCCTCTCAGATGACGTTAATACTTGAACATCATTCAGCCTGTGCATCTGTGGTTCTGACATCTGGGACTTCTGAACTCTTTGGGGATCTAATGAAATCTCTGTGTCTTAGTCTCAGAGGGTATGTTCACACAAAATTTTGCCTGCATTCCGCCTCCCATCCCTTCTTGTTAAGGAGCCCTCCCTAGATTCTAGAATGCTATTTCTTCCCTCTGCTTGCTGATAAAACTACTTATTCTGTCTCTGTGGCATTAGTTCTTGACCTTTTTTGGGGGAGGGGGGTGGTCACACACCTGCTCTGAAACCCTGTTAAAAGCTATGAGCTCCTCAGAAGAGACTCATCAACCCACATGCGGCTGCAGGTTGTGGGAGATCCTGAACTCCCCGAGGTCCATTCTTGGACTCCACATTTGGAACCCCTGGCGCAATTCCAAGTCTTTGGCACTCACTGGGGCCCTGACTTGGCTCATTCCCTTTAGGGCCAAACCAGTTAAATATAGATTTTGAAAAAAAGGGCCAAAGCCAGGGATAGAATCTAGCTCAGCACTCCCAGGGCACCGCCACACAGCAAACCTTCTAAAGGAGCGTGTGTGTGTGTGAGAATATGGAGAATTGCCTGCACACTGAGTACTGCTGAGAGCATTAGAGTCGGGAGGGTTCCATGGACAGGAAGAAGAACCAGAAGGGAGACCCGAATTTGGCACCTCTTCCTTTGTATGATCTGTGACTTTGGGGTGGCTGAATGGGGCAGGGAGGGAGTGTGGGGATGGGACACAGGACTACTGTGCCAACTCCAAGTTGGCTGCCCACTCCCTTTAATAACTCTCTTCAGCAGCTGTACAGTGAACCAACCTCGTTTATGCCTCTGAAAACCAAGCAGGGGCCAACTGACAGGGTGAGGAAGGCTGCGGGAGCCTGGGAGGACAGCCCCACAGAGAGCTGGGCGATTCGGCAGTAGCTATGTGAGTGTTAAATGTGCACACCCTCCTAGCAACTCTACCTCTTGGCATCTCTTAAAACAAAACAAAACAAAACAAAACTTACCTACATAACCAAAGAGGTGTGTACAGGGTATTTTTTGCAGCATATCAACCAACACAAAGTTACCTCTGATTCATTATATATTTTATTTATTTACTTATTTATTTTTTGGATTTTATTTTTCCTTTTTTTCCTCAAAGCCCCCTGGTACATAGTTGTATACTTTTAGTTGTGGGTACTTCTAGTTGTGCTATGTGGGACCCCGCCCCAGCATGGCTTAATGAACAGTGCCACGTCCACACTCAGGATTCAAACCAGGGAAACCCTGGGCAGCTGAAGCGGAGCACAGGAACTTAACCACTTGGCCACGGGACAGGCCCCCATTATATATTTTAAATTTAAACATAATCACCAAACCCTATGAACATAATATGAATTTGAATTTCTTTCCCAAGGAGAAAACACAACAATATTCTGCATAAGGGAAGTTCCAAGCTCAGGTTAAAGCTGCTTGTATCTTTTTCACCTCACTCCTATAGGCTTGCAGGATCACCAGCAAGTGCACGCCCACGACAGCCCTGTACAGTGGGAGGGCCATGGGCTTCCAAACTCATGGGAGACCAAATGGATGCCCTCCCAGTGGGGACACAAGTCTTGTTCACCTCTCTCTCCGCTTTCATCCTGACAAAAAGAGTTTCAAGCTCATTTGGAAGAAGAAACATCTGGAAAGAACCCTAACCTCTTTATTCCCGCCACCCCCTGACCCCAAAAAGAAGGCCACAAACAATGGAGGAGACTTGCCTTGCCAGTTATTAAACAAATTCCAAAGCCACTATAATCAAAACAATATGGAACTGGCAACTGGCTGAGAAAAAGACAAACAGATAAGTGGGACAGAATTTAATCTAGAAATAACATATACAAGAACTCAGTATATGACAAATCGACATTCTAATCCAATGAGGAAAACATAGTTTGGTATAAAAATTGTTGGCATCACCGGCTATTCAAATAAAAAAAAAATAGGCCCTCACTTCATAATAGATACTAAAATAAATTCCAGATGAATTGAAAATGCAATTATATAAGAACAATAAAAGTTGGGGCTGGCCCCGTGGCTGAGTGGGTAAGTTCGCATGCTCCGCTTTGGTGGCCCAGGGTTTTGCCGGTTCGAATCCTGGGCGCGGACAGGGCACCACTCATCAAGCCATGCTGAGGCGGCGTCCCACATGCCACAACTTGAAGGACCCGCAACTAAAAACACACAACTATGTACTGGGTGACTTTGGGGAGAAAAAGGAAAAATAAAATCTTTAAAAAAAACAATAAAAGTATTATAATAAAAGTAAGTAGAATAACCAAATAGTGAGGGAGATCCTTAAGGGGGGTGGGAATCCCATAAGCCATTAAGGAAAAGTAGATAGACTAGGCTATACAAAAATTAAAAATCTTCCTATGGCAGAAATACTATTAACACATTCTAAAGACAAATAACATCCTATAATTTAATGACTCAATATTTAGACCGCGTTTGACAGATAAAAGGTTAATCCCTAAAATATGCTCAGAGCTCCTGCAAACTGATCTGAAAAAGACAGACAACCCAAACAACGAATGGGCAAAGGATATGGACGACTCATTAAAGGGGAGATGCAAACTGTCAATAAACGTGAAACAACTGATTCGCTACTGAAAATCAAAATAAGATGCTGTTTTCACCTGTCAGTTGCGCAAAAATGAAAAAAAGAATAAAAAACATCTCCTGCTGGTGAGGCTGCAGGAAACTCGGGGAGCAGAGGTACTCATTTTCACCACCTTGGGGAAAATATTTTGGCAAGGTGTGTTTAAATTGAAAATACACAGAGCTTTGACCAGTAATCCAAGCTTGGGAGCTTTAGGCAACAGAAATAAAAGCATGAGTATGTGAAGTCCTGTGCAGGAGAGTGTCTGTTACAGCACTGTGTGTATTGGCAAAGACTTGAAATACCTTGAATGTCCATTAGTGGCGAACGTTCAACAAGTGGTTGGTAGGGCATTCTACAGAATGAGGTGCATCTAAGCACGCTGTCCTGGAGAGATGTCGCCAATATCTTAAGGGGAACAGCAAGTTGAAGAATCATTTCTAAAGTAAGATTCCATTTTCTGTGTAAGGAGAGAGCAAGGGAGAGAGACTAGCTATGTATGTGTGTCTGCGTTTCTACGATCATGGAGAAAAGAATAGAAAAGGACATGGCAGCCTGTTAATGTTTAGCTCAGGGAGATGGGATTGGAGAAGGGTGGGGAGGAGGGGCAGGAAGACAGAGTTCTAACTTTTTCTTTAGATAGCTCTGTGTTACTGCATTTGGTAAAACAGGCCTGTGTTGCTTTTGTGATTGTAAAATGGAGACCATGCCTGCCATTACCTTGGCCTCCCGGGACAAGTAAAGGAAGTGACTTGTGTGAGAAGAGCTGCCCCAGAGGCCAGCAGAGGAGAATGAGGCCCAGTGGATGGAAGTGCTTCATCAGAGGTGTGAACGAGGGAGTGGAACCAGGACTGTCAGAGTCCCCCAACTCTCAGATGGGTGCCCTTTCCGCAGTCCCGTGTGGCTCTTGTTCCATTGGAGGGATCGGCTAAGCTCCAGTCCTTCCTGGGTCCTCTGGCTGAACCAAGGTTAGGGGCGCGGCCCACAGCCCTAACACCAAGCAGTGCCAGCTGGTCCTCTCAGAGATGAGCCAACAAATGCCCTTGCTGCTGCCCCTGTGCAGTCACTCCTTCCCCCCACTGTCTGGGCAAGACCCCACCCCAGGGACTCCACACTGGACCAGTGCCCCTCCTTCATCTCCAACCCCCACCACCCACAAAGACCCATCCTCAGCCCTCCTCCTGTGGGTCCCAAACTGATGCCCAGCACTTCAAAACTCAGTGAAACCCAGGAGGTTGTGTTTAAAGCCAGCCTACCCGTCTCTCCCTCTAGCCCCACGGAGGATGCTGTGGAAATGCTGCAGATGCTTCACTGGCCCTCCCCCAAATTTACATTCAAGACTCTCCTGCAGGCTTCAGACATCACTCTGGGCTCTGAGTAGGTAAAGGCAAGAATCGCTTTCTGAGAGACCAGAGAATGTCACCTTGCTCCCTGGGGAACAGCAGCTCTTGGAGGTGGCCTGGGCAGCAGCAGCAGCACCAACAGCCGCTGTCCCAGAGACAGCAAGGGCAAGAATGGCTTCACTCCTGTCCTGACTCAGGTCAGGGTTTCCAGTTCAGGGTCTGCATGCTTGTATGAGTACGTGGATGCACTTGTGTGTGTGCATGGGCGTGTATTGGTGGCATGGGTGTGCTTCTGTACATACATGGGCACAAGCTTTTGTGTGGACATGGGCATGTTTGTGTGCATCGGAGCGCATGTGTGTGTGCTGGTGTGCTTGTGTGTGTGACACAGGCACATATACTTAAAATACAAAACCTCTTTAGAAAGGCAGAGGAGTTCCCCCCAAAGGTTAGAGATTTGCTTATTTTGATATTGACTTTTCTGCTTGTGCAAATTTCTGAACCAGGGGCTGGCCTGGTGGCATAGTTGTCAAGTTTGCGTGCTCTGCTTCGGCAGCCTGGGGTTCACCAATTTGGATCCTGGGTGTGGACCTACACACCACTCGTCAAGCCATGCTGTGGAGGCAACCCATATGCAAAAAGAAGAGAAAGGCTGGCACAGATGTTAGCTCAGGGTCAATCTTCCTCAAGCAAAAAAAGAGGCAGATTGGCAACAGATGTTAGCTCAGAGCCAATCTTCCTAACCAAAAGAAAAAAAATTCTGAACTATTTGTGGCATATGGCAGCACCATGGGAAACGTCTTTTCCTGAAGTTTGCACACTTATGTGCTGAAAGCAGCCATTAGGGGACGGTGAAAAGAAAGTTCTGGCTCTCTGGGTCCTCATCCCTTCATCTTGCCTCTGGAGCTGCTTGAATTCTTTCATTATCTGAGAACAGCTCATCAGACACGAAACACGAAACACACAGCCTTAGTGTCTTAGGAGGAGATAGGGAGGGAATCGGGGGAGGGCCCTCTGGCTCCACCTTCCACCCACGCCCCCACCCCACGTCTGACAGTAGGACAGTGAAGCTGAGGTCGTCAGCAGCCAGCCCAGGGCAGTGTGAGTCACAGCGCCTCCGGGTGATAAGGGAGGATGGGAAAGAAGGATGGGGAGCGGGCAGTTGCTCCACGCCTAGGTGGTGGGCAGGGAGAATCTGCTCTCCTGCCCTCATTCTCAGTCTCACATCTATTAGATAAAGGGTTAGCTCCATGCTTCTCAAAGGAGGGCCTGTGAACCTCAAGGATATGAGGTGACCCATCCAGGGATACGCAAGGACAGGAGATAATCACAGTGCCTCTTCCTTTTGTTCAAAGATTTGGAAGACAGGACGTTATTTTTCCATTAAACAAGAAGTAGGTACAACTTCTCATGCATCTTTAAAGGAAAACGAGAGACTCTCACAGCTTTGTGGAGCCTCAGGCGCTGCCCTAGACCCCTGGAGGGATGTGTTCCGTCTACTCAGCAGGGTGAGGGGCTCTGGAGACAGCCTCGAGCAGCCCTGCAGGTGTGCATTCTAGGGTGCCAGTGGGGAGGGAAGCAAGTGGCCGGGCTGCAGACCCTGGCACGGCCTCCAAGGGACCCAGCCCAAGAGTTTATTCAACATGCCTTTTAAAGGTTCTACAAAGCAGAAGCGAGGCTAGGGTTCTGGGAGGCAACCAGACTGGGTCTGAGTCCCAGCTCCTCTTTTGGGGCTAGTTGGATAACTTCCTCCAGCCTCAACCTCTGCACCTGAAAAATGGGTGCAAAATGACAGCACCTCCTCCACGAGAGCTTGATGAGAATTCAATGAGAGAATTCCTGCAAAGCACAGGCACTGGCACTCCCCAGATCCCAGCCCTGCAGGCTGAAGCCTTTGCTGCCACAGATCACAGTTCAATTTCTCCCTCCTGCCCTCGGCATGCCTCGCCCCATTACAGGTCTTCATCCCAAGGCACTCCCAGTGAACCTGCTGCGTGCAAGTCTCTGGCTCAGATCCTGTTTCCTGGGAACCTAAGAGTCCAGGTGAGATCCCTTAGGAAGCAAGCGAAGACAGAACAAACAAGAGGTCCAAGCCCTCAGCCCTGGGCCCTGCAAATTTTAAGGGTCAGGGAGAAGGAAGCCCCAGCACAGAGAAAGGAAGGGAATGGCCGGCTAAGTGTGGTCTCTCAGAAGCCAAGAGTGACACGGAGACACAGACACAGCATGCTGCTTCCCCTGGGCCACCACACACACTGAAATGGGTCCCTAGGAGTGGACAATGGCCCTGTCCACCTCAGTCTTGACCTCACACAGACATTTTTCATGCTTCGTCCTGATTTTCCAGTTGTTCTCAGCACAAGGGCTGCTCTGACACATCATAGCTGGAAGCAGAAGTGCAAGGGCCCAGGCATGGGTGATGTCTGGAGCTGCGTCTCAGGATCTCTGAGGACACAAGATGCAGCTCTCCCATCACCAGGTGGACCTCTGCAGAACAGAAGCCTCCAGCCCTCCTCAGCCACGCCCCCTGCCCGCAGCCCCAGCCCCAGAAGGTACCCAATAAAGCCTCTACCAGGTCTCCCCACTGGGCCCCAAAATTTGGTTTATTAAATTGTCTTCTGCCGCAAGGACCACTTACTCACAACCGCTGTTGCCATGGCAACCAAGCAGCCAGCCTGCTGTTCTAGCTAACAGCCAGGAGCCTTCTGCTGGTTATCTGGCTTGGCGAACCGAGGGCAAGATACCCCCAAAGTGTCTGAGAGCCTGGAACGTGGTGGGGGGACGTGGGAAGTGAGAGAGAGGACAGGAGGGTGTTCGTGAAGTGCAGAGCCCGGGGCTCTTGCAATTGTTCCACTATTCTCTACCAACAGGTTGGGGCTGGGAGAGCTGTGAAATGACTTGTCCCAGAGGGGTTCCCACGTCTTCTTGTGACGTCAGCCACTTCTCCAGCAACACATCCCCCAGCCCCTCCACTCCCTTTCTGCAAGCTGAAGGAGGGAGGGGTCCTCCAGGGGCCGAGAGCGGGCCACACAGCCAGGAGAAAATCCTGCAAATGCACGTGAAGGGCCCTGGGCCTGAGACAGCCCCACCCCGAGACAGAGTGGGCCCTCCGGAGCCGGCGTTGGTGCGCCCCAAGGTTGCTTTTAGGGTCTGTAACCCCTGTGACCTCCTGACTCTTCTCAGAGAGGGGTTATTTCTTTGAACCAGTCCTGAAGGTCTTTCATCTGAAGTAGAGTTAGTGACCAGGAGTTTTGAAGTCACACAGATAAGAATCCAAGTCTTGGCTCCTTCACTTGCTTCCTGTTTAACATTAGGCAAGTTACTTAACCTCTCTGAGCCTCAGTTTCTATAGCTGTAAAACGGGATAAACTTCGTACCAATGTCACCAAATTATTTCAAGGATTAACTGAGACTGAGTACATAAAGTATGCAACACAGTGCCTGGCACACAGCAAGCTCACAGGAAGTAGGGAGTATGACCACTACTATTGCCGCTGTTATCATCGTCAAAGATGATCATGTTGATTAGCTGACCTAGAGGTTGAAGACATAGTGAGAGACTGAAAAGAACTGAGAATGACAAAAGCAAACCTCAGCATAGTATAGACATTAAGTATCATTTTTGTTTAAAAAAACACTAACAGTGGATATCTTTAAGTGATGGCACTACATTATTTTTCTTGGTGCTTTTTGTTTTTCTAAGTTTCCTGAAGTGAACAGGTATTACTTCTATAATTAGAAAAAACATTTTTTTAAAAGGTTAGAGATGAGCATTAAAAATGAGCTACAGACTAAAAACCATTGAAGGGCATACTTTAAATGGGTGAACTGTATGGTATGTGAATTCTATCTCAAAAGAGCTATTAACAAAAAAAAAGCCTTAAAAAATGACTTAAGGGGGCTGGCCCCGTGGCCGAGTGGTTAAGTTCACGCGCTCCGCTGCAGGCGGCCCAGTGTTTCGTTGGTTCGAATCCTGGGCGCGGACATGGCACTGCTCATCAGACCATGCTGAGGCAGCGTCCCATATGCCACAACTAGAAGAACCCACAGCGAAGAATACACAACTATGTACCGGGGGGCTTTGGGGAGAAAAAGGAAAAAATAAAATCTTAAAAAAAAAAAAAAAATGACTTAAGGTGTGCAGGTAATAACCCATTCTAAAATTCCTAACATAAAAATGTATAAACTAAAGGAAAATAAGTAAAAGAAAGAAAGAAAATGGGGCAAGAGCTGAAAAACAGAACTATTATGTAAAAGTTAAAAAGCCACTCTCTTGGTGAGGCAATGGGGAATCGTACCATATCACATATATTGCTGGTGGGGGTGGAAATTGGTACAACTGCCAAAGAGGGCAGATCAATGAAAATTATAAATGCTACTAAAGCATATACTCTCTGAACCAGAAATTCCTTTTCAGAAAATTTATGCTATAGATATTCTGGTGTAAGTGAGAAATGATGTATGTACAAATTTATGAACCGTGGCATTGCTTGTCATAGAAAAAGACTGGAAACAGCCCGAATGTCCACCAGCAGGTGGCTGGTTACAGAAGTTATGGGACATCCATATAATGGAATAATATGAGGCTGTAAAAATAAAAATGAAAGAATAAGGAAACTATCTTCTGATGCGACAAGAGTTCTGAGCTATAATATGAAGTGAAAAAAAATCAAAGTACAAAACAGTATATACAACAAATATGCTACCTTTTGTGTAGAAAGTGGGCAGACTATAATTCATATTTTCTTTCATATGCATTCTGGAAGAATACACGAAAATAACAGTAGTTGGAGGGCACTGAGTGAAAACTGAGCAGATGGGGGATAGAAGTTTCCAGGGTGAAACTTCTCCCTGTATATCTTTTTATACTCTTTGCTCTTAGAATCTTATGAATATATTACCTATTCAAAATTAAATAAAGCTTCATATGCTTAAAGGAAGAAGTCGAAGAGCGAAACGACATGATGTCAGGGAGGGTGTAGATAAACAACAACGATGGAGGTTAACGGTCAGCATTGAAGCTGGTTGGTGGGTCGGTGGGGGTTCATTGCACGTTTGAAATTTTTCATAATGAATTATTAAAACTGTAAAAGGTATAGTCAAAAGGTGGAAACACTCTAAATGTCTGTCAACTGGTAAAAGAATAAACAAAATGTGTTCTGTACATGCCAGGAAATACCATTCGTCAATAAAAAGCTACACACTATTGATACAAACTCTAACATGGATGAACCTTGAAAACGCCATGCGAAGTGAAAGAAGCCAGACACTGACCAGATAGCGTACGATTCTATTTATATGAAATATCCAAAAAGGGCAAATCCTTAGAGACGGAGAGCAGATTAGTGGTTGCCTAGGGCTGTGGGTGGGAAGGGGAAGTGACTAAATGGGTGCGAGGGATCTTTCTGGGATAATAGCAATGTTCTAAACTTATTTATGGTGATGGCTGCACAACTCTATAAATTTAGTAAAAGTCATTGAATTGTACACTTAAAATCAGTGAATTTTATGGTGTGTAAATTATACCCCAATAAAGTGGTCTTTAAAAAAAATGTAACAGAATTGGGGGTATAAGAGGAGGTAGTAGTTAACAGCCTGGGTCCTGGCCTTAGACTCACTGGGTTCAAATGTCAGCTCTCCCAGCTCAGCTGGGCAAGCTACCTTACCTTCCACTGCGCTCGTCTGGAAAGTGGGTCTGAAACAACCGAAGCTTACTATAGCGCCAGGCGTTGCTCCAAGTTACTTTACATATTTCATTTTATGGCCACTGTGTTACCTAATGATTTTGATATGATTTCCTTTCTCTAAAAACCCCTGTGATTCTTATCCTTAGCTGCACATTAGAATCAGCTGGAGAGCTTTTAAAACTCCCATCATCCAGGTTGTACCTCAGGCTGATTAACTCAGTCTTTGGGTTGTGGTCTTAAAGCTTCCCAGGTGATTCCAGTGTACAACCAAGGCTGAGAACCACCGTTCTGAAGGGAAGCCACAGGGAAAGACTTATTTTCACCGAGGTGAGGTGGAAGTATTTGCAGTGAGTGAGATTAGAATAATTAAAGCAGTATTCAATATTAAGGAAACAGCTGTAGGGATGCTGTAAGCAAGGAAGAAAAAAATACATTTTATATCTAAATAATATTCTCGACTTTGTTGAATCAATACAGTGAGAGGCCAGTGCATACTTATTTTTTATTTTTATTTTTGGTGGGGGAGCTTGGCCCTGAGCTAACATCTGCTGCCAATCTTTCCTCTATTTTGTATGTGGGTCGCTGCCACAGCATGGCTTGATGAGTGGTGTAGGTCTGCACCCAGGATCCGAACCTGCAAACCTGAGCCGCCAAAGCAGAGTGCGCCAACTTAACCACTATGCCACTGGGCCAGCCTGCAGTGCATATTTATTTAGACTTTTAAAAGGTTTTTAATTACTTGATATGCTGGAGGCAATTAAATTACATTAGCAGTTGTATAACTTATTAAATTGTGTAACCTATTTAATCCTCACAGCTCTCCTATGGTGACGATTTTACATCATTTTACAAGTGAGAAAACTGGGCACAGAGAGATTAAGTGACTTGCCGAAGGTCATACAGAGCACACACCTAGCATGCAGTAGAGCAGGTAGCCTGATTTTAAGGGCCAAGTGCTTAACCAGCATACTGCCCTACCGCACAATGACACCACCTAACTCACGTTACTACAGGAACTAAGTAAAAAAAATTAATGCCAAGTGCTTGACGTACATTAAGTACTCAATAAATGCTAGCCCGGGAAGAAACCACTATCTAATTGACTCCAATGGCTTGGGTTTGTCCAATTGTACTTTGAAATACGCAGGGAGTAAAATGCCAAGCCTGTTTAAGAAATAGTCTGTCTGAAAGGAAAGTGCTAAACCCTGTGGAGCAGCCACAAAGAAATCCCTTTTCTATCTGGTTTAGGCATTAAGAGGTGGAGAGTAGTGAGAAGGCGATGCAGTTCCTGCTGTGTACTGAAGGGCCTGCCAGGCCTTCTTTGCCGGCCGGGGCAACAGCATACGGAGGAGTTCAGAGCCCAGGCCTTGGGGCAAGACAGACAGGGACTGATCCCGGCTCTTCTACCGACTTGTCCATGCGATCAGTGACAACATACTGAACTCTTTAAGTCTCAGCTTCCTCATCTGTAAACTGGGTTGGAAAAAAAAGGAGCAGCGTGGGGGTCATGAGGATTACACACTGTAAAACGTGGACAGTGATCAGCACAGGCGCACGGCACAAACTTAGGGCTTAATAAATGGACTCTTCCTTCTGATTTTCTCATCACCTGCAGAGACATTTCTCATTGCAGGTCATTAAGGAAGCATTGCGCTTTGTAGAGAAAGATTAGCCAAACGTCTGTGCTCTCAGCACTGTGATCCAAGTCTCCACATGGGGACAAGGCTGCCCAGTGGGACAATGGGAACTGAAGCCACTGTCCCCAGGAGGCATCCGCCAGCATCTCCACAGGGCGCCTGCAAACCGCTTGCTTGAAGGGGAGCCAACCTCGCTAGACTGAAGAGCAAAGAATGAGGGGCTTTACACAGAAGGAACGTTGTTATGGGCAATGTCCCCAGAGAGCAGAGAAAGAGCTGCTGGGTCTAGGCTGGGGCAGGAGGCTGGCCAGGTCAGGCATAAAGAAGGACTTCCTGTGGGGCACAAGACAGTGCAGGACGTGGAGGGAGCCCCGCCTTGGTGTCTTCAAGAGATGGAGGATGAGCTGAGGAGCAGTCGGATATGCTCCCCCAGGCTCTGTGGTGGTGCCTGGCTCCCTGCCCTGCCTGCCTGGGCCCTGGTCTCTTCTCCCAGGAGGAGCAGGGCCCAGCACAGGCAACACCATTAAGCAGCTGACCCCCCTCTTACCCTGAGTCCAAGGGCAGAGATCATAATGGGAAACACAGAGGTAGTCTGGCATACTGGCTAAGAACCCTGAACTTAAGAATGAGAAAACCTGGGTAGGAGACCCAGCTCTGCAACTTACTGGCTGTGTAGCCTTGGGCAAGAAACTTAACCTCTCTGTGCTCCAGTGCTTACCCCACAGGGTTGTAAGAAGAAGAAAATGAGATCATGTGTGTCAAATGCTCAGCATGAGGCTGGGCACAGAGTTGACACTCTATAAATAGCAACTATTATCAAGCTAGTGTCAAGGCGGGGACAAGGCCATCCACAGGTCCCGTTTCCCAGCCCAGGTTCCTGTCTTAAAGAGGAACCCATCAGGAGGCCACCTGGTCTGTGCCCAGGAGGGGCATCTGACCCCTCCCAAGTTAGCAGTACCTGTGGGCCACCCCCGTTACAGGACTTGGGCCACCCGCTACAGTAATGACTGTGTTCCTTATGCTTTCATCGCACTAGACAGTTTGTAAAGCAGTTTCACACACACTACTGCATTTGATAAGCCTGTGTGTGTTTTATAATAGCTGTTTTATAGACTTAAAAATGGAGATTCGAGGGGAGTCCACAGCTAGGGAAGAGGGACTGAAACCCAGGGCGTCGGACTCCTGTTCCCCATCATTCTGCGCCTTCCTGGCAGAGGTGAGGGTCTGTCCCGCCCCATCACACTTGCTCTCCTGCCTGAGCTTCTGTGCCCAGTGGTCAGCGAGCGCAGGCCTGGCAGGCCAGGGTCAAGGTCAGGCTTGGTGTATATCTGTGGAAGGAGCGCCCCCCCGCCCACTGCCCTGGCCAAGAGCAAGAGAGGTAGAGACAGGCCCTGGTCTCACTGGGTTGCATCCTCACCAACCCAGCTGTCTGCACAGCTGGTCCACCTGGGGTCACCCAGTGTGGAGATGGGGGGAGTCAGAGTCGAGTACCCCCAGGAGACTTTGGGGACAAACCTCAAACATTTTTAAGTAAAATTTTAAAATATTAAGTCTTACAAAGAAAAACAAAGACCAGCCCTTCCAAAAAGAATCTCCTTTATTCTTTAACCTTAAAGTGAAGACCAGTGAAGTTGAGAATTTAAAGATGAAAAGAGGGTCATTGAGCCCCAGGGGGTCTGGAAGCCTCTAAGCCTTCTCTCCTGCCCCGTGGGTACAGGACCCTCCTCCTCGGAGAATCACGGTGTCCAGGGAGCTCCGTGGGTCCTGGAACTGCGGGAGCCTTCCAGGTGACGTGTGCTTCCTCTGACACAATTTAACTGTCATCAATAATGGAAGCGAGATGGCGGGTTTTGGCATTTAATTCTTTTCAGAGAGGGCTGAAATAGCATTTTCAATCTCCTTCCTCATTTTCAAGGGCTGGTAGTTTTCCGAGACCGTTACCATTTGGGCTGAGATTTCGTTCCCGGCCGGAGGTAAAGTGTACAGGGAACGTCCCTCAGCAGGTCTGGGTGTTGGAAGGTGCCCTCAGCCACGTTCTTAATGTGCATCTTTCAATCACGCTCCACCACAGCATCTCGGGGTCAATGTGAGCCTTACTATTTTTATAACCTTTTCATTTGCTTCTGTCAATTTAAAATCATCAACAGCGAAACCAAGGGGCAAAGCCCACGCCGATGTCTTGTCTCCACTCCTCCGGTGAGGCACCCAAGACAGAGGATTCTGGGAGTACCCCCTGCAGAGCTCCACCCAGCGCAGGCAGCCTGGGTTCGGTTCTGATGTCTGGGGTCAGTTTTCTCTTCCCCCACCTTCCTGTTTGCCTGCAAGGCCATCCAAGATGTTGGTTTCCTGAGGCAAAGGGCTCTTCTCCAGGGAGCACGAAATCCAGTAAAACAACCCCTTCCCAGGAACCTCGCCAAGATGGGGTGAGACAGTGTGGGTCAAAGTGCAAACTTGAGAGCATCTACAAATTTGAGTTCTGATGATAAAGACGCACATATGGGTATGCCACAATAACCAGCATTGTGACACTGTCTTTCGCTTTTAAGAATCTTCCCCATTAGATCACTGACATTGACCTACAAAGCATATGTTCGGATTAAATTAATTAACAAAAAATAGCTCAGGACAATTTCTAGACTGGGCATGAAAGACAGCCTTTATTTTGGGAAGCCCAGCATCCGTTTCCCCTTCCAAAGAGCAGCCTGGTTTCCTTTTAGGGAACTGCCTCTTGTCTCTGAGGGCAACCTCACTGGGAGGGTAAATCCAAGGGTCTTCCTTCCCACCCCCCACCAACACCACCACAGAAGCCAGAGGGCTCCCTTCAGGCCCCTTTGGAGACATCCTACTTCTTCCCACCAAAGGGCAACCACAGGACTTAGCACCAGTCTTCCACGCCCCCGGCCTTCGGCTTGAGACCAGATCAGAGACTTGTAGAGTCTGAGCCTTCTAGCAAGGTGGAGCCTTTAGAGGTTTTGACCACTGAATCGGCTGGTTCCCAGCCTCTCCGGTATCCTAACAAAACATTCTCCTATGACTTAAGTTGCTCCTGCTAACTTACAACCAGAGACTCCAAAATGGCGGTCCCACCAAAGCGATGCCTTCCACAGGGGCTCAGTCACTCAGCCTCTCCAAGGCCTCCAGCACCTCAGCATCCCTCAGAGGCCCCAAAGGGAAAACAATTAAAGGTCTCTATCCCCTGGCCAGGAAAAGAGCCCATGTCAACAGTAGATGCAAACGTGAATCTGGGCCACGCCCACACGCTCTCATCATCTGGGTGCTGACTTCTGAAGACCCTGGTCTGAGTTTTCAAGTTTCTGATGTTGTGGAGACCAACTATTTTCCAATCCCTAGAGTTCTGGGTTGATGAAAACCTACTGGAACCTTCTGGTCCTTGAGGATGTACACTGTGAAAGACCCATGAATCTCGTTATCTCCGAGTGATTCCAGGATATAAACTAGTGAGGTCTGGGGCCACAGCTCACTGGGCCAGGCTAGGTGCTCACTCATCGCAGAACGAATGAAGGCAGTGCCACCTGCCTCGCTGGGCCTTGAGGACCTGCTGGGGCTGGGGTTACTGGCGGGAGCACCATGGTCTGGTGGGCCTGACTTGGGCGTGTGGGTCGGGTTTGGTAGCATCTCCACTAAATTCATTCACCACCAATTGCATCAGAGGCTTCCTCGCAGCTGGCTGTGGAGCTGTTCCAACTGCCTTCTGGTTTGCCTTAATGCAGAACAACTGTCCTGTGGCTTTCTACACAGGCAGCATGGCATTGTGGGAAGAGCTGTGGTCAGGAGGCCAGGAGGCCTGGAGGCCTGGAGGCTTGGATCCCGGCCCTCATCTGCCGAAACAAGCTGCGTGACTGCAAACAAGTGACCTCTCTCCGTCCTGCATTTCCTCCCCAGCAAATCAGGCCACTGGGTGGCCTTCCAGGTCATTTCCTCAGATTCACCTCGCCCTTCATCCAGTCCCTACTGGAAAGTGGGGTGCGGGTACTCGAGTGAGGCAGTGGCGGATACCCTTACCAGTTTGCTCTGGACCGTAGGGTCACTGATTCCAAGAAACATTTTGGTTTCTTACCACCACAGTCTTTCAGGACTCAGGAACCTTCAGGGACAATTCAGAGCTCCAGGCACGATGGGGGGCTTTCTCTGAGTCCTCAGAATTGGTTACTCAGTACCCAGCTGAGGATCAAGTGGAGACTTTTCTACTGGATTTGGGCCCTATTGTTAGGTTTTTCGGTTGGCGGATCTCACTTAGAGGCGGGTGCATCATTTCCAAGCTGTGGCTTCGCCTCAGATCTGAACACTAGAGGCAGTGTGGTCCAGCAGAAAGAACCATGGAGGCAGGAAAGGCGGATGTTGGCTCTGCTGCCCAGCAGATTGCTGTTCACCGTCAGAAAGTCACTTAACCTCTCTGAGTTTTTCCTCAACAGCAAAATGAAAGAATTGGACTTGACTTTATTCATTTATTTATTATGTATTCCCCATAGGACTAGACACAGGAAGACAAAAAATTCAGAGTAGTGGAAGGAAGGGAGTGGGTAGCCCTCCCAGGCCCAGTGAGGGACCCCAGGCTACCAGAGCAGGTGTGACTGCTATATCGAACTTCTGGCTACACCAAAAGGGAAGCACTTGCACTACTTAGTTCTCACTATTTGCTAAAAGAAAGCTTAACTATCAGCCAGCAGAGAGAGGCTTCTGTCCTGCACTGAAGTCTGCAGTTCACGCAGCCTTTTATTTAGCCAGTAAACACTTACCGAGCATCTGGGGGAGGCCCACCGTGCTGGTCTGCAACAGCACCCAGACCTGAGGCCCCCGCATCAAGGACTTTATCTTGGGGATTCCCCCACAATGGAAAAACAGCAATGATGCCAATGGTGATTGCACTAAAGATGCTGAAAGGGGCTCTATAAAAGAGAGGGTGGGATGCAGAATTGTAATTCTACAGAGACTTTGCAACAGCAAGCAAAGTCACGGATCACCCCCAGGGATGTACTTTCGGGGACCTGGCTTGATGTGGGGACTTGATCTGGGAAAACCAGGAGTGGTGAGTGACTCACATATCCTGGAGACTCTCTCAATTATTCATCAGCTCATCTTAGCTTTTGACAGGAGTTAGACGCTGGTCAAGAGATGCTGAGCATTCTGTAGCAGGCCTGGGGCGCCAGCGTCCTGCGTGTTTGACGAGAGAAAGAGCAAATCGTCTTGAGATGCCAGTCAGTGCCTGCCTGCTCACACGCTCTCTCTTTTTCTATTAGAACTTTTACATTTTATTATAAAAATTTTCACGTGGACTGAAAAGTTGAAAGAATTATATAGTGAACATCCATGTACCCACCACCTAGCTTCTACCATTAGCATTTTGCTGTAATTGCTTTATCATATATCTACCCCTCTATCCATGCTTTCATCTGTCAATCAATCCATCTTAATTTTTTGGTGTCTTTGAAAGGAAGCTGTATACTGCAGTATACTTCACCCCTAAACACATCAGCATGCACATCATTAACTAGAGTTCAGAATTTAAGGTTTGTGCATGTGTGTGTGTAAAATGCACAAATCTTAAGAGTACTTTAGAGGGATTTTGATAAATGCATGCACCTGTGTAATCCAAATCCCTAGCAAGAAATAGAACATTAATATCACTCCAGAGATTTCCTTTGTCCACCCCCTTTCTAAGGGACTCTGCCCCTGCCCCAACCCCATCCCCATGTCCCCTGCTGCCCTAATCTGTGTATTCTGTGCCCTGAGACTCTGGAGCACTTTGCCACAGCTGTTTGACCAGAGTGGGCACCTGAGCCAAAGGCAGCCCACCTAGGTGTTGGCTGGTGACCTTTAACCTCTGTGGCCAGGCTCAGCAGGATGAGCTGGGCCAATCAGAGGCTCTCACGGGAGCTGGGAACCTGAGAGACTGCATGGGTTGGGAAGACACTGAGCTGAAGACCACGAGGCAGATCTGGGGTCCCCACGATCACGGGCCACATGCCAGCAGAAGTACAGAGAAACCAGGGTAGTGAGGAACACGGGGCGTGTCCCCAGGAGACAGAGCCTCTGTGTGCGGGACGACATGGTCCCTGAGCGAGGGACGGGAAAGGAGTCTTGGCTCTGCAGTTGCAGTTCCAGGTCCGCAGCGTCGAGGTAACTGGGATGGGCCTCTCCTCCCTGCAACTCCGACAGCCCCCCTAAAATGGAAACACGGACGATGGGGCGTAGCACAGTCTGTTATAGAAATGAAAGGACCTTTCTTACATGAGAGCCATCCTACTTCCGTGTGGGACGGTCTGTAGCCATGACCTAAATGTCCCTGGAAAATAATAATCATAAATGACAACAGCATAATAAATGATAATAAAGCCAAGCCCAATACTGCATGTTTTAACGCACAATCTCATCTGATCCTCACAACAATCTTCTCCAAATAGCAGGCACTTTACTTTCATTGTCCTTCTTTTGTAGTTGAGGAAACAGACATAAAACAGACACACGCTTTGCCCAGGCTGACGGTCCGCAGTGGAACAGAGCTGACCGTACCAGGGAACCTGGAGTCCCGGCGCTTTGCTAGACGAGTGACCCTGCTCCTGAGTAGGTGCTCACTGGAGGCCCCAGCGTCACATGCAGGGTGGGGTGGCAAGTTTTCTGCCCGAGGGCATTTGTCACAAATGAACAGCCACATGTAAAGAGTCTCCTTGCTCAATTATGTTAAGTGAAATAAGCCAGACAGAGAAGGACAATCTCTGTATGACTCCACTCATATGAGGAATTTAAAAATGTAGACAAAGAGAACAGATTAGTGGCTACCAGGGGAAAGATGGGGTGGGCACAAAGGGTGAAGGGGTGCACCTACAACACGACTGACAGACAATAATGTACAACTGAAATTTCACAAGATTGCAACCTATCATTAACTCAATAAAAATTAAAAAAAAAAAAAAGAGTCTCCTTGCTCTGGCTCCCAAGCATCATAATCCTCAGAAAAGGCCGGGTGGCGTGAATTGCCTGAAGTGGCAGCCCAGGGGCCGACCCCGGGCTGGGGGTCCTGTGAGCTGGGGCTTCCTCAGTTAGACCCATCTGAACACCATGGCATCTACCGGAACCACACTGTCGCCCCAGCCCCGCTCCTGGGACAGCTGTATTCGTCTGTTCTTGCTGATGGCAACGGCCCCTGGGCCCCTTGGGGCTGGATGGCAGCAGCACAGCCTCGCTGCTAGTCAAGGGGGCGGCTCTGCTCCCTGCTCCCTGTGGCTGGCGAGCAGGCACCCCTTTCCGAGGATCTGCAGCAGGTGTTTGAGTGAGAGACAAGGAGGAGGCGCAGGGGTTCCATGGCCCCTGCTGGCTCTGAGAAGTGAGAATGATTCTGGTCCCAGGAGAGGGTCAAAGAGATCGGCCAGCAGGGCAGGTGTGAGCACCCTGAGGCAGGAACCCATTTTTCCGAATCAGGAGGGGGCGGCAGAACTGGATCATACTTGTTAGGTAGTTGCCTCCACCCCCCACCTCGGTATTTATCCACCCCTCTGTCCTCACCTTCGCGCCTGCTGACTGTAAGCCCGTTTAGGGCAAGGCCAGGAAGTCTTGTTCACCTTTGATTCCCTGGCACGCTGCACAGTTCTTGACACATAGTAGGCGCTTAATAAATATATCTTAACCGAATGAAGACCCAACACAGGGAAGCTGAGAAAGCAGAGAGATAATAACGATAACAAAATTAACATAGAACTTACTAAGTGCCAGGCATCATTGGAAGAGCACCACTTACAGTAAATAAACAAATTCTCATAACCACCCGGTGATGTAGGTACTGAGGCAGAGATAGGTTAAATAATTTGCCCAAGATCACACAGCTAGTAAGTGGTGGAGCTAGATGTGAACCCAGGCAGCTAGACTCCAGAGTCCCTGGTCTTAATTCCTGTGATGACCATCACCTTGTCTTTCCTGCCCTGGAAAAGCTTCCTGGCGTATTCCACCAAGCCTCACCTGCCTGAGCCCACAACCTCTAAGAGCCCAAGGCTGAACCCCGCAAACACGGCAGCATCCTGAATGCAGACATGGTGATGCGGCCCACGACGGGCCAAGTTGTAAGCAGAGAAACAGTGGCCATAGCAATAATGGTCAGCCCCCCTCCAATTCTGCCAGCTTCTACCGCAAGCCCCTTAGGAGCCAGGCATGTCTGGCACAAGACAGACATGTTCTTTGCTCTCCAGGAACCCGAGCGAAGGGCAGTGGCAATCCATCATTCGTGATGTACCTGCTCCGTGCCACACCCCATGCGTATGGTACATCTCATTTAATGTGACCCTTGTGGCTAATTATGGCCCCTGCAAAGACAGAGAAACAGAGGCTCAGAGAGCTTAGAGAGGTCAGGTCACTTGCCTCATGAGAACTACACATATTTACAGGTGTCTACATGGCAGGCCTGCTCTGGGGGTACAGAAGTGAACCCCACACACAGTCTTTCGTCTCCTGGGCTGTGCATTCTATGGAGGGAGTGAGGTGGAGAGCTAAAGAACACATAAGCAAGATTGTGTCCAGGAGTGCAAAGTGTGCAGAAGGCAATAAAGCAAGGTAAAGGCCTGGAGAGAGGAGCCAGTCATGGTCAGCTCAGCTCTGGGGACAGGGGTAAGGGGCAGCTTGTACAAAGGGCCTGAGGCAGGACAACTTGATGTACTGATGGACAGACAGGCAGGCAATGTGGCCGGGGCACAGTGAACAATAAGAGATCAATAAAATGGGGGAATCGAACCCAGGACGGGCTGACTCCAGGCCTGTGTGCTCTAACACACAACACTGTGTCGAAGCAGGCAGTGTGCTTGGACTACAGTGGAGTCCAAGCTACAAGGAGTCATCTCTACAGGACCAGGGTGGTCCCAGGTTCCAGCCCCTCCGAAGGGTAGGGAATCTCACCATGCAGCTTGAGTTGTCTGCATGTGGAGAAAAAAAAAGTCAGCTGGTGCAGACACAATCTTTGTCAATTCTGACATCTCTCGGAGGTCCTTTGGGGCAAACCCCACCATGCAACTTATGAAAATTAATAGTCCTAACACTTGGTCTTTGAGGTGCTCTGTGTATGCAAGTACTCACCAGCAGGAAGTCATTTTAGAATGAATATCATTTCTCTAATGACCATCATGGTGGCTTGGGGTTTAGACAGGCCCTGGGGACAGGCTCAGCTCCTACCCAGCAACCCACGCTCCGGAGAGGACTGTGTCTGGAGTGAGGGGGGACTGTATTGGGCTCCCCAGGCCTGTGAAGTGTCAGGTCTCAGAAATGCCATGGGCCAGTGTCCTGGGAGAAGAGAGAGTGATGTCAGTGTTCTTGAGTGAGCCACGTCTCCCCGGGTCACGTGAGCATGTGGAGCCCAGAAGGCTGGAGGGCTGGGCTGCTGTCATGACCACACAGCCCCGCTGGCAACAAAGGAGAGAAATTTCCACCGCCAGTGCTCATAGAACGTTGAAAAGTGGGAAGGGCGGACAAGCAGATGGCTGGGGTCCACCGGCTTGGGAATCGCCCATCTTTTCCTCTGGTTCTTTTCCTCCTCCTGCTCCTGGGAGTCAAGTGGGAGCTTCGAGGGAGACCTCACAAACCTCACAAGGCCTGGAGATGAGACGGATTTCCCTGTCCGTATATGAGTGTGTGGTGAGGAGCCCTGAGGCTTGCTTGCTGTCCCACCACTGCGACCGACTGGCTGCAACATCAAGCAAGTCCCTTTTTCTGAGCCTCGGTTTCTTCATCTGTCAAATGGAGACACTGACAGTCCCTAGCTCATAGAGTTAAGTCAGAGAGCACGCGTCGAGCTCTTCGCCCCAGGCCTGGCACACAGTAGGCCCTGTAGGTTCAATCGTCCCAGAGTCACCGAGTGAGCACCACATACGAGGTACTGGGGAGGCCACGTACAAACGCGGACCATGTCCACTGGGTGTGCAGGAACAGCTAAGGAAAAGCAATCTATAGCACGGCTGGGCTGCCGACACATCCCCAGGCGTCCTGGGCCTTGGGGAATGGCGTGGGCCTGTGGCAGAGAATCTGAGTTTTTATTACTCGTGAGCGGCCCAAGCTTTCTTTCTCCTGAACTTGGGAGACCGATGCTGGATCTGCTTGCCCCTTTTTCTTCCCAAGAGCCACAACCATCACTGGCAACTTTTGCAACTGATTGCTGTGAAGGGTTGGGGCTCCCTGAGAGCTGTATCCTCAGCTTCTGCCCCAAGGGGAGGGAAGCGGGGGTAGAAGAGAGAGCGAGACCTCCCCAGGACTGATGAGAGCCAGGCCCTCTCAGGGAGGGGGTACAGCCTGGAAATAAAGAGCCTTTGGCCCCAGGGGTTGGTTCCTGGGTTCAAATTTGTTCTGTCCCCCTCCCTCACCTCCAGCCCTGGGGCCTTGGGCAAGTTAGTCGACCTCCGGGAGCCTCATGCAGTCAACCAGTGTTCACTGCACACTTACTAGGGCCTGTGCTGGGCGTCTCAGCTCCCTCATCTGTTAAAACCACTAAGAATAGGAAACCAGTATAGCGGTTCCTCAAAATGTTAAAAATAGAATTACCAAATGATCCAGTAATTGAACTTCTGTGTATTACCCAAAAGAATTGAAAGAAGGGTCTCAAACAGATATTTGGACACCCATGTTCACAATGGCATTATTCACAGTAGCCAAAAGTTGGAAGCAACCCAAGTGTCCATCGATGAATGAACAGATAAGAAAAATGTGATAGATGTGTTCAATGGAATATTATTCAGCCTCAAGAAGGAAGGAGATTCTGACACACACTACAACATGGATGAACCTCGAGGACGTTATGCTGAGTGAAATAAGCGAGTCATGAAAAGACAAATACTATGTGACTTCACTTACAGGAGGCACCTAGAAGAGGCACATCCACGGAGCTTCGAAGTGGGGGACGGGCAGTTAGCATTTAATGGATACAGATTCTGAGTTTTGGAGGATGAAAGAGCTCTGGAGATGGATGGTGGTGACAGTGGCACAACAGTGTGAATGTTCTTAATGCCACTGTGTACACTTAAAATAGTTAATATGGTAAAATTTATGTTATGTGCATTTTACCACAACTAAAAATAAGAAAAGAAAATCAATCAATTTGAGGCATCAGTATCTCCCTTATCTTTTGCACAGGGAAGGTGGCACCGCTGGGAGTGAGTGGACCGTTCGAGGCTGGGCTCTCCTATGGTCAGTGTGGCTTGGGAACAGAACACATATGGACTCAGGGCGGGATCCTAATGTCTTCCCCCCACCCACCGGTCTCACCCTTGGCCGAGTCCTCCTCCCATCCCAGGCTGGGACCTCACGAAATGACTTGGAATCGGGTTCACCGTGTGGCACCTCATCCCCTGCCAGACGCTCCTCTCTCTCCATGTCCAACCAGCATGTGTTCATCTTTAAAGACTCAGGCCATGTTCCATGCCCTCAGTGAAGGCGGCAAAGCCCTGGCTACACTCAGCATATGCCCTCCGATGGCTCCCCATCCTCCCCTACCCTCACAGCGCCCTACAAGCCCAAGCAACTTGAGGGCAGGAACTGAGTCTATTCACCCTGGCACCCCAGCTTCCAGCTTAGTGCTTGTCACCCAGTAGAAGACAAGTGTTTTCTGAGTGGAAACGTACATAACATGTACAGAGCACACTTTCTATGGACTCTGTTCTGAGAGGTTTACAAGCATTCCCTCATCACGACTCTCAAAGGTCAATTCTAGTGTTCTCCAGGGCTGGGACTCGGGGAGGCAGGTGAGGCACTCACCTCAGGTGCAAAATGTAAGGAGGCGCCACAAAACTCAGAAATCAAGATAAATCACATTTTAATGAAATATTTTTAAAAATTAAAATTAATGCAAAAATTCAGAATGAACAGAATATTAAAATTTTAGATAAAGACAGGACCCAGCCCTGCACTTACAACACTCACCTCACCCTAATCCCAGCCCTAGAGAATCTGTATGGTTTTTGGGTTTTTTTTGATGAGGAAGATTAGCCCTGAACTAACATCTGTGCCAGTCTTCCTCTGTTTTGTACTTGGGTTGCCACTTCAGCACTGCTGACAAGTGGTATAGGTTTGCACCAGGGATCCAAATCCATGAACCTGGGCTGCCAAAGCAGAGCCAGCCCAACTTTACCACATGCCACTATGTCCTTTAATTTTTTGATATTTTGTTCAACAACTCCATTTTGAGCTGTTTGTCTAAGGAAATTAATCAAGACTACGTGTACAGATTTACCAACAAGGATGTTCATTGTTGTGTTGTTTATAAAAACGAAAAACTGGAAAACATATTTGGTTGAACAATATGAAACTGCCAATATTTGACAATTTGTGACCTAAAACAACAATTTCATATTGTTCAATCTAATCTAAATATCCAGCATTTACAAACTATGATTATATAATCTATGGAACATTAGCCTAGTAAAATTCTGGGCAGCCAATAAAAAATATTTGGAAGAAGACTGTGACATAGAAAGGTGTTCATGAGATAGCATTAAATGAAAAGAACCAGTTACAAAACAACATAAAATGTATGATTAAAAAAATCCACCAAAAAGATCTGAATTGATTACTCAGCAAAATGTTAATAGTGGTAAGCCCCAATGGTGGGATTTGGAGCAATTGTTATGTCCTTCATTTTGATTTCCTGTCTTTTGTATATTAAACGTGTACTATGTCTAAAGGGAGAAAAAAGAACAATAAAGAGAAACCTCCTTGTCTTTGATCTCATACCTTTCAACCAAAAGACTCAGTCGTGCCCTCCCCTCTGAGCGGGGCGGAGAGACGCCCCTCTTTACTGTCCCTGCCCTTTCACAGATGGACTCTCAGTCTCTGCCTCTCCGTACTCCTCCACTGAGCTGCCGGCATCCCCTTCCTGACTCTTCTTTTACCCTGGCCTCCTGCTCCCCCGGCTCTTGGGCCTCGCTGGAGAAAGTGCTTTCTCTGCCCCCACCCCTGCAGTGCCAGCCCCTCCCCGGCTGATCTTCAGGTACAGAAAGCACACCAGAGCACCCAGCACCAAGCATCATTGCTGTCCTCTAGGCAAGTGAAAACAGTGCTGTTTGTGGGACAGGCTTTACTGGTGGTTGGGGGGGGGGGGGGCAGCGTGCGCTGGGGGAGCAGGAATCTTGCCTTCTGTCCTCCATCACCTCTTTCCCCATCTTCGTGCACTTGAGACCCAGCAACCATCAGGCACCAGCTTTTCCTTTCCTTTTCTTTAAAGATGTTTTCAGATTTAAGATTTTTTTTAATTGGCACCTGAGCTAACATCTGTTGCCAATCTTCTTCCTTCTTTTTTTTTCCTTCTTCCTCTTCTCCCCAAAGCCCCCCAGTACATAGTTGTATATTCTAGGTGTAGATCCTTCTAGTTGTGCTATATGGGACGCCGTCTCAGCATGGCCTGATGAGCGGTGCCATGTCCGTGCCCAGGATCCGAACTGGAGAAATCCTGGGCTGCTGAAGCGGAGCATAGGAACTTAACCGCTGGGCCATGGGGCTGGCTCCTAAGATTTTTTTTTAATTCCAAAAAGTACAAAGACTAAGAATCACCTGCACTGCCACCAGAATTAACAAACTGCTAACATTTTGTCAGAGTGGCATCAAGCCTCCCTCCTTTAAAGAAACAACTGAAATAAAATGTTACAAATAAAGTCAAACTTCTTGTGGGTCGCCTCCCCTGTGTTCCTCCAGGAACACTCACTGTCCCATATGTGCTGTGTACCCTCTTTGGTCCATTGTTACTCTTTGAGATATATATGGGTACATACACACACACATCCAGGAGCAACAGACGCAACAGATTCACATTGTTCTAATTTGCATAAATGTATCATACTAAACCATATGCAATCCGTTTTTTCCCCATAGCATCATGTTTCTAAGCTCCATTTGTGCTGATATATATTGATCTAGTTGATTCATTTTACTATTGCAAGCTATTCCATCCCAGGTAGGTGGGCCTGATCCCTTTGCATGGTACTCTCTGGGGCGCAGGTAACACCAAGGCTTTCCCTGACCTCAGAGGTTCTGGAATCTGGAGGGCCTAAGCCAATTGCAGAGACTCTCCCCAGTCCACGTCCGTCTAGTGTGTAAAACCTGCCAAACCCCACCCCAGCCCTTTGATTCTTCCCCAGCTCCGGCAGGTACTGAGGTCTGGTCGCCACCCCACCCCTTTGTCTGACCTGTGAATATCTCTCAGGCTTCTAAGGTTCCCCATCCTGCATTCAAGAAATAAGGGGATTAAGATCATTCATAAAGTCTGTTTTCCTCTCGTAAGTTGTGCCATCAGGTGGTGGGATCCTGAGAAGTTGGTGGCAGGCAACCCTGGTGGAATCCTGGCTCCGTTGGCAGGTAACCTGCCCTCTCTGAGTCAGCTTCCTTATCTGCAAAATGGGGGTAGTTTACTCAGCTCAGAGGCCTGCTGTGATGGTTAAGGGGAAGAAGACAGGAAACACAATTGGCAGGCTCCTGGCACAGGCCAGGCAGTCAAAAGTGCCTCTGCCCTTGCTCTTCGGTCTCTTCTCCAACCAGCAGCCTCAGCAATCTTCCACACTACAACCAGCAGCCTCAGCAATCTTCCACACTATCAGTCGGACCACATCACTCCTTGGCTAATGTGCCTTCCTCGGCTAGGTCAAGAAGGCTTTGCAACATTCGCCTTGTCTTGGTTGCCTGCTCCGGGGGAAGCCAGCTGCCACACCATGAAGACACTCGAGCAGGCCTGCAGAGAGGCCCATGCGGAGAAGAAATGAGGCCTCCCACCAACAGCCAGCCATGTGAAACAGCCACGTTCAACCCTTCAGATGATGGCAGCCCCACATGATATCTGACTGAACCAAGCCAGAAGTGACTCAGCCAGAACCACCCAGCCAGGCCACTCCCAGAGGGCTGAGGCACAGAAGTCCTGAGAGAGAGCAAACGATCATGCAGTTTAAGCCATTAAGGGTTAGGGTGATTTGTTATGCAGAATTAGATATGTAATACACAAGCTAAGAAACAACTGACAACTTGTATTATTATTACTAACAACATACATATCAATGCTTGTAGAGTTCTTCCTATGTGCTAGGCACTATTCTAAACACTTTACGTGAATTAATTCATTTAATCCTAGTAGCAACCGTCTGAAATGGGGACTACTAGTACCCCCATTTGACAGATAAGAAAGCTGAGGCACAGAATGCCTAAATAACTTGCTAGTTAAGCAGCAGAGCTGGAACACGAACTTGACACTCTTGCTACAGTGGCTGCGCCCCTCACCACCATGTCATGCTGCCTCCTGAACAAAGTCATACCCGGAAATGTGGCACCAGGAAGCAGGCTATGTTCTCACATTCAGAACCCACTTTTAAAGGAGGGGAAGGGGAACAGAGCCAACTCTCTTCTCTCCCCGAGACCCTCCAGGTTCCTATCCTGCTCCTTGGGTTTCAGCTCCAATCGTCTCCTATGCTGCCAGTAGGCTGGCCCCGGACCAGAGCTAACTCACCTCCACTGAGTAAGTGAAAAATATTACTAAAAGTTTGTGTGGTGTTTAAAGCTCTTGTCGCATCTCCTTAGTGAGGGTTTTGATCCGTGGAGATGACCCACTTCTCCTCTGCACGTCCTCTGGCTCAATGCAAGCCTCATCCACACTTATTCTAAGTGGCCAACGTCTTCAGCGTCTTAACATCTATCAGGTCTTTAAAGTGGAGAAAACTCACTCAAAGACAACTTCATCACCGCGGGATCGGTAGGCACGAAGTGCGTGTTCTACGGTCCCCTTCCACGCCTTTCAGACCAGGCAACCCTGCCTCTTCCCACTCGCTCTGTTGGCAGCTTCAGAATCCTCCTCGCCACAGGGTTCCAGGCTGCCACTTGCACGGGTTCTGAGTTGCCAGTAGAGCTGAGACCTATTTGTCTTTCTGGCTCTAACAGGACAAAGACGAAACACCAAAAGCAACAGACTGGAACTAATCCCTCCACTTTCCAAGGGAATCAAGGCTCCCGGCTGCCACCCCGCCTCCAAAGCTCATTTCCATCACAGCGAGCGCTCAGAAGGGATTTTGAAAAGAGAAGACGCTGCAGGAAAACATTGACCTTGGTTTTAATGATGGTATGAGCACAGGGCCCATGCTGGGAGGTGTCCTGTGCCCATAGATGATGGTGAATTAGGAACCAACGACTCAGCAGCAGCTGGACCAGAAAGGACTCATCCGGAAGTCAAGGTAAACTAGGATCACGGGCACATTCTTCTCCTTTCACACAACCTTCTGCTGTTGACCTCCTAGCGCTTTAGAGACAGGCCACAAACACACGTAGCGCCATCCAAAGAAATAGAATGCAAGTCGCAAATATAATTTAAAATTTTCTGGTAGTCACATTAAAAAAGTACAAAGAAACAGGTAAAGTTAACTTTAATAATATATTTTATTTAGCCCAATATATCCAAACATTATCATTTCAACACATAATCAATATACAAAAAATTAGGATTTTAATTCTATTTTTTTGAACTAAGTCTTTGAAATCCAGTGTGTATTTCAGACTTACGGCACATTTCAAGCTAGATACTAAATTTTCACCAGAAATACTTGATCTGTATGGAGATTTCATAAAATTTAGAATTGAAGATGTAGATTCCACATACTGAAGTTCTTCTAAATACTCCCAAAAGTTTTCTAATAACTGAAATGAATATCTGCTTTTAAAATTTAAATCAATGAAAATTAAAATAAAAAATTCAGTCCCTCCTGTTGCACTAGCCACATTTCAAGCACTCAAGGGCCACATGTGGCTGGTGGCTACTGCACTGGTCAGTGCAGGTCTGGACCACAAAGGGCTCCGCCTACCAGTGGGCAGATGCCAGCCTCCCATCAGGACCCCTGTGACTGTGCTCAGGGCACCCACAGCTTGCTCTTCTGAACACTCCTGCTCAGGCCTGTCACCTTATAACCGGTTCCATTCTGACCAGGCCCTTTCTTACTCTCTCTGTTTGGCTTGCCCTCAGCTTTGCCCCAACTCAGGCTTTCAGATCTCCCAGGCTCCATGCTCTGCAGTTCCCAAGCAGGCCCACCCCCGCCTGGCTCCCAGCCCCCACCCAGGTGTGGTTCAGGGACCCCACTTGACTGGATGGCTGTCTAGGTGATGCTGTGTTCTCTGCCATGCAGAAAACCAGGGGTTGGCAATCTTGGGGTGCGTCCAGAGACGACCCACTTCCTTTCAGTGTTTTGGGAGAAGGCCCTTGCCATTTTCCTGCCTCCACAAGGTGGCACCAAGACTGTACTAGAACATTACCGTGGGCAGCTTATGCTCTCTACCTGGCCAATCCCTTTTGGCCTGCAGCTCCAAAAGGCCCTCCATTGCCTTCCCTGGTCCCTGTGTCACAGTCTAATTGCCCCAGGAACTCAAAGGTGGGTTTGGAAGCATTTAACTGTTTTTCCAACTGGTTTTTTACCCCTTTTGTTATGGTAAGGAGATGCAATCACGACCCACCCTGAACCAGACAAAGCCTCACCACAGAGCTGTGCCTAAGACGCTGGCCTCCTTTTTAATGCTAAGATCTCTCCAGGAGGAGCTTAGGCCTCATAACCATAACCTGCAGTGTCTGTGGAAGCATGTTTTCCAACTGAGCCTGCGCAAGCGAATACCCACCTCTCTCTTTTGAATATTCATTCCCCACCTGAAATAAGTGTCCTTGCTTCCCTTCGTTTGGGAACACCATGACTGGAAATGATTCTGCATGGTCTCCTATTTGCTGCAAATACACCTCACTTTGTGAGACAACTACTTCTGGTGGAGAGTCGGACTGAACTCGCTAGGAGGGAACCCACCTTGGTTTCGATAGCTCCTGCAGTGTGTGTGCTCCGTCCCTTGCTTCTCTTTCTTCCTCTGGCCTCAGGTGGGTGAACTACTTGGGGGTGTGGCTCAGTCCTGCCACTTCACTCCTTTGAGACTCCAGCACCACAGCAGACATCACTAATCGATCACACGTTCTTTCTCCCCCAGCTTCAGCCTGGGCTCTACCCCAAACACTGGATAATGCCCCCAGCCTCCCATACTCCCCATGAGCCCCGAGTGAGGGATTTCACAGGGAGTAAAAAGATGGTTTCCAAGCGGAAAAATCTGATCACAGCCTTGTGAGGCGCCGCTTTGGAAGGCCACATGGGTCCCTCCGACTGTGGCATCCCAAGGTCAGACCCCTGTGAAATGAAAGACCTTGAAATGTCAGAAGCCCTCCCCAACAGTTTGTTTAAAGAAGCTAAAAGCCAGAGCTGCTGTGAGAAGATAAAGGGATGAAAATCTGAACTCTGAGAAGCAGTGTCTAAAAGGGCATGACTGACAGGGGTCTGGAATTGAGTGTGTGTGACCTGAACCACAAAAACAGAGTGCCTGCAGCTTGCCGGGGACACAGGAAGCCCTATCGGACCGGTCACCCGGGCCCTGGGGAAGCCACTTGAACGGCAGTGGACACAGCCTCAGATGGGCCCTGGCAGAGCGCCCTGTCTCCTGAAAGCAGCCCCTTTCATCGACCTGCCCGAAAAATAGCTGTGTGGGATCCTTGATCCTGCCAGGCCTCAGGTGCCCACCCAGGCACAGGTGCCCTCCTCAGTGTCTGAGGGAGGACGCAGATACTTCAGCCTGCAGGAGTCTGCTTGTACCCAAGGGGAACCTGCGATGGGGGCAGGGAAGGGCCCAAGTTCCCGCATTACCAGGAAACATCCTTTCCAGAATCCCAAATGCACAGGGAACCAGGCGAGGAAACCCAGGGGACTTGATCAGGCACCACAGACAGGAATTGTCCTTCTCACACAAAACTCTCCCTCAGGACACAGACCCTCCCCCGCCAGACCCCCTTCTAGAATTTTCACAAGGGCCCCATTATCTTTTGTCTTTTAAATCTCTTCAGGCACCAGAACCTTCCACTCCCCCTCACCAGCCTCACACACCACACACACACACACACACACACACACACACACACACACACACACAAAGTACCTCATTGATCTCACATCATAAGGAAATGAAGTGTTCCAGCCATAGAATATTTTTCAAAGAACTTAGGTTTACCTCTTTAAGAACCAACACTTACTAACATAGTTGACCATATTACTGGAAAATTTTTCTGAACTGAATGACATAGTTCCCTGACGTACCAAGCCCGGACGCTGAATGTAATTTATCACTTCCTGATGACTCAGGACGTGTTTCTGAGCGTGATTTACCACAGCCTCCAAGGGCTAATGATCTGGACTTGCACTTTTGGCCACTTAGACTCTTGCTTAGGCTGCCTCAGCCAAGTGCACTGAGCACACACCCTGTAGAGATGCTGCCCTGGGCCTTGGCTGCATGGAACACTCTCTCCCTGGATGCCTGCATGGCTCACTCTTTCCATTCATGCCACAGCTCAATCCTATCTGAGAGGCCTTTCATGGCCATCCTTCTTTCCTCTTTCTCTCCCCTTTTGCTGCTTTATTTTATTTTCATAGTATTTGCCACCACCTAATACATTGTATATTTATCTGTTTATGATCTGTCTCCCCCACCAGGATGTGAGCTCCTTGAGAGCAAGGATTTTTCCTATTTTGTTACAGTCCTGGTACATAGTAGGTGTTCAGTAACTAATTGTAAGCAATGAATAAATGATGCCTTTGGCACTTCTGACCATTGTGTGCGTGTGGGAGGGGACTGCTCCAACCTCACCCGGCCCTTTCTGGTTGGTCCTTAGCTGTCAATTGTCACTTCTCAGTGTATCAGCAGCTCCTAACAGGTCCCTCATCTCGCTTCTCCTAATCTGCTCTGTTGTAACCTAGGAAAGGCTGAAGGTCGCCAGCAGATGGCTAAGCTCCTGAACTCCTTCACCTGATTTTTACAATGTTAATTCAGGCTGTGGCCTAAGGGCAAGTCCTTGCCTGTCTTCTGCGTAAATCCAAGGGTGTGTGACCATTAATTCTCTGCTCAGGGGTCTTTGTAGCGTCCTTCTGGTCTTCCCAGACTGTTGAGAAGTCTGAAGTACCCCCCATAGACACTCCTACAATGTGTCTGTGTGCATCCCCAGACACACTCACAAATACCTTAAGCTTCCAGATCAGCAGAAGGGGCTCTGCGTAGCTCCATTGGACAGTGTCTCACGAGAAGAGAATGGGGAGCGGTGGGTCCAGTTTACTTCTTATGAGAATTCTAAGGTTTCACACTCTTCTGAACACAAGGGGTCTGGGTCGTCATACACCTCGCGCTCTGGCCTTATTCTCCTTAATCCAAGCACTGTTAGACCTTGAGCATTGGCTTGGGGTCACCTCACTTTTGCAGGAGCAGGTCAACAAAGTCAAAGATGGTTTGAGCTGAGAGGGATCTCAGAGATCCTGTAGTTCAACCCTCATCTGACAGATAAGGAAACTAAAGCACAGAGAGTGGAAGCGACTCACGTAAGGAAGCACAGCCCCTTAGGGGCAGGGCTGAGCCTAGACATGGGGTCACTTGGCCTTCATTCCACCTTCTCTCTCTATCCCCTCACACCCTTATCCCTGGCAGCTGACATCTGTTTCCATCCTGGACCCCTCTGTTCTGCTTGGTCCTGGCCTAGCTAGGGCCCAGGGGAATCCCATAATGACAAGTCTCACAACTCTGAGTGTGTTAAGAGATGTCACCCGCCCCCCTCCCCGAGCTCTGAGACAATGCTGTCCCTGGTCTACACTGAGCCACACTCACTTCATGGAATGGCAGGAAAGAGGCAGTTGTGTTCTTAAGCTAAACTCAAAGCCCTTTCTAATGGGTCCAGAAAAGTGGAAAGGCCACACATGGGGCAGACTCAACTCAGCGACTCCCCAAATGTGGCCTGAGCCTTATCTGGCCTACAGAGTATAATTGAAGAGGTTCTTCCATTTGCCCCATCTTTCCCAAAATACTCCCGGCCTGCCATTCCTGCCCGTTCTGAAAGGTTCACAAAAGTCCTCCGGGTAGCCATTCTGTCTCTAGCCAGACATTGTTGAAGGGTGTGGTTGAAATTCAGGGTGTGGGGGACAGGCAGGCCTGGGCTTCGGCCTCCTCATAAACACACCGCTTAGGTGCACTGCCAGCCGGTGCCGCCCTGGGAAGCAATGGGCAGGGCCCTGGGAGACAGGACAGCCACCTGTAAACGCTCCTCAGGTTGGATCAGGGAAATCGAAGTGGCAGATGGGAAAGTGAGACTCAAGGGGCCTCAGTCGGGGAGAAGAACCTTTGTGGACCTCCCTCTGAGGAGCAGGAAAGATCCTCAGGAGCAGCGCTTCAAACTCTGTGACTTTGCCTCTGACCAGCCTTGGCCCCTCTCCTTCCCTGCTTGGCAGCTCCGAAGGAACAGGGAGGGGACAGCATAGCAGCAGTAACGGGTTTCCTTCAGTCACCTCCTCCCTGGCCTTGGTGTGTTCAGCCAGCCCTCCTCCCCAGAGTGCCAGGTCTCTTGTGGTGCAACAACTGGACCCTATTTCAAACTCTGCTACAGAGCTGCCTGACTCTGTAGGAGACAGGCGGCACCACAAGCCTTTTTCTCCCCTCCCCACTGCTGTCGGAAGGAAGCTGACCTGCTGACAGGCAGCGGGGTGGCCTTTGGGCAAATCCAGTGATGGACAGTTCAGTGAGAAAGTTTTCCTTCTCTTGAAAGAAATCTCTCTTGCTGCAACTCTGACCCACTGGTCCCGGTTCTATTCCTCGGAACCCTCCAGAATAATTCAAATAAGTCTCCTTTTCTGTGGGCAAGATGCTAAGCCTTGACGGTGGATTCAGAAGTGTGAGACATGGTTAAGAACTTTACACTTTCATTGATGAGTCGAGTGATTTTGTTCAGTCATCGAAGATTTTTTAAAATTATCTTGGTTGGCTTTATCATTATATCATTAATAAATGTTTATTATAGAAAACGTCGGAAAGAGCCAAAAGATTGGAAGGGGGATTACCCATAATCCTACTTCCCTACTGCTAACATTTTGTTCTGTATGGTTTTCGCATTTTTTTCCCCAACAGATGTTTACGGAGTGAATATAAAGCACGGTGCCAATCTACACGCTCCAGGAAACAAGCTGCTGTGTCCGACTGCATCTTGCCTTGAAGGACGCTTCAGGAAAAGAAGACAGGAGCACCCGCTCCAGAGGCAGGGGTACCTGGTTTCAAAGGCACTTCCTAGTTGCCAGATCATGGGTAGGTCACTGACTCTCTCTAAGCCTCAGCTTACCCAAGTTAACTGAACCTGATAATGGCACCCACCTCACTAGGCTGTTGAGGGAATTCAAAGGGGATTCAGAGCTAAAGCTTGTAAAACACCTAACACCCATCGCAGCATCAGTGAACACAGCCACTGGAGCTATAACAGAGGTGACTGCGATCCCGGAGGCCAGACGAGCGCAGATCAGAGACCACAAGCGTTCAGAGCAGAGAGACTAAGCCACTCGAAACCGTTTCCAGAGCGGGCTGCACACGTCTGTGACCGCATCACGCATCTGATTTAGGGAATCAACCGCCGCCCAGGAGTAATCCTCATTGACTCACGTCTGAAAGCTGCGCTCCTGCTCCTTTCCGGAAACCTTGGGTCTCTACCTTGTGTCTTTGCTCCCCTGTTCACGGGGAAGGTGTTTCAGTCTCCTCAGGAAGCAGACAGGGCATGAACCTTCAATCTTCTAACTGTACCGAACTGCTCTGCTTCAGGCTCGCCTCTGAACCCAGGGCGGTTCCCCCATTACAGCCAGACCTTCCCGTCCCCGGGCAATCGGCCCACTTGCCTATCAGCACCCCGCCACATCCACCTAAATGGCGCTTCCAGACCCAAGGGCTTCCCCTGCCCTCAGAGCCGACAGACGCTGCCACCAGAGAGGAAAGCCAGGCCCAGCGCCCTCAGGGGGAGAGGAAGGACCCATCCGGACAATGAGCAGCACTGCAACTAGTCCTGTGCCCTTGGGTGTCAGGCCTCCCGGGGAGGTGACTCTTGGGCTGTCAGGGCCCTCACTAGTCTTGGTGCTTCTGCGCTGTCCCCAAGTCCTACGGACAGGTCTCAATATGACCCAGGATGGGACCCCAGTGATGAGAAATCAGCCCCTTTCAATCAGAACATTTTGGGAAGGGACCTGTGGGTGTTTGTGCCTCTCCCTCCCCACCCTCTTTCCTGTGCGCGGCACCTAGACAAATTAAACACAAAATCATTCCTGTCATTTAGGCAAATCATATTCCCAGAGTTCCAAAATGCACACATTATAAATAAAATATAAACTCATCCAGATCTGAGTGAAGCCTCTGCCCTCAGAGCACAGCACCAAAAAGCCATTCTCTGTGTTTCCTTCTGCTAGACAACGGGGACGCCTGCGAGGCCGCGAGAGTCCTGCGGGACCTTCTCCTAACAGGGCCGTGCCCTCCCTAAGCAACGCACCTCAGGGCACCCTCCAGGAGAGCTCCCAGAAAGCCATGTATTCTCTTCCAGAAATGAAGCTATCATCAGCTTATCTAAGGATTAACGAACCTTACAAATCATTTAACCCAAATTTAACACATAAAATAACCAAGGTCCAGAGGTGTAAGTATTTTGCCCACGGTCACTCAGCAGTATCTCGATTATAGGATAAGAAACTCCAGTTTAGGAAAACTCTTGCCTAAAACTTCCATGGTTCCAAATAGATGATGTTGCAAACAACTACATCTGACCTGAAAATACCCATATGGATAGTGTTTTACAAATATGTCTATAACGTGAAATTCCGTGTAACACTCTAGCATCCCACCTATGCCTGTTAGAGAATTAGCAGAATTAGCATGTGGAAAACCTGGGGACCAGACCATTCACCAATGTTCTTCCCAACTGTGAGGCCTGGAGACGGAAGGCCAGCCGCGTCTGCTCCACTTCCTGCTGTAGCTGCGTCCAGTGGCAGCGTGCATCGATGGAGATTCGAGCGGATGTCCCAAATCCACTGCTTGCCCGTAAAGTACAGCATGGAAAAATCACAAAAGCTGCCACATCGTACGCAGCCATTTAGGGATGGAGGCAGCATCTCCCTTTAGTGCTACAGATTCCATTACCAATTTTTCACATCACAATTTGTGACACATGGGCTGACAGCAGGACAGAATATTAAAAATCAGGACCTCCCTGAGAAATCTGGGCCATACGGTTGTCATGCCGACACCCCACAATGCCAAATAAGCACCTCCAAGGTCCAGGAGCAACTTGGCTGGCTTCAAATGGCCCAGACGTTGTGAAGGCCGGGCTGCCTCCTGGCCCAGGCCGTTGTGCAGACCCTCCCTTTTCCAGCTCAGCTCTCTGATTCCCCAGGGGAGTGATGACGCTTGTCTGAATTTTCTCAGCCTCTGTCAGCAGGGCTGGCCACATCATTCCCTAAGAATCTGAAAATCCACATGCAGCGTCCTGGCCCAACTAGACAGAGACATGTTTTGGAACGGCAGGAAGACCAGTGAGAGGAGAACCACGGATTTTAGGGAGAAAGCAAATCCTCAGTTGCACCTGCCCCTTTTAAGTTGAACAAAGAGTTTAACTCCTGGAGAAGCTATACATGCATTCCTCTGTCTCCTTAGTTATAGTCAGGTTGGAGCTGGGAATAAAATATTAGGAGGATATGAAGCTTGGACTGCCCCCAGAGATGAGCAGAAATCCTACTTCACTCATCTAACAAGTACTTACTAAGTCTTGCTGGCAAGAAGCTTCCCGCACAGTCCCTGGGTGACAGCTTACATTCAACAAGGAGACAGGGTAGATGACTGAGAATCCACTGAAGTGAAAGAGCTCGGAAGATAGGAATACAACACAAGGCAGTGGCAAAGGTGGTGTGTGCCTGGGTCCAGCACCCACAGAACAGACACCCAGGACTAAAGCTTAAGAACAGAGAGGGAACTGGCTATGCCCCTGAGTGGCTAGAGAAGGCTCTGTGGCTCACGCCCCAGAAACTTCCGTTCTCCCCCTCTTCCTGCACCTCCACTCCCCAGCTCCCAGGGATCTCCCTGATACTCCTTCCCACTTTAAACTGGGCTTCCAGTGCACAGACCTCTTCTAATGAGCAGCAAGTCAGACCCCATGGGAACAAGGAGAGGGCCAGAGGATGTTGAAAAACGACTGTCACACGCATCCCACATGACCCCACACCATGCTGGGGCTCTCCGTCTGAGCGGCCTTCTTGGCTGGTCTCAGAGGACACTGGAGAGGTCCCAGAGCAAGGTCAGGATTCTGAAGCAGAGGCAAACATGATGAGACCCAGCCTCGGCGCTAAGCAGCAGGATCCCTGTGCTCTCTTCCCTCCCATCCCCTCCTCTTTCCCCTCCTCCTCCTCTTCCAGCTCAGACCCTCCTCCCATCAGTCACCACAGGGAAGGACAGAACATCTGGCCAGCCTGCCTTTCCCCTGCTTCCCCAGGCCCACCCACCCTGAGACCAGGGCTGGCCCTCTCAGGGTGTAAGAACAGGGCAGCTTGAAGGAGTCCAGGGTGTGGAAGCTCCCTGGGGGTCTGGGGCCACTACTGGTTTGGCTGGTTCCGGACTCCAGTCTGTCAGTCCACCCAGACCCCACCACTCTGGGGTCTCTACACAAGAGGCTTTTTCCTCAGCAGCCTCTCTGTCCAGCCGTCCGCAAGTGCTTTGGAAAGAGCATCCTAGTGACAGGGACCCTCAGCCCAGGAGGGAACACCCTACCTAATCAGGTTCCTCCCCAGAGACTTCAACTAGACAGGGATCTGGGAATTGGGGGAGGGGGCTGGAGGAAAACCCACAAACTCCAAGCTCTCCTCAGGCAGAGCCAGGAAATGTGGTCCCTTTGCAGGGGATTTTCACTTCTTCCTGGGTGGGTGACAAGACACGGAATCCGGGGCAGGATGGGAATAAGAAAGCACGTCCTCCACGACCCTCCCTACCCTCCCTACCCTCCCTCCCCCCGCCCCATAGTCCTGGGGCTCAGCTGCCTTTGTGCAAATTCCATCTCAGGTTCTCCAGCCCTCAAGCCGTGGCCCTCCTGACCCCGCACCTCCCCAGGCCCGGATCTTTTCACGTCAGGATGGCCACCCTGCTGCCCGCCCCATCCCCGGCCCCACGCCTTGCTCTCCTTCCTCTCGATCGTCCAGCCCACGCTCAGCAGTTCGTCCCGACGGTCGCCCAAGGCTCTCGCCCATTACCCGCCCCCGTCGGAAGAACGCGGCCCGCAGGAGCGCATCTCTCGGCGGGTCCCAGAGCCTCCCGCCTCAACAGGTGCCCCTACCACACACAGCTGTCACTCGGGGCCGGGCGGAGGCTGCGACAGGAACGCCCTCTGCAGGGCGGCGGGGGCTCCGCACGCCCCAGCCCGGGTCCCAGGAGCGCCTTGGGCCCCCGCAGCCCCGCCGAGGCCCCCGCCGGGCTCGCGGGTTTTGTTTCCTCTCTCGCACTGACGTCGCGGGGCTGACATCGTGAGAGGGATCTCCGAGCCCGGGCACAGACGCTGTCCACTCGTCATGACGGACCCTATTGTTGCGGTGAGGGGCGCGCATAGGACGAGACCTTTCCCGAACCCAGAGAACCTCGTGAGGTGTTAGTGTGGAGTTCTCCGTGCCAAAGAAGCAGGTTCAGGTTGACCCGGGCTGAGAAGTGGACGCAAAGCTGGGCGCAGCCTCTAGCGACCCTGCCTTACCCAGAGCCCCCACCCCACGTCCTTTGCCCTGAGGAGGCTGGAGAGGGGGTGCGCACGGCCACCTACGCGCTCACTCGCGCGCGGTTCCCATCGCCCGCTCGCTGCGCGCAAGGTCCAGTCGCCTTCCCGGGCGGGCGAGGCGCGGGCAGCCCCCGGCCCCCGACCCCGCGGCGCAGTGCCGAGAGCCGCCACGTTCCCTGTCGCGAGCGCACGCCGGGCCCACCAAACTTGCAGCACTTTCTCCCAGCCCCCACCCGCTGTCACCCTCCCTCCATCCGTGCGCCCCGGCCCGCTAGCCCGACCGAGGTTGCCATAACAACGGGCAGGAATGCTCCAACATATACAAAGCCAGCAGGGCGCGGCGGGCACGCAGCCCCCGGCCGGGCCCCGCGCTCTCTGCAACCGCGCGGGGCTAGGATGCGCGCCGCGGCTCCCGGGCCGGCCGCCCGGAGCGCGGGGCGTACTCACAATGAGCGGGATGGTGCGGTCCTCGCGGAGCTGCTCCGGCCTCCCACCGGCCCTCTGCGCGCCTCGGCCGCCGGAGGATGCTGCGTGGGCTCGGTTGTCCTGCCATAAGTAGTAGAAAGTGCCCAGGATCCAGGCTACGGTCAGGATGGCGATGGCATTGGCGCGGATCTTCCTCATGGTGGGCGGGTGGGCGCCCTGAGTGGGGGCCCGGGCCGGCGTGCTCTCCGGGCCGGGGCGGGGGCGCTCGCAGCCCCAGCTGTTTGTTTTCGCTCGCGCCTGGCTGCTCAGTCCTGCAGAGCAGAAAAAGGAGAGAGGTGGGGGTGGGGGGGTGACAGAGAGAGACAGGAGCGTGCAGCGATCCTCGCGGTCCTAATGCCCTTCAGCCCCAAGCGCGCGCGTCCCTCGGGAGCCCATTCATTCGCGCGCAGAGCCCGCCCCGCGCTCCAGCCCCTCCGGGCGCCCGGGCCGCCGCGCGCCGGAGAGGAGCGCGGCGGGTGCGGAGCGGCGCGGGAGGAAGGCCCGGCGAGGCAGGCGCCCGCGGCGGAATGGCGACGGGCCAGAGCCAGTCTCGGCTCCCACCGCTCGGCAACCGAGCGACCGGCGGCTGCCCCCGCGCGGCCCTGATCGGTCCCGCCTACCTCCACCCACCCCCGGACCGAGTGGCCTTGAGTCACCGGCTGGAGATGCGCGACCCCGACCGGGGCCCGCGCCGCGGAGCTGCAGTTCTGGGCTGCGCTCTGACCTACGCTCTGGAGCGGGGTTTAAGGTGTGCTCGGCGAGTCCTTGGGAAGGGATGGCAGGGCAGGAGGAGTCTTGAGTTTGCACCGGAATCCTCCGCAGCCTAGGATTCCGAGACGCCCGAGGGCCCGCCCGAGGAGACATTGGAAGCCGGTGCACTTGACATTCGAAGAGAGCGAAGGAGAGGCGACGCCGTTTCACTGCCTGTGCAAGGAGAATGGGGGTACACCACCCCTCCGTCTTCCATTGGCCTGGAGCTCCCAGCTTTCATGACGCTTCCCTGTATCCCTCCTCATTGTCCCCTGGACAACTCTGAGGTATCATCATAACCATTTCATCAGGAGGAAGGGAGGCCAGAGAGGCTGGAAGAGTCGCCCGAGGCCACACGACTAATTAATGGGCAGAGCCCAGTCTAGAACCGTCTCTCCATCTGACACTTTCGACTAAGTGCAAAACACTGTGGGGAGAGACAAAGACAGAGAAACCATTGGGTGTCTGCCCCAGCCCTGGAGGCGCGGAGAATGGGTGTGAACTACTCTCACTCGGGACAGCAGGCTTGTGGGCTAAATTAGTTCTAGGAGGCCCCCACAGGTCAGGCACAGAGCAGACACTCAGTGCATAGATGCTAAATAAATGAAGCAGGGATCACAGGGGAAGAAAGAATGCATTGCAAGGGAGTCTTAGGGAAGGCTTCTCACAGAAGGTGGATAAATCTTTTGAGTAGATTCTTAAAAGGCAGGGAAGGGGGCGGGCAGGGCAGGGTATCAGCTGCATGAATAACCAGAGCAGGGTCCAGAAGAGGGGGGGCCCCGGCACCCCGTGGCAGATGTAGTGGTTAAGTTGGTCCCATTCTGCTTCAGCGACTGAGGTTCGAGGGTTGGGATTCCAGGCATGGATCTACACCACTCGTCAGCCATGCTGTGGCAGTGACCCACGTATAAAATAAGGAAGATTGTCTCAGATGTTAGCTCAGGGCGAATCCTCCTCAGCAAAAAAAATTTATTTATTTATTTATTTTTTTGAGGAAGATTCGCCCTGAGCTAACTGCTGCCAATCCTCCTCTTTCTGCTGAGGAAACCTGGTCCTGACCTAACATCCATGCCCATCTTCCTCTACTTTATATGTGGGATGCCTACAACAACATGGTGTGCCAAGCGGTGCCATGTCCGCACCGGGGATCTGAACCAGACAAACCGGAGAACCCCGGGCACGGAAGCGGAATGTGCACACTTAACCGCTGTGCCACCGGGCTGGCCGGCGAGAATTTTTTTTAAAAAAAGGTCCAGAGGATGGAAGTATGTACTTGTGTTCAGGAAGAGAGCTGCCTGGCATTGCTGGGGCCCAGGATGCTGGGAAGGACTTGGTGGGAGTTGAAGTTGGCCATGCTGGGGGACTCTGGACTCAGGAGGCCCTTGAATGCCAGGGCCAGAGTTGGCAGGGAGTTTGCTTCCTGCTAGTGCTGCTGGACGCTGGCTCATCTGAAGGCCTACGTAGGGTCTTGCCTCTAAATGAAGCCGCCTCCGGAATCAGAGAGACATGAGGTCACAGCTCATGCCCTCCCACAACCACCCCCAACAGCACCATTCATTCCCCACCCCACCCCCGTTTCTCCAGCACTCGCTGAACCACACATCTAATAGATGCTCAATATATTTCTGTTGGAAGGAAGTGAAATGAAGAAAGAAAACCTTAATGAGACTTTTGCTACAGAAAGGTCATCCTTGCAAGTGCAGTCCCCTCTTCCTCCCTCAGAAAACTAACCACAAGGACACCTAGGCAAGTGCAAAAATAGCCCTACCAAGAAGGTGGCCCTAGAAAGAAGGGAATGCATAAAAGAGGGTCTCACGAAGCCATCTGTAAAAGCAGGGAATCTGAGGCATGAGCTGTGTGGCAGTCAGGAAAAATAGGAGATGGGTGACGAGATGCCATGGCCCTTGAGCAGCGGGCCAGCCTTGCTGTCCCAGGTCTCTCTTGCCTGGGAAGTTTAATTAGACTTCAGTCAGGGCCAGGGTTCATTTGCATAGATGGAGAAAACCACCATCAAGCCACTGCCTAGTTTCCACAGGAAACATGAGGCGAACCCTGGGGTCACGTCCTCTGGGGGAGGCCGGAAGACCTTGCTCCTCAGCAGTCAGGCCCCACAGGCACCTCCAGACAACAAGGAAATGTAAGGGGCCTGCCCTCCTGGTGTCCCCCCTGCCACACAGGCTCTCAGGTCAGCCAGTGGAAAGACTTGGGGAATGGCCCTCTGTTGCCATAGGCTGCTCCCCTTATCCCAGCCTGATCTATGCGGGCCTGCTTGCCTTTGGTCTTGAGAGAACCAGGTGAGAGGATGTGGGATCCAAAGACATCACATCAACCCCTGGGGAGAGGCTCCAAATTCACCCCTAAGCATGAGTGGTGAAGCTGGGCCATGCCAACTGAAACCAGGGTTTCTGATGGCTCCAGGAGGAGGGCTCCAGCCTCAGGCAGACGGGAAGAGCCAGGAACCAGCAGCTGCTACCTTGGCTACAACCCATGGTTTTTCTTCCAGATTCTAATCCCAAATAGGTGCAGAGCTGAGCCTCAGCCTTCCCGGAGATGGATTTCAGCATTCAGCGATGACAGTGAACATTGTTTCCTCTCTGGTCCTAGGAATGGATTCCAGCAGAACCATAGAATCAAAGCGACACCTAAGAGACTTCGTGTTGCCTAACATTCATCAAACTTCGAAAACAACAAGAGTGATGATAATAGCTACAGTTCACTGAGTCCCTCGCAGGTGCCAGCTGCTGTGCCGGCATCTCACACACATTGTCTCTAAAGCGCCCACAGCCTGCAGACGAGGTCTCCGAGGTCCAGTGAAGCCTCGCTTGCTGAGAGTCAGACAGCAGGGAAGTGGGGGGCTGCGTCTAAGTGTCTTTTTCACGCCAGTGTCCGGGCACTGGTGCAGGGCTTGAGGCCACGGGGCAGTCTGCAGGGTGGACAGAAGTTCTGTATGCAGGGACCTCACTTACCTTCTGGGCCTCTGTGTTCTCCTTTGTACAAGGAGGGACGCAAAGAGACAACACTGAGATCCCTCCAACTGTGCCATTGTGGGCTTCCAGTTCCCTGGGCCTTTTCTCTCGTGTGGCATAGGTTTCAGACATGGTCCCCTTCTCTGTTAAAGCTGTCGAAGCCAGCACTCAGGTAAGCTGGCCAAAGTGCCATGTGCCCCAGGCGCTCCCAGAGGCCAGAGGAAACTCTCTGGCCCCGTGCATTTGCTGTGGGGGCTCTGGGGATGGGGTGGCTAACTGGAGAGAAAGGGTACAGCTCGGTGTAAGATCTTAGCTCTGGAGTTGGACAACCTGAATTCAAATGCTGGTTCTGTCACACATTAGGAGAGTGGCTTGGGCAAATTCTTACCCTCTCTTAGCCTCACTTTCCTCAACTGTAAAATGAGGCATTGACAGCCCTTAACTTGCAGCATTGTTGAGAAGGGTAGCATGAAACAAAGCATGTAAAATCCAGTGCATGGTAACCGCCCCAGGCCCCTGGAGGCCCACTCACAGGCACGCTGCTGGTGCAGCGGGGAGGGGGACTGCCCAGGGCATACACAGGGGATTGTTCCTCAGAGCTGCCAAGGAGAACAGAGCTCAGACTGGCCTCTTCAGCCACATTCAAGGGCTAACAAGGATGATTGTCTTGCCCCATAAATGAGTGGCTGCCTCTTCTAGAACCTCTGCTGAGTGGACTGGAGGTGGGGAGCGGGGACAGGCAGAGTGCAGGGCTCCAGGGTGTCCATTCTTGCTGGCATACCCTTTACTCTTGAGACTCTGGGTCAGCTTGGAAGCCTCTTGCCCTGTCTGCAGCTGCAGCAGGGATCCGGAAAGTGGGTGAAGGGAACTGATTAGACCCCCATGTCTGCTCTAAGCAGGAAAGGAAGCAGGGATGGTGAATAGAACTTAAATTACCATGCAACAGGCACTGTGCCGATACACAATCTCAGAATACAAGATCCTGTGAGGAAGGCAGGACCATCTCCATTTCACAGATGAAGAGAACGAGGTCCACAGAGGTCACCCAGACATCAAGTGGCACATATGCTACCCACTGCCAGCTGACCGTACTTAATGCGCCAGTGGATCTAAGGAAAAGTTATTTATAAGTGAAGTTTCTATAAACCATTATAAATCGAGGCAAGGACCTGGCTCTTTGAAACAACCTCAGAGTCTTCTTAGCAGTCATCATTTTCCTATTTGTCTGATAACGGTGGCTTTTTTTTTTTTTTTTTGAGGAAGATTAGCCTTGAGCTAACATCAGTTGCCAATCCTCCTCTTTTTACTGAGGAAGACTGGCCCTGAGCTAACATCCACGCCCATCTTCCTCTACTTTATATGTGGGATGCCTGCCAGAGCATGGCTTGCCAAGCGGTGCCATGTCCGCACCTGGGATCTGAACGGGCGAACCCCGGGCTGCCGAAGTGGAACGTGCGCACTTAACCGCTGCGCCACTGGCCGGCCCCCAAACAGTGGCTTTTTATATCAGTTTCTGCCACTGGAGTGTAAGTGCCATGAGGGCAGGGTCCTTGCATGTTTCGTTCACCAGTCTCCCCAGTGCTTAGAACAGTTAATAGATGAGAGATGGGTGCAGAACTGGAACCCAGAGAAAGGGAGTGAGGATCTAGGGTCAGTGTGGGCCAGTGTGGTGAGTAACCCAGGTCCCCTCACCAGGCCTCCTCAGGAGCAGCTGGCTCCTCCCCCAACCACAGGGCCAGAGGTCAAACCTCTGCCCCAGGATGAGGGGGTGAGAATGTCCTCTGTGGTCCCATCAGAAGTCAGAAGAGGAATGACCTGGATTTTGAAGGATAACTGCAGGAGCTACAAATGTTATTACTGATCATGAAATGACCCAGCTGTTGCATTTGGGAATAAGAGGATTGCAGGGTCTGAGGGCTAATTAGAAATGTGTCAAATGGCTTTTCTTAACAGCAAGGAATTCCTACAAAGGAGAAATGCATAAATAAAGCCAGCTGGTCAGCAGAATTGGCCAGAGGCAGAGCCCTCTGCAAGGCCTCCACTGCCTTCTCCTTCGTCCTTTCCCCTCCTCCACGGCCTCTGTAGAGCTGGGTGGCAAATGTCCTCAGAGCAGACCAGATAGCCCAAAAGGCCAGGCCAGTGACTGTCACATGCCTCTTGCCCTTGAGTGGGATTTCCTCTGAGCAGGGCCTGGCAGCCTTCTTTTGTGTATCACCAGTTTCTAGCACAGTATTGAGCATTATGGTGGCACTTCGTAAATATGTGTGCAATGAATAAATGAGTAAGTATCTAGGGCAGCAGGCTGCTGCTGCTCCTCGTTCTGTCCCACGAAAATGCCACGAGCCTGCACGAACAGTGAAGCCAAAGCCTGTTTGCCCAGTGGGGTGGTTATTTCTAGTCCCTTTCTTTCCTTTCCTTCTTGAATGCCTACCATGCAAGGCTAGGTTCCAGGGACACAAAAATAAACAAAACTCCATCCCAGCTTCTGAGAAGCCCAGTAACTGATAGTGGGGAAATACACCTAAGTCATCCCAAGATGACATAATAGAGCTCCACAGAGGCACAAAGGAGGCTTTTTCACAAGTAAGAAGCCATCTGGGAGCTGAGTCTTAAAGGATAAGAAGGTGGGCAAGATGTGGAAGAGGAAGAGGCAAACGAAGGGCCTAAGATGTGGACGTATCGGGAGCACAGCAGTGGTGAGTGGTCTGATGCGTATGGGCCAGGGGATGGTGATGGTAATGAGGTCAGAGGGGTAGGCATGGGCCAGTTACAGACACCTCTATGCCTTTGTAAGAAGTCTGACATTTTGGTAAGCCACGGAGAACCATTCAAGATTTTAAAACAAAGAGTGACATGATCAGTTATAAATTTGAGTGAGGAGGCTGGAGACTAGTGGCAGGGGATCACAATGGTATTTATTCCAACAGTCCAAGCAAGCAATGAGGTGCGCCTGGATTAGGGCAGTAATACAGGAGCAGGAGAGAAAGACGGTAGACTCAGAGGATCTGGTGATCAGTTGGAGGTGGAGGTGACAGAAAGGATTTGAGAATAACATGTAAATTTCTTGCATAGGGGACAAGCGCCTTGGTGTAAGGTAACCATTAACTGAAACGGAGAATACAGGAGGAAGAGCAGATTTGGGGGGCATGTTCAACTGAACTTGAGTTCACTGTGGTCTGTCCAGGCAGGCAGCTGTAAATCCAGGTCCAGTGCTCAGGAAGAGGAGTGGAAGAGGCCAGTCAGGTGGAGATGAGAAAACCAGAAATAGAATTGGGGCAAAGACGTTGCTAAGTGGCCACCCAAGTACCCAGCACCTAGGCATGGGGGAGAGGCTGTGTGCATCAGAGATTAGGACCTCTGGATCCCTCAGGCGAAGATCAAGAGACAGAGAACTGGCACTTTTTCTGCCTCCATCAGATGCCCGATTCAGGATGGTGCCAGGACCCAAGCTCTTAGGAATACTCATTTCTTTATCAAGGACCTCATCATCTGGTACATGTTAGGATGGACTCCCAGACCTGGGGATGGAATAAAATTTGGTCCAAAAAGGGGTCAGCTCCGTGGCCGAGTGGTCAACTTCGCGCGCTCTGCTGCTGCGGCCCAGGGTTCCGATCCTGGGCGCGGACATGGCACTGCTCGTCAGGCCTCGTTGAGGCGGCGTCCCACATCCCACAACTAGAAGGACCTGCAACTAAGATATACAACTGTGTACAGGGTGGGTTTGGGGCAGGTGCCAATTCTTAAAAAAAAAAAGAAGATTGGCAACAGTTGTTAGCCCAGGTGCCAATCTTTAAAAAAAAAAAAAAAATTTTTGGTCCAAAAAGAGGTCAGACAATAAGACCAGAGAGAATTTAAATTGAAAAGAGAGCCATGGTCCCGGTCCTGCCTTTCCTTCCATCTAATGGTACCTATAATTGATACCTCCATTTTCCTTGAGTAACTGGGAAGTGGAAATTAAGGAAATGTTCCCAGGATTGGTATATATTTTGAAGCTCTCAGCAAGGCTGAAAATATCCATTGATATATTTCGAAGTCTAATTTCCACTCCCTCACCAGCCAAAATAATTGAAAAAGCTGTTAATGGAGGAGGTGTGTAATATCAGATCCACACGGCCTGGAAATTTACCATTTCAAAGCAATTGAGGGTTTTCCAGCCAGTGTTTATAGTTGTACACGTCCCATCTCACTGAAGCCACCTTCTGAAGCCATCAAAAGGTGCTTCAATCTGGCTTGGACACTGAAATTGTTCACAGCGTCTGGAACGGATGTCAAAGCAGAGAGAATTTTTAAAAATTATCCTGCTGTTTTGTCAGCATATAAATCTTGGGGTGTCTCTTCCTGGTAGGTGGTGTAAACAGTTGGGGCTGTCAGTGCTCATGGAGCCAGTGGCGGCACAGCTCCGTGGTGGCGTGGCCTTGCTCTCACTTGGCAGCCCTGCTCCGTGTCCACGCACATGTTGTCCTCTTACTCTAGCCTAGGCAGGCATTTCTACCTCCTGCCCAACAAAAGAATGCCTGCCTCTCCTCTGCCCTGGTGACAGCAGGTCTGAGCGGTGCAGGGTCTTCAGCAGAGGGGTGACACTGTGCCCTCTCATAGCCTCTGCCTGGCCCAGTAGGATCGACAGACTACACCGATTTTCGTCTTCTGCCAGTGCGTGTGTGTGTGTCACTTATCTGGGCCTCTTTCTCATGTTTAAAATGAGGACTGTAGGGGGCCAGCCTAGTGGCATAGTGGTTGAGTTTGCACACTCTGCTTTGGCGGCCTGGGGTTTGCGGTTTGGATCCCAGGCATGGACCTACACACTGCTCATCAAGCCATGGCATGGCGGTGTCCCACATAGAAAATACAGGAAGATTGGCACAGATGTTAGCTCAGTGACAACCTTTCTCAGGCAAAAAGAGGAAGATGGGCAACAGATGTTAGCTCAGGGCCAATCCTCATCAAAAAAAAAAAAGTAAAAAATAAAAATAAAAATGAGGACTTCGTTACAAAAGGACTTAGAAGCTCCTTTCTAGTGCTAGCATTTTAGGATTTATTTACTTATTTTAATATCTTAAACCATTCTCTGCCCAGCAAGAATTACGGGCAATAAACTGAGATATAATTTTCTTTATCATTATTTGATCTCTCCACACATATTACATACATATATACACATATAAACGATTTAAAATATTCCATTTGATCAAGAATCTGAAAACTTCCGGATCACGGCAGACCTAAAAAGGAGAAATTGGAAGAACGTACCAGAAATTGGAACATCCAGGGACCTGTGAGGAGGGTAACTTGAGGAGAAGAGGAGTGGTAGACTTTTGATTGTAAATTCTTTTGTACCTTTTAATTTTTTGCCACATGCATTTATTACCTCTTCAATTAAAATTTTTTTAAGCAAGAGTTTTCCTTTCTCTTTCTTCTACCACAGGCCTCTGCAGCTCAGTTCCTAGGGGAGGAGCCCATGATGGGTTGACATCACATGATGGAAGCCACCTCTCAGCCCAGACCCTGCCTAAGACGAGCCCCAGCCCTCCAGCTGGGATGGCCAACAGCCCTGCTCTCCTGGCTGCCCCATGCGCCCAGAGGGGTTCTGTGGGTGCACACCGCGGCTGGCTGCCCTTGCCACTGGCACTCGGGCTGGGCTGTCAAGCTGGTAGAGGGACTCCATTCAAGGTTTTCCAGGAAGGGGCTGGCTCTCAGGACTCCAGCAGCCAAATGGCCAAAGGGGCCTAAGAGTTCAGCAAAGAGGGAAGTGCATCCAGCTTTAAATTCTCCAGATCTTGCCATTCCCTTTCCAAGACAGACTGCCTTTTGTTTTGTTTTGTTTTCTGCTGCTAATATAACATGAGAACAGGAACATGAAAGAAAAAAGAACAAAAGGGCCGGAGACGGGTGGGGAAAAAGGGTCTTTAAGGCTCCCTTTCCTCTTGGCTCTACCCCCACGCTGCCTGCCTACACTTCGCAGAGCTGGGCAACAGCCTCTCTGGCAGGGTCTCATGCCCCTGGTTTTCTCCCCCAGGGCCAGCTCCTCCTCAGCTTTCCTCCTGACATTGAGCTTCCACTGGCCTTACTCTTCTGCCTCCTTTTCTGATTATCACTGGTTGGACTGGCTGCTGGCCCATCACTTCTGTATCCCCTACTTTCCCCCACCCTCCTCTGATTTCTCTCAGTCCTCCTCCTCTGGCTTACCTATTGCAACTGTCACATTGCCCAGAAACAGCTGCCATCTTTAAGGCCCATCCCCCAGACTGGAGCTGTCACCTGCCCCACAACTGGAATTGCTCAAGGTAGGTTCCTCCACCTTCCATTTACATTCCCGGCACCCAACTTCTTTCCAGGGCCATCAAAGCCCAGGTGGGGGTGGGTTGTCCCCCCGCAGGCAGTGGGAAGGTGGGGGCAAGAGGACAATTGAGAAGCCAATACAGTCAAACAAGGAGCAGCAGATGGGGATGTGCACTTTGTAGAGTAGACACAGACTGCAAGAGATGAAAAGATACAGAGCATGAGGAAAAACAGCTTCAGGGAAAGAAAAAGCAGAGAGCAAAACCCAATAAAAGTGTAACAAATACTAAAATCAGAAAGGCCTGAAGAGAAACCATCAGGAGAGCAGCGAGAGGAGGACCCACACCAGTAGAGTCAGGTCAGAGAGGAGGGGCAGGAGGGGCTGGGGGCCGGAGAAACGGCCCAACAGAAATCTCTTAGCAGGGTCACTCACCTCCCAAGCTGTTGGGCTTATGGCTGCAACAAGCAGAATCTATTTAAAACACACCAGGCATTTTGCTTCGTTCTGTTCCTCTGCCCAGAAAAGGCTGGAGCCAAAGGCTTAGGGAACCATTCCAGCCTTAGAACCCTGCCGGACCACAGGGCTGTGACCACGAAGACCCCTGCCCCATCTGGGAATCGCCCCCTCTCCCCCCACACACAAGCTGCCAGGCCATCAAACTCACAGCATATTCTGGATCGCAGTCCCAAAGGCTGCTTGTGTTACCCACTCTCACTGGGAAAGACTCAGTGACTTCCTTCATTCGGTCTTTGAGCTTGTCAGAAAGCAGATGCTGCTCAAATGTGACAGCTGCTCTAAAGTGATGCTCAAAGGGAGCTCCCCGACCAGTGGGAATATGCTTAATGATGACTGGAGAGGCCTTGGGTGATTAGATTACAGCAAGACAAAGAAGAGAGCGTGAAAGGACACCAAGGATAAAATGGCCCTAGGGAAACCATATGGAAAACACCAGGAGCCTCACTCCTTTCCCTGGACTATGCATCTTTGCGGAGCTCTAATTTGGAGAAGACCCAACTCCTCATCCACCTGCCACAGAAGAGTACAAAATAAGGCAGAGAGCTAGGAGAAGCAGCCGAGGAAAGCCATCTATGAGAGCTTTGGTTTCTCTCCAACCAAAAAACTTAGTGTACAGATCCAATCAAATTTTGCCTACCAGAGAAGCCTTTCAAAATAAATTTGAGGTCAATCCTACGTTTAAAGAGAAAGATTGCTTCTGAAGGTGAATAATTGTCCTGGTTCATGTGGATCACTCTGGAATTTTCAATGTCTGATTTGGGTGGCTGTGGGGATGGGACTGTCTAAAGAGCCACCTATAGTTTGCTTTTCAGTTGCAATTAAGCATTATTTTAAAAAAAACTTAAGCAGACAGGTGTGTTGTAGGAATTAAAGAAAAATGAATTTTAAAAAATATTTTATTATGGAAAATTTAAAATATATATATCAAAAGTAGAGAGCCTAACATAAAAAACCCAGCTGCAACAATTATCAATTCATGGCCAATCCTGTGAGAAACACGCACTTTTGAGCCAGATGACAGATACAGAGAATGAACTTTACGGTACAGGACAAACAGGAACTAGTCCTACTGAGGCCGCAGGATCCAAGTTTCTGCATAAGCGCCCTAGACTAGAGCCTAGAGGGTGAAGAGAAGGGCAGAGAAGGATACTCTTAGTTAGCGATCAAAGAAGGATCTTGGGACTTAAAAAAGGAAACCACCTCCCCCACTCCCTGTGCACACACCAGCACACACATGTACACATACACACACTCTCTCTCTCTCTGAAGACCACACGAGGCACAAATAATACTAACAGTGGTTACCTTCAAGGAGGGAAAGGACTGTCGAGGAGATTCCATTTTTGTTATATATTAAAAAAAAATTGTACTATGTGCACATATTACCTATTTTAAAAAGTAATTTGTTAAAAATAAACACCACGAAGCTTTGCAGTAACCAAGTCCACTAGATGTGACAAAAGGGCAACTGCCTGGATTCAGACCACCAAATCTTCATCACATTTGACCTGGATGCAGTGTCTTACAGTAATTCACTCAGCTAGACGAATATACAACCTTCCAATGCCAAGGTGAACATCATCAGGATAGAAATTCCATGTATTATAAAAACCCCAGCCCCTTATTGTTTACATGGGTATATACATTTGTCAAAATTCAAAGAGCTGTACTCTTAAGATTTGTACACTTTATTGTATGCTCATTATACTGCACTTCAATAAGGTCTTATCAACAAGAACAAGACAAATCCCAGCCCTTGTGTATGAATAAGCCAAAGAATCACTATTTGTGGGTTTATCGGGTTGGTGGTTTAGAGAAAGCTGTTGTTTTGAGAAAATGCCACAATGCGGACTTTTTGCAAAAACTTGCTCTTGGAAACCACCACTACAGCATGTGCTTTTGGTTAAGCATTCCACGGCTGAAACGCAACTCTATGCTGAAATGCCGAGAGGATGAGGCAAAATCTTGGCCAAGGTCAAGCTCTGCTGATGGTTTGAGAGAGGGATGGCAGCCAACTGCTCTGTACTTGTATAACATTTAAAAAAGAAAAACTAACCCCAAGTCATCTTCTGTTCCTTTTCTGAGCCAACTTTAGTCCTGCTCATTGTATCCAAGAACTCAGAGGAAGCCATACGTGCTACAGCTCAGGCCTACCAAACCTCCAGGGTTTGGTACATATCTTGATTAAAAAGAAACTAAGCTGGCTCTATGGGATGTAACAAAAGATGTCAGAATTTTAGATAAAGCTAGGGTCCATCTAGGAGAGGACAGAGAAATACACTTAACCTTCCTTTCTGGCTATCTGGTTTCTTTCTCTAGAACAACAACAACAAAATGATGCCAATTTAGTAGAAAATGGGGGCTCCTACCTACATTTAAGTGATTATTGTGAAAAAGAGCTTCAAGTTTAGCAGACTTGGTACAAATCTGCACTACATAAAGAAAAGCTAATACACCACACCCATTTTGGGACTGAAACTAAGCACAAAGATGGACTGGAAAATATATTTTCTGCTAGATCATAGAGAATGGATATATATAGAGAGAAAAGTCTTTAAGCAGCTTATAAAATACAAACTTTACGTTTTGCACGTGTCTGTCTTGCTGGTGGTCAGGCAAAGGTGAGCAGGACAAAGTCCAAGGCAAGGCAGGGTTATACAAGACACAGGCCCCCAAGACTTGCCAGTCTCCCTGTGAGTTAATTCTGTCTAGGACTCACAGACGGATAACAATGTGCGAACACTGGGGATCCCTCAAATTTTCTTAGGCAGTCATGACAACATCAAAAAAGAGAGAGAATTCTTTTAACTTACTGGTTTAGTGTTATCCTTTTAAAGTATCCAATTCTATTCAATTCTCTCTCTATGGGATAGCCTTAATTTCTCTTATCTTTAAAATGAGAAACAGCCCCTTTCTTTTTCCTCAGTACTTCCCACCCATAACACTTGGCAAACTTGCCTCATTTCTACTCTGTGCTTATCTCTTCTTAAACCTTACAGCACCGACAATGTGGCTGAAGATAAAGATTTTCCTTCTTTCTTCATTGTTAAATAGTGAACTGAAAAGATGCGTGAGTTCCCTAAGGCCACACACAGCATGTCTCTGGTGAGAAGAGTATCCTGACCCCAGGTGGAGCACCAGATGGAAGCAGCAGGTTTCTCCCTAGTCAGAGGCCAGGGGACCTGGTGTGGCATCCTGCTTTCTCATTCCCCTTCTCTCCATGCACAGCCTACATTCCCAGGGATCGGAGGGATGAGAGTGTGCAATGAAGCAGAAGGTACACAGCACCCAAGGGAAAGTGCCATAAAGAAACAGTGGGATGCACTACAGGATGCAACAGCTAGGAGGGCCCTTACAGCACATCTAATTCAAACTCCTAATTTTATAAGTACAGCAAGGAGCCCAGAAAAGTTAAGTAATTGGTCCAAAGATATACAGCTGGTGGCCGGGACCCAGGTCACCAGCCTACTCCTCTGATCCTCCAACACACAACAGAACTGAGTATAGGAAAAAGCAAAATATAAAGTTAAGTCCAGGGGCTGGCCCTGTGGCCAAGTGGTTAATTTCATAAGCTCCGCTTCGGGAGCCCAGGGTTTCACCAGTTTGGATCCTGGGCATGGACGTGGCACCATTCGTCAAGCCAGGCTGAGGCGGCGTCCCACATGCCACAACTAGAAGGACCCACAACTAAAAATACACAACTATGTACTGGGGGGCTTTGGGAGAAAAAGGAAGAAAATAAAATCTTTAAAAAAAAATAATAAAGTTAAGTCCATGGACTACAGCCCCATCACCACTGCCAATCAAATAAACGGACTTTTAAAACTATCCATGTCTCAATCTCCCATTTCTTTTCAGCCCCATTAGCTTACTAAGCTCAAATTTCTGATTCTTATCCAGGACTTTATAGATACCCTGGTGGCCTGAGTAGTTAGAATCCCAACTCTGCCTAGCATGTTGCAGCCTGAGAAGGGAGATCTTTGGGAAGCAGGAGTAGAATATATAAGCAGCCTCTCCAACTCAGGAATATTCTAGACAACACATCATGCTTTAATAATGCCAACTCTAAACTCAGCAGCTTTTGAAGCTTATGCTGGCAGAAAGGCAACAGGCTACCCATCCAGCAAGAGAGAAAAATTCAAGAATTAATGACAAATAAGGAAGCTGGAAGGAGGGCAAATGCTTTGAGTTCAGTCTGGAGGGTCTGAGATTACCTCCACTCAGTCGGCGCAGGGAATGACCTTTTAAGGCAGTGTGCGCCACAAAGAATAGGGCACAACACAGCTGGTGTAAACTGGGTCCTTTCACATTTTCTATTTCTGTGCAAAGGAAGTCAGTCCTTGATTATCCCCAAATGATTATGCATTTGGTCCAGTTACCCACAGTCTCTAGGGACCTCCAACCAGTGTTGGCCACAGGTAAAGCTGGTTAGAAGGAAACGACGGTCTAAGGTACTCCCACCTTCCCAAATAAGCAGTTGGCATTTAAGCGAGGGCCGTGGCGCCCCAGGTGAAGGGAGTGACTGACGCATCTTCCAGCAGGCCTGTGGAATAGGTGCTTTTCAACAGGTGCACCATGTGGCTGCATGTCACCCCTGTTCCATCACCTGATGTGAAACTCCTCCAGGACTGGGGACAGGCAGAAGGCATTCAGCCCCAGCATGAGGAGCCAAACAGGTGAATACCTGAAAACTAGCTGAATTCCAAAACCAAAGTATTTGGGGGATTATGTATTATTTTTATATCATTCAATCAAGAGTCAGTCATAACAAGAATCAATCTTACACCCTCTTTTAGCTTATCTCATCCAAGAACAAATGATTTTCACTGTGTTTCTGAGGATTAGGTACTCTAAAAATGACCATCAAAACAACAGAAAAGACAAAAGACCGGAAAGAGGGATCCTTTTAAAATACATAATAATTAGTAAACTAGCAAACTGAGAAACTATCTCCTTTAAGGGAAAAGTGATACCTCTCATGAGGATGAGACATAATGAATAAAAAGGAAGAAAGGATAAATGAATGAATAAAAAACTCAGAGAGCCAAAGTAAACTAAGAATTTAAATTATAGTCAAATGTTAGGGCCCCAAACTAACAGGCAGAATAGGAAGCTGAGCAAAAGCTCCTTCTGCCTGCTGGGTTCCTAAGAATCTAAAATGAGGGATTAAAATGGCTTTCTTTCAACCGAACACATTTTGTCATCTGATTTCTATCTGTGACATGGCTAAGAATAAGTAACTTATAGCTGCACTCTTATGAGGCAACAAATCCTGGAATATTGTGCCTTGTTCACTGTAGGATGGCAGATCACTAATTGCTTGTCTATCAGAAACAAAAAGTCTATAACTTCTATTTTACTTTTAATTAAAAAATTTTTACATTTTTCTTTAAAAATAAATAGGATTTCCAAAAAACACTGACTACAAGGGGAAAATGAGGCAATAAAGGATGGGGGACAGAAGGGAAGTAGAGAGAAGACTCTGAGCCTACAAACACAGTGATCAGGGCACATTCAGAGGGGCTCCACTAAGACACTGTCCTCCCACTGCCACTCATGTGGAAGCTCAGTGAACACACTGAGACACCGCTAAAGTGTCAAAGAGAAGCATGCCCTTGATATAAACCCCTAGAAGGTGACAGCAATTTGCACTCATTCCAGCAATGTGAGTCCCCCTCCTCACACTTCAATTCCTAGGATTCTATCCTAAAGAAATTCAAAGATATAGTCAAAGCTTTATACGCAAGAAAGTTCATCACAACATCACTGATATTAACAAAGGATCTAAAACAACCAAAATTTTCAATAAGGTGGAATGGATAATTAAAGTAAGATAGAGCCACTAGAAATCTGCTTTCAAAGATTCAAAGACACAGGAAATTACTTGTGATACCATGGTAAGTGAGGGGGAAAAATAGGATATCATGGTGTATATATGTCTGACTCTAGATTCTGTTTAAATATTACACATATTGTACATGCATTTTTAAATTCCGAAAGGAAATTCATAAACATACCTGCAAAGATTAGCTCTGCACTAGATGGAGGGAAGATGGATTTTTATTCTTTCTTTAGACTTGTCTCTAATAAGCACGTGTTACTTTTATATCAAGAAAAAATATTTATTTTAAAATCTGCCTACCCTAAAATATCTCATTTAGACAGCAACTGTCAGTCTTAGGAAAAGGCTGCTCAAGCCCAAGGCTGACTCAGAGAACAAAAAGATTCAAATCCACACAGTAACTCTTCGGAAAAAGATGAGAAATCTCACGTGCCACAGTCTAGTTTCCCTCTACCTTGGCTGCTGGCTCTGTGTTACTGGCTTTGCAGGAAGTTCTACTGGAAAACCCATTCCTTCTTCCCACAGCACCTTAAACAACTTCTTATGAGTTTCTCACCTCTTAGTATGAAGATCACAGAGAAAGAGAAAGGAAGAGCCTTGCTCTCTTGTTTCAGAGGAAGAAGTTTTTCTTGTAAAGTTATCAAAATGACTCAAAACCACCTACGCAAGTTTTGAAACTTAAGTCATGAGTTATGTTCAGGAACCATGTGTAAAAGCCCCTAATTTCTCAAGAATGAATATAAAACAAAATCTAGGAGTGCCACCTTGTGGCAAGCCTGACTATTATGACAACCACCCATCCATCTCCACGGTTCTCCACGTGGGCTCCACGCAGTACAGCCACTGAGACACACGCCCCAGAATAACATAGTGCGTTGAACACACGGTCCCCAAAATGGCTGGTACTATTCATTTTCAAGGATTTCTAGTTTAGAAATGCCTGTTTGAGGACAAGTGGCGATGAAAGGGCAGAGAACAAAATGCAGGACGTGTATATGAGTTTGTGAGCTGCTGCTGCTGACAGGCTGAAGGAGCAGTGTGTGTGAGGTATACCCATGCACACATACCACGGTACCGTCATGTGTAGGAACCTGCAGGATAAATATCTCCTCCCCCAAGAATATTTACCGATTTTATAAAGTTACGAAGAAAAAAGTTTTACATTTACAATCAGTGAGCTTTGTGCTTAGAAGAAGTTTTATTTATCAATGTTAGAGCAACCATCGCCAACTTGGGCACAATTCCAAAACAGAGCTGTTGATGGATTCTGGCTAAAAAATTCTTTTTTAAACTTGTTAAGATCTTGTAAAGTAAGAAAGTTTTCCTACTACTTTAGAAAAAATACTAATCACTAATAAATTGATTTCATAATCAAACTGGTGGCCTCACATTTTGAAAGATAAAACACCACCTATTTGAACATCTAAATGTACTAATTAATCTCGGCGTCCTAGGCATGAGAGGAGATGGAGGAATCCTTACACTGCAACCTGACCAAATGACTCCAGGAGAGAAGTAAGTGCTTAAAAGAGGCCAGTGTTGCAAATCTGATGGAACAGGGAACACTGAAGGGAACTGATATTGATTCTGAGAAAAGATAATCGTCCTCTCAGAAAGGGAGTAAGCTACAAACCTTGCAGTTCTGGGAGGAGGATTCAACAAGCAGACCACAACCGGCACAGAAGGAAAAGCTGAGCAAATCATCAAAGTTCTATCAGGAGTTGGTGCTTATGCTTCTCTCTGCCCCACCCAAGTGGAAGGCCTATTTCCAGAAAAGGATTCCCCCCAGTGTTAGGGTGGAAGCATATGGCAGGAAGTCGCTGCTTTGGTCCTGGACATGTAAAGGGGAGCATTTTCAAGCACATGAAACAAACTGAAAGCGACCTAGAAGGGATGGATCCCAACCAGGTGAGCTGCAGGACAGCAATAAGCCAAAGAATTTACAATGATGAGGTTGAACCGGGAAAATGAATCTGACCCCTTGTTCACCTCTCCAGCTTTTGGAAGCACGTTTTCTCCCCTCCTAACCTAATGGGACTGAAATCTTTTGACAGCCCCTGTTTGAGATAAACCAACACACTGGGCGGGGAAGAAACATATTAAAGAGCTGAGAGTCCTGACAAGTCACTTCAGGAAGAATCTTCCATTTGTCGTCTGCACATGGACAGCAGAAGAGGGAAAGTTAAATAAAGGCCAAGGCCTGCCTCATCCACAAAAATAAAAAAAGGAGGAAAAAGCAATTCTCACTCTGCCTAACTAAAATTCAAAGCCGTAAGCTCCCCTTAAAAGAATAGCCTTGCTCCACCAGAAGCACCGTGGGATCAGTATGGGTTAGTATTCTGAGTTGTGTCACCAGGCTTTGACAAGGAAAAACCTATTAAAAGAGGAAGAGGTGACTTGTCCACCTTGGCTCCAGCTTCCCAGCGGTCCTAACCTGGGAGCAAAGCACCTATCACGACAGCTTGATGGGAAGGTCTTCCCCGTACTTCCGGAGCAGCTTCTGATGGTTGTGGTCCACTGACCACTGCTGGGGCAGGTGCTTGGGCTGCATGGAGTCCAGGAAATGCTGACGCCAGCGGCTCTCCAGCTGCATGAGGGAGCGCAACCCACCCTGGGAATGGCACTGCACCACCTTCAGCCCATGAGGAACGTAGCCTTCATTGGAAATCCTGCCAAGACACAAGTACAAAGCGTCTCAGGGAAACAAGCACAGGACAGTCTCACACACGGCTCCACATGCTGTGGTTCAAGGCACCTCCACAAGGGTATCTGGGGAGGCTGCTAGACTCCTAAAAGGTTGGTTCATGTTTTTAAAACATTGTCTTTCCCATATGTGCCTTTTCCTAAAAATAGTTTGGACAAATTGCATACAATCCAACAGAAGGCACTTCAGGATTCTGAGCTATACTTATGGGAAGGCCACTGAATAATGCTCAGCCCCAACAAGAGAGGCCTTACTGTCTCACTGATGATGGGTGAAAAATGTTGGTCTTTTATTTACTCCAGGGTTACCCAGTTACCAGCTCACCCTTCTTTTAAGCTATTCATTCTGAGCCATACTTAGTATTTATATGTGGCTGTTAAATTGGCCCACATGTTCTAGTTTTTCATAACAGTGTAATACCTCAATGTAAAACGCAAGGTGGTACATTTCTTTAGTGCCTTTTCTCACAAAAAGAATGCCAAACCACATCCATGAGAAGTGTTTCAGTCATGATGATACGCTACCATGGCTGCTCAGCTGTGCAGCCAGTGCTGTTTAACGGGAAGACAAATCTTTGCCTCCTTCCTAGCTAAGCAGAGAGGCTTTAAAACTGCTCTGAAACCATGCAGACAGTGCTTCCACCTCCTGGATAAAGATCACCTTTCTCAAGGAAGCTCCCTGCCCCACGGACTCCCTTCCTCTCTCTGCATCCACACCCCACTCTCAATCCTCCCTCCCAAGACCCCGACTAGTCTAGCAGGGTTAGTATTCCCTGGGATCTGCAGACATATTATTATTTAGCCTGTGAGCATCCCACTAACTTGCCTATCTTTCCCCAAACAGCTGTTCTTCTCAGTCCTAGACAGTGAAGTCCAGCATCCTTCTATCCAAGCCAGCAGGATGAATTTGTTAAAAAGCTCTGTGGCTGAAAGGGGAAATTTAGCTCTTTGAGGAAATACATTTGGGAATTGGTTAAAGGAGCCAGTCTCATTAATTTCTAATATGACCTTCCCAAGTTACTTAACTTTAACCTCAGGATATCTAATATAAAACTTGGCAAATAACATCTATTCTACAACTTTATATAATAGTTATAAGGATAAAATTCAATAATAATTTTTTTAACTTTGAAAGATTTTTAAAATTCAGGATATAATGCTGGAAGTTACTAGTACGAAATCTAAAACCTACCTCATACTGTCACTATAAGACATAATTAAGGCAATTTATGCAAGATTTATTAGCTTGGTTAGACAGATTAGCATATCTGTAAATATGTGTCTAATAAATATTTGCTGCTATACATTAAGGTTTTTTGGGTTTTTTGATAACAAAATACTATAGGCAGCCAGCATCACTAACAGGGTTTTGTGAACTTAGTTCAATTATTTCAACCCCTAATACTATTGAAAAAGTGACTGTTGGGAGGCAAAACTCCAGTAGGTAGCCCAGAGCTTCATCATCTGAGCCATGTACCTATTCATTTCTCAGGAGCATAAACTTCCATTTAGGAACAGAGTTAAGTCATATGAATTCAAATACATACTCATAGGGAAGGAGGGACAAAGCAAGGAAGGAAGGAAAAAGGAGAAAAGTCATTTAAATAGTAACAGCAAGTCTGGCCAACATTCCATTCGGTGGGCCAAGACCCTGGAGTGCAGGTCAGATGGGAAACATGAATCCAGCCATCTCAGTTCTCATGGTCCTAGATAAGGTAAGAAACAAAACCACATACATCGCATTTCATTGGCAACTTCAAAGATTTGAGGGTATTTTTGACTATTATTTTCATTTTATGTGCCGACTTGAGGGTTTATTTCTGCATAGAATGTATAAGGCACAACTCCACTGCATTTGAACGCTCCTGCTAATCATGGAAATGACTGGCCATAAGTATATGATCTAAAAGGGTCAAATATAGAAGGCAAGTCTCCTATGGAAAGGAAATTCTCAAACAGGTTGTCCTATCCCATCCCCAAGGTATCTGAAGCCATGAGACTAAAAGGGATAAGCCTGAGGCTATGCCCTGCACCTAAATGGCTAATGCCCCTTTCTGGCAAGTGTTCTCACTGAGCAGTCAGGGTTAATGTCACTGGGTTATTCCTCAATCCCTTCTCTGACCAGAACAGTAAATTGTACCTGGTCTCCAGGTTGGCAGCCTCTTGAAGCATCTCATCTGTGACGGTGTCTGTGTTATAAAACTCTCTGAGAGCTTGCAGCAGCTCTTGCTTTCGATGAGCAGGCAAGCTCTCTGCGTTGAGCAGGGCCCTGGCTCCAGAACGCACCTGCCGGCGCTCAGGATCTTCCAGCAGACGCAAGCCCTCCTCGGAGCCAATGGGGGCCTGGAACTCCTTGGCCAGCCGCTGCTTCAAATGGTTGTCATAGTAGTTGGAGACGGCGTGGCAGGAGGTACAGAGCAGCAGCACATCGTGCGAGTTGTGGTCCTTCATCTCAATGGGGAAGTGCTTCCGGTACTCGTGTGGAATCACGTTCTTCCTAAAAAAGCCCACCCAGAAGGCAGTGCTCATTAGCACATGACACAGAATATATATGGAACTAGCAGGTGGGCTACTGGGATTCTGATCTTGGCCTGAACGTGACTGAGAAGCCTCGGGCACTACAACCCAACAGAGACCACATACAGGCAATCCTCCCTAGTCTACTCTCAGCCCACCTACGTACCAGGGCCTTACGTTTCTCTCTCCCTGAAGTAGGTACAGACCACCTGCTATCAGGCTTCAGTAGAGGGCTGGGGGAGGGAGAGGTTCATAACAACCTTTGAGAAGTCTCTGATCCCAGAAGGAAAAGCATCCAAGAAATGACAAGAAATTCTAATAACTTTTAACATCTGGAAAACAACTCTCTCAAAGCCTGTAGCAGGTAACCTCTACTCCTGAAATTTTGGAAGCCTGGTGACCTGAAAAGGCCAATTTCCTTCATCTGAGGAATCCCTTCCTCTGAGATTATTTCCCTGGTTCATCAAAGTCCACCATTATTTTCTAAGCAGAACTAAGCTCTCAGGAAAAACTTCTGGCAGCAACAACTAATTTGTCTGACTTTTCAAGGGGAGAAAGGAGGACAGTGAGTCACTCCACAGAAGCCAGGGAGAAAGCCCAAGGGTCTGGGCACCCGGGCCCAGCAGGCTGCTTCACCTTCACCACGAGGAGACCCTGGGGCAGAATAGTCTTCCCAGACTACTCCAGAGTGTGCCTTCAGGGCATCTGGATACTTCACCGCAGATACCAAAGATCAGAAAGCTTGTGAGCCACTCCAGGGAGGGTTATAGGACACAGAGAGAAAGGCGGCTTCTGAAGGAACTGATCTTTGTTCCTTCGTGAGCAAAAGGGAACCATTCTGTTTATGGCGAACCGTTACTGAGAAGAGTGCTGCATTCCAGAAACTAAGAACTGGGCTTCGGAGGAGTAGGGACCACTAGAGCAAGGCCAGGCAGAATGTGGAAGCTCTCAGGGAAATGAGGATGCCCCCTAGGGACAAGTCTCTCAGTCCCAGTGGGCAGACTTAACCAAGGCCCCTGAAGGCTCTGCATGTGGCCACAAGAGCAATTTCCATCCGAGGCAGACACTCAGGGAAGCCCAATCTCACACTCACCGAATATAGGAGTCTTTCTTGCCACATACTACACACAGGTTCTCTTTAACCATCAAGTAGTAGTCTCCTGGGGATTCAGGTCTTCCCGCAGGTTCAAACTGTAGCTTGACCACAAAAGGCTCTTCGCTCACCAGCTCTTAGAGAAAAGAAGTGTTAGTATATGACTGCCCACCTCTCCCCAGGGAAGAAGTACCACCTTAACTGTTCTTTGCTGTGTTCTGGCAGAGCTCACTATTTCCGGGTTTTTTTATTTTTATTTTTAATTTTTTCTGAGGAAGACTAGCCCTGAGCTAACATCTGCTGCCAATCCTCCTCTTTTTGCTAAGGAAGACTGGCCCTGAGCTAACATCTGTGCCCATCTTCCTCTACTTTATATGTGGGACGCCTACCACACCATGGCTTGCCACATGGTGCCATGTCCGCACCCGGGATCTGAACCGGCGAACCCCAGGCCGCCAAAGCGGAACGTGTGCACTCAACTGCTGCACCACTGGGCGGGCCCTATTTCCGGGTTTTGAATAGCCCCGTCCCACGTGTCTTAAGGTCTCTCTGCTTTCTTCTTTCCATCCCTCTCCCTTATCTCACTCCCCACTCCTGCCAGTGCCCATATGCATCTAACCATAGACAAAATATGACAGCTGAGTCTCAAACCTCCAATGCCTTTGTCCAGGTACCACTGAGCTTTCCTTCGATCACAAGTACAGAGGGGCTGTCCATCAGGAGCATGAAGAAAGCAGTTATCATAGAGGGGTGATTTTCTATAGGGAAGAGAAAAATAAATCTAAAACTGAAAGCTAACTATTGGTCAAGGTATCAGTTGCCTTCCCATGTTCTCTTCTGAGTGACCCAAGCTATTCTCAATACTCAGTTCAAACGTTACAGTCATGCATCACATAAGAAGGTTTCGGTCAACAATGGACTGCATATACGACGGTGGTCCCCTAAGATTAGTACTGTATAGTCTAGATGTGTGGTAGGCTATACCACTTAGGTTTGCATAAGTGCACTCCATGATGTTTGCACAATGACGAAATTGCCTAAAGATGCATTTCTCAGAACATATCAGTGTTGTTAAGCAACGCATGACCGTACATTTATGGAGAAAACCCAAATATAGGAAGAAACCATGTTTATTCCTCTATCTTTAACGGGCTAGGAAACAGAAGTAAAAGGAATCAGTTTATATTTCTAGTTTTTATATTTACAGATTGGGACATTAGGGAGTGAGTGGGGTAGTGTTTACATAGTTCTATTGTGAAAGAAAACAGGAAGAGAGCACCGAGAAGACGGCCCTATGGAGTAATCATTGGATTAAACAAAGTAAATTAAAATTGAAGAAATTCAGTCAAAGTCATGAGGGCCACGTGGATGTATTTCTGGCTTATACGCAATACTCGTTTCAATTTAATCAGCCAATTCCTAAAGGCACTTTACTAGAGACCACATTTCCACTCCAAAGTACTTATTAGTCACTTTCTGCAGTAGAAGCATAAGCTGTACAGGGAAATTCTCATTGGCTGGAGAATAACACTGGCTTCGAGCTGGATGCCATCTAAATAATCAAACACCAAACGAATGAGAAATCAGACGCTGCATTTCTCTGGAAAAGTATGAGGCACTTCATGTTATTCATTTTCACAGCTAGCCTGAAGCAAGGACTGATAATTACATCCTCATTTATAACTGAGGAAAGCACAGGTCTAAGGTCACATCGAGGTCAGTGACAAAGCTACATTAAGGCCTCTTCGTTTCCATTCCAACTATCCAAAAATAAAAAAGCAAAAGAAGGGGAAAGGGAGGAAAATAAATCAAAAGACAGCTCCAAATGCCCTTGAAGGAAAAAGAAAATGAAGTTACCCCTGGAGGGCCTCTGCTCCTTTAGCACACAGCCTTCTCCCCACACCCAAGGTGAGGCAGCAGGCCTTGCGCTGGAGGCTGGGCCCCCGCCTTGCTAAGGGACAGGGAATGGCTGTTACCTGGCAGAATAGCCCACCCCCAGGGGCTTTCTTTTATGTTTTCTGGGGTCCCTCCCCTGGTGGCCGCCTGGCATCGCTCCATCGATCTTAGACTTCTTATTTCTTGGCTTCTGCTGAGACTCTGTCGCCTCCCCAGTAACCTCTTCTCCCACTCTGCTAAGTCCTTTGCTCCGGAATGGCATGTCTACCACATCCTGGCATTTCTCCAAGACTTTTCTCCAGCCAGTGCAGTCACTGTTTTCTTCTGGAGTTGAATTCCTAGAGAAAGGGTATCCAAGAAGATGGAGAAAGAGAGCCACTGAAATCTGGGCATCCCTGGCAGCATAAATTACCTGAAGAGAAAAGTCAGAGATCAGTGGAATCTGGAAGGCAAACTAGAGAGAGTAACTTCAAAGTCAATCACAGAGATACAGACAACTGAGGATTCTAATTCAAGATGTACAATAACCTAGGCACCATGTGCTTCTTAAAAACGTTTCATCACGAAAAATTTCAAACTATACAAAAGTAAATCAAGGGGCCAGCTGATGGCGTAGTGGTTAAGTTCACATGCTCCACTTTGGCAGCCCGGGGTTCACAGGTTTGGGTCCCGGGTGTGGACCTACACACCACTAATCAAGCCACGCTGTTGTGGCATCCCACATACAAAACAGGGGAACACTGGCACAGATGTTAGCTCAGCTACAGTCTTCCTCAAGAAAAAAGAGGAAGATTGGCAATTGATGTTAGCTCAGGGCCAATCTTCCTCACCCAAAAAAAAAAGTAAATCAAATAGAATAATGAATCCTCACATTTCCCTGTCTATGTTTTTAACTAAAATAGCCAATGTAATGACTTACTCTAAAGGCTCAAAATTCTTAATCTATATAAATTAGTGAAGTTTCTTTCTCTCTGCTACCAAACCTGCTGGACAGATTTTTCTCAAATTTGGGGTACGGTAGTTACCACAGGTCTGACAACTAACACATGAATTTCCCTTTGGGGATGGTCATCGTCTACAACAGCTGAAACCAACATTCATTAAGAGGCCTGTGTGACTGTCAACCAGAAACAACCTGCCATACTTATTACCAAAATGTTGAAAACAGCTTCAAACATGAGCCTCAAAGCAAAGTCACAAGAGTCCATTTCTGGAATTTTATTTAATAATGGTGAGTCATTCTCCCAAGCAACTGGTCACAGGCAAGCTGGTCATAAATAAAAGTAGTCAAAACTATAATTAAAAGCTTTTCCCAACAAAGGGTGCAAGGAATTAAAATTCCTTTAATTCCCCTTTAATAACCAAGCCTAGTAAATCATACTACTAGTGAAGATTTTTTTATGCTTTTAGAATGAAACAAGTTTGGGTAACATTTTCCATCTAGACCCAACAATCTACATGTCTATCAGCAGTCGTCACCCACAGGAAAAGAGTGTGGTTGAGTGTGAAGAGTTCAGAGTGCTTTTCAACAAATTATTTTCGAACAGTAAGAAAATCAAGGCACTTTCAACAAATGGTGGTGGAACAACTGGATATCCACATGCAAAAGAATGAAGTTGGACCCCAGCCTCACAACACACACAAAAATTAACTCAAAATGGATCATAAACCTAAGTACAAGAGCTAAAACATAAGACTCTCAGAAGAAAACACAGGAGTAAATGTTCATGACCTTGGGTTAAGCAATGATTTCTTAGTTATGACATCAAGAGCATGAGTGACAAAAGAAAGAAATAACTAGACTTCATCAAAATTAAAAACGTCTGTGCCTCAAATGACCCTATCAAGTAAGTGAAAAGACAACCTGCAGAATAGGAGAAAATATTTATAAACGATACATCTGATAAGGGACGAGTATCCAGAATGAATGAATATATATATCAACAATATAAAGACAAGAAACCTACCAAAAATATGAGCAAAGGATCTAAATAGATATTTCTCCAAAGAAGATAAACAAACAGCCAATAAGCACATGAAAAGATGCTCAGCATTATTACTCACTAGGGAAAATGTAAGTCAAAGCCACAATGAAATACCACTTTATGTTTACTAGGATGGCTCTAATCAAAAAATAGACAATAACAAGCATTGGTGAGGATAGAGAAAATTGGAACTCTCATACACTGTTGGTGGGAATATAAAATGGTGCAACTACTTTGGAAAATAGTTTGGCAGTTCCTCAAACAGTTAAACATAAATTTACCAAATGACCCAGCAATTCCACTCCTGGGTATATACCCAAGAGAATTTAAAACATATGTCCACATAAAAACTTAGACACAGATATTCACAGTGACACTATTCATAGCAGCTAAAAAATGGAAGCAACCAAAATCTCTGCCAATTGATGAATGGATAAACAAAATGTGGTATATCCATACAATGGAGTATTATTTAGCAATAAAAAGAAATGAAGTACCAATAAATGCTACGATATGAACGATCCACAAAAACATGGTAAGTGAAGAAGCCAGTCACAAAAGGCCACATACTGTATGATTCCATTTATATAAAATGTCCAGAATAGGCAAACCTATAGAGACAGAGAGTAGATTAGTGGTTGCCTAAGGCTTGTGTGTTAAGACGGTGGGTTGGGAAGTGACCACTAATGGGTATGGAGTTTCTTTTTGGGGTGGTGAAAACACTCTAAAATTAGATTGTGATGATGGTTGTACATCTTTGTAAATACACTGAAATCCATTGATTTGCACACTTTAAATGGGTGAATTTTATTGTATGTAAATTATATTTCAATAAAACTATTAAAAGAAAAGAAGGAACAAATGAACGAACCCAGACACAAAGAAGTAACTTTCTCTGGGTCATAGCAAACCAGAAACAGCTATAGAAAACAAATTCAGATGTGATTCCCGGAACTCCCCTTAAAATAATAACTATTGCTAACTTTTCCCATTAACAATGTTTTGGAAAGATGAACAAGTGGTAACTGACTCAGCAAACAAGAGAAGGCTGACACCTCGGCCCATAGGGAGTGGTAAGCAAAAAATTCAAAAATCAAATTAATTAGAGCCACAAAGAACGGCAAAGCATAAGGAATGGGAAGCACAGGTACCATCTGTGAAAGCAGGATACAAGCAGGGGTGAAACAGGAGGATAAGATGAACGTCTCCATAAAGAACACCTACAACCCCAGATCCCCTCTTTTACCCCACAAGGCCAGGCAATTACTTCTTCTCTGACCTAAAAGAGTAAAAGTTTGTAGAACCAAAACTAAAATGGAGTCACTCATGTCAGGGACAAAATGGAGTTGGCCAATGCAGGCATATTAAAGAAAATGAAACTTAACTTTACTTAACATGAGCTGCAGGAATTTACAGCTTCCCTTAGAAATCAGTGGAGGACAGCAGCCAATCCCCAAACACTGAGTCTGTTCACGCTTTTTCTTCTTTGTTCCCCCGTCTCAACTACCCTGATCCGAATAAGGAAGAAGACCGCCAGGGAACCAGTTAGCTGAAAAAGCCAAATAACTTCTGCATCTACCCCATAGAAATCCTTTAGTCTGTGAGCAACTCGGAACTCATCGCTCCTGCAGCCTCGAGTTTCCTGGCTTGCAGGTCAAAACCCTTGCAACAAACTCATCTTTTTCCTTTGTTTTACTTAGTGTGCAGAGGTTGGTTTTTGACAAGTTTAAGTCATATAATGGCTAAATCACAGAGGATCTGGACCTAGTAATACCAGTCACGGTGGAGGTTGGAGGCAAAGTGTCACCTAAAAAAGGGAGGATTATGGGAAAGGCTATACACTGAATGGTGAGACTACCAGGACCTTTCCCCTATTCAGCTACCAGAATATAGGCTGTGAGGCTTATACCTCTTGGGCAGAAGACTAGAAGATTCATCTCTGGAGAAACTGAGTAACCAGAGAGAAAAGACTTAGTTACTGACACTTGACTATGATCTACAGTTACTGATAGTTAAACCCACTCGTCCAAAAGCCCTTGCCATATATGCTGTGCTTTCAATCCACTTTTTTTTAATGTCAGATTTAATATTTTCTGTATTTTCTAAAATCTCATTAAGCATGTTTATAATTAGAATGAACACAACAAATATTCTAAAAATAAAGAATGAATAAGCATGTTTGGAAATTCTGAATTCTCACAATAACATGGATCACAAATTTAGTAGCAATCAACTTTTTCTCCCTAACTTTTTATTTTGAAAGTTTTCAAACCCACAGAGAAGTTAAAAGAATGACAACTGACATTCATAATTGTCAATATCTACTTTATCTCTTTATAACGTAGATACCACACAAACACTTGTTTTTTTGGCTGAACACATTTCAAAATTAAGTTGCAGCTATTATGACACAATCTCTAAATACTTGAGTGTGTATCTCTGAAGAGCAAAGACAGTCTTCCACATCATCACACCATTATCACTCCCAAGAACGTTAACACTGACAAAATACAATATATACAGTTCTATTCTAACGTCTCCAATTATCTCCAAAATGTCTTTTACAGATGTTGCAGGATTCAGGGTTTTTAGTATATTTACAGAATTGTGCAATCATCACCACAATCAATTTTAAAACATTTTCATCACCCCCTCAAAGAAACCTTATACACATTAGCAGTCATTCCCCACTTATCCCAGCCATAGGCAACTACTAATTTATTTTCTGTTTTTACAGATTTGCCTGTTCTGTACATTTCATGTCAATGGAACCATTCAACATGTCAGGTCTTGTGACCGGCTTCTTTCCCTTAGCATAATGTTTTCAAGACTCATCCATGTTGTAGCACGCATACTTTTTATTGCTGAATAATATTCCATTGTATGGCTACACCATATTTTATTTATTCATTCATCAGTTGATGGATCCAATCAGCTGTTTAACATCTTCTCCTTAAATATGATTGGACAGCTGAGGATTTAAACATTTGAGAAAAATCTTTAACACAAAAGACAAAGACCAAACCAAACATTTAAAATAAGAAACTCAGAGGAAAAAAGGGCAATGCAGGAAGCAGAAGAAAACTTCAGAAATCTTCAATACTCGAAGATAACAGACAATATTATACCCATTAAACAAAAATGGGAAGTTATTTTTAAAGTGAATACTCAGAGAAGACGAAGGATCTCTCATAACTTAAAAATATGATAGGAATAATTAAAAATAATAGAAATATTGGAAGATAAACTTGAGAAAATTTCCCAGAAGGTAAAACAAAAAATACAGAGATGGAAAATAAGAGAGAAAATATTTTTCTAAGAAAATCAGAAGATCACTTCAGAGGGCCCACTATCCAAATAAAATGAGTTCTAGAAACAAAAGGGAGGGAAACCGTCAAAGAACTATTACGAGAATAATTTCCTGAAATGAAAGACGTGAGCTTTCCAGATTGAAAGGGTCCACTGAATTCTAATAAGGAAAAATGGCCCACACTAAAGTATATCATTATGAATTTTAAAAACTAAGAATAAAGAGAAGATTTTCCAGAAAGAAAAACAAGTCACACACTCAGTACTAACACTGGAAGCTACAAGACAAGGAGCATTGCCTTCAAAGTTCTGAAGGAAAATAATTTCCACCCTAAAATGCTACACTCAGCCAAACTCTCAGTTAATAGAGAGGGAAATCAATATCTTTTCAGACATGCAGGGTGTCAGATTAACTTCCCATGCTCCCTTTCTCAGGAAGCTTTTTACAAAAAAGTAAAAAGATGTGGCCTTCAGAAAGCAGACGATCTACTGTAGAAGGGAAGGGGATTCCCAGGCTGACGGTAAACACAAGTTCCAAGATGAGAGCTGGCAGCAGGGCTGGAGTGCCATCAGCCTTGAGAGGAGCAGGATGACAGAGGGCTCAAGGAGGGCTGGCTCCAAGGGAAGGGAAATGAGTAAGTTACCTGACGTGCCTGAACCAGCCCAGAGGAGATCACAGTTCTGTTCCAGAGTCTGGGGCTGAAAGAGCTCACAGGCACACAGAAAACTACGCAACCAGAAACACCAGTGATCACTCCCGGGAAAACAAGAAGTTGTATAAGAAAAAAACTTAACTGCAGTTTACTATGTGGCTCAGCTATAAATAACACCAATTTAAGTAGTAGATATTAATCTGATAAAAATGATGATTTACCCATATCGGGAGCATGAGGAAGGGAATAAGTATCTGTCTGGGGACAGAGGAATTGCAAGAGTACTAAATCCTGTCTTCCACAGTAAGAAGCCAGAAGATAATATACAAAATAAGAAAGAGTTGGGGCCAGCCCAGTGGTGCAGCAGTTAAGTGCGCACATTCCACTTCAGCGGCCCAGGGTTCGCCAGTTCAGATCCTAGGTGTGGACATGGCACTGCTTGGCATGCCATGCTGTGGTAGGTGTCCCACATATAAAGTAGAGGAAGATGGGCACGGATGTTAGCTCAGGGCCAGTCTCCCTCAGCAAAAAGAGGAGGATTGCCAGCACATGTTAGCTCAGGGCTAATCTTCCTCAAAAAAAACACAAAGAGTAATATATGCATGTAATTTAAAAATATAATGGTAATTACCAGGAACAAATGAAATTGGTTGCCTCTAAAGAAGGAAGAGCAATCAGGAGCAGTGGGAGGAAGGCCGAGAATTACTGTTTCTTATAAGTCTTATAACACTTTGACTTATTAAATTATGCACTTGCATTCATGATAAAAAAATAACATGTTCTCAAATGCCTGGCATATAGTAAATGCTCAAAAAAATAAAATAGAATAGAGACTCTTACCCTTTTATTTAAGTGGAACCTACATTATTATAGACCAGTTATCTTGGAAATCATCAGACAATGAGTCTACTTTGAGGCATCTATGCCCAATACTTATATCATATTTTAGAATTAGAATTTTAAAAACAATTATACTTCACAAGCAATGGCTCTTCCATTCTTCCACTACTCTGATAAGAAGTACCTGGTCCTCAGTAAGATTCTCAGCATCCCAGTTGCTGCAACGAAGTAGAAGGGACTTGTCAAGGGGAAAGTTCAAAACAGTCTCAGCGAGTGATTTCAGGCTAAGCCCATTACAGAGCAAATTGTTTCTACAAGAAATACATAAAATCAAGTGTGAAAAATAGGCAAAGGATGACTACAGGCAAATCAAAAAAGACACAGAAAAGGCCAATAAACAGATGATAGATATTCAATCTTACTAGACACTTCATAAAATAAAAATTATATATAATTTTTTGATCTATCAGATTGTAAAGATTTTTTAAAATATCTACACTATTGGTGGAGCATGAAGAATCAGTCTAATCTAAAATTTGTGAACTTTACATTTATACAACCCTTATGAAAACAGTTTAACAATAAATAGCTATCAAAATTTTGAACATGACAATTCTCTGATTCAACAATTCCACTTCTAGGAATTTATCCTAAGGACAAAGGTATATAAAACAATCTTATCTGCAGCACTATTTATAGCAGCAAAGAACTGGAAACAACCTAAATGCCCATCAACAGAAGACTGATTAAACTCCATACAGCTACTAAAACTAAGGAAGTGGATCTATATTGATGTGAAAAGATGTCCATGACATACCAGGTAAAAACAGACTGTGAAAGAAAACGTGTTTGCTTTCTGTTAATACATACACTACAATACTACATAAGAAATGTGGGTCTGCGATTCCAGGTATGTGAGAGAGAGGAAGCACAAAGACATACTAGAAAGATATTCATCAAATGTTAGTGATATTATCTCTAATATCTAATAGTGATATTACCTCTAACATCACTAACATTTGGGATTTGAGGTGATTATATATCTCCATTATGTTTTCATATATTTGAATTGGCTAGTGATCATGTATTACTTTTCAAATTTGAAAAATAAGGCTATTTTCACTGAGGGGGTGAAGGTACAATAAAAACAAATAATAACCTTTCTGCTCTTCAAATACTTTGATTAAAATAGCTGCAGGATGGTGAAAAAAATCAATTTGTCAAGGCTTGGAGATTCCAAACAAGAGATAAACATGTTAAGAACAAGCAGGTCTACAAAAGTGGAGCTGACTTCCTGGTACCCAGCAAGAGACGAGAAGTTTCAGAGCAGGAAGGTTGGGGGTGGAGGTCCCTGTCAGCGTTACGACAGGCAGGATTCCCTCAGGTACAGCAGGAAATGAAATCATTATAACAGTGAAGAACAGGAAGTCTTCCCTTACAAAAACAACTAGTAAACTGATGGATTTCATCACCCCTAAAAAGCACTGACTGACCAAAAAGTAAAAAAAAAGATCCAGACACACTTAGGTAAAATACACAAGGTCTTGGTTCAATTCATGGCAATTACGGATTTGGGGAAGACATAAAACTTTCTTTTGTTTTATTAGAAGTTACAAAAGTAATGAATGCTTATTATTAAAAATTCAGACAATAAAGCAGCATACTGGGTGACAAGTGAAAGCCCTGCGTCCCACTCCCCACTCCTCAGGAATAATGACTCCTAACAGCATGCTGGGGCCCCTCCAGGCTTTTTCTAGGCACAAACAGATGGTTAGATGGAGAAGTAGATAGAGTTTTTTGATATTTGTTTTGTTTTTTGTCCTACAACTTTCTCTATCACTTAATGTATCAGAGACCTCCTTCCACGACAGTAAATACAAAGGTCCTTATTTCATTCTTTTAAATAGCTGTGAAATTTTTCAGGCATGGATATTCCATAACTTTTGAAATCATACCCTCATTGAAGAACAGTACTTAGTTTTTGTGTATTTAATTCCATTTAGGTCATCTTTTTTTAAATGTCATATTTGGGAAGGTTCACATTTCTTGAGGGTGAATTAAAAACAAGACACCACTTTTGCCACTTCAAAGTTTCACTAGGAAAGATTCCAAAATCATATACCATAACCTCTATAATAAATCATCTTCAGTTAACATATAATAAAATATATAAATAGGATGAAGAAAAGAAAACAGTGTTACCAAAGAACAACTGTGCCCCCTCCCAAAGTCAGCTGAAGGTAACACCTACGGCAAACCTCAGGAGCAACCTATAGCTAAGAGGGCTAAGTATAACTTTTGCACTAAAATATCACATTTCTTACACTATGATGTCACAAAACTTTAATTTTACTACTAAAGTATTCAATAATAAAATAAGAATATTTTAAATTTTAATAAAATTTCATTAAAAATTGAAAGGGCTGATAAATGCTTCATTCTTATTTTTAAAGAAGTTCATGGTAATATTAGCTTTGGCCCAATTCTTATTTTGACACTTGGCCATTCTGCATTTAGCCAAACAGAGAATTCAGTGCACCTCTAATTTCTAGATATTCATAGAGAGGATTGTAATTACATAGGAAGATCTGGACGGACAAACCCATTGGATGATGGTGCTGAAGGTGGTAGTGATGCTGATGAGGATGATGACGTAATAGTTGAAATTTACACAGTACTCTCTGTATGTCAAACACTGTTGCTAAGTCCTTTACATAGCTGATCTCATTCAATTCTCACACCAATCCTGTGAAGTGGGAACATCAGTACGTCTGCTTTACAGATGAGGGAACTGAAGAAGAGTGAGGTTTGGCAACTTGCCAAAGGTCACCCAGCCTGTAAGTGGCAGATGGGACTCCCTCCCACACAGTCTGCTCCAGAGTCAATCTAGCCACTCCGCACACCGCCTAAACAGCAGAGAGTAATAGTGCGTGCCTCCGGGGAGGCGGTGCCAGAGGGAGGAGGGTCTGATGACAGGTGGCCTTTGCTGTTAGACTCCAAATACTTCAAATTTAGGCAAGAAAAAGAAAGAAAAGGTATCCAAACTGGAAAGGTTAATAATTTTAAATACAGTAAATATTTTAATGTTACCTGAAAAAAATTGATACTTTATTTATGAGTTATTTTTACATTAGCCAAACTACTAAGCTAAAATTTCATTTCATACTAAAAGATTATGGTAAACCCAGATTTTAATCAGGCCTTCTTAGTTTATCAAATCCTCTAGCCTTTTAACGTGTCATTTAAGGCAGGGAAAGAGGCTGTTTCAGTCCACATTCTTAAAACAAGGACCTGTATGCATACACGAGAAGGTAATTGTGACTCCCTAACAGAAAAGGTAGAACAGAATTTCCACAGGAACAGAATTCCAAGGGGAAGGGAAATCTCTCTTCCTGGCAGTAAAGGGTTAGGTCTACTATCATTTTTGGCCTAAAGCAGGGTGAGCCAGGGTTGCAATGGGAGAGGTGGGGACTCTGGCAAGTTGAATGGAGCATGCTCATCTAAAGAGAACAGCTGCTCCCCAGCCAGTTGTTGCCATCTAAAACCGTTGACCTCATGTAGTCAAATCATCTAATTTTTCAAGGGAAGCTAGAAATAAAGATTTTTACATTAAATCTTCTGTATTTAAACTAAAGTTTCCAAAAAATATCATATGGGAAAAAAACAAAAACAACAAAACATCTGCAGCTCTAATTTAGCCAGTGGGGCCATCAGTTTATAACCTGTAGCTTACAGAGACACCTTATTAACGTTTCATCTAAAAAGACCAATTCTAGGTAACTAAAGTTTTTTCAGAAGTTAGAGTATTTCCTCACAAATATGCATCTCAGAAGGTTCGAGGCTTCTAAAGAATTTTAGATGCTGTATTACTGAGTCTCAGTAATCTACAAATCTTGCTAAAATATCTTCCCCACAGGACAGGAATTCCAGCATTCAGACAAACCATACCTCTGCCTCATGGCTAGGTATCGGAGGTCCAGGCACCCCTTAACAACGAGGCCATAGTCCTGCAGAAGCTTGCTGGCATCTTCTGAACATCCTACTCCAACTTTTAAAATAGTGTCATCGGCCAAAATGTCCAGTAACGTTTTTGGTAGTGTTTTTCCTCCACAGACCAGCTTGGGCAAGCGAACCAAGACACAGAAGCCACTTGGGGAGGCCATTTGAAGGAGTGACAGAGGACTGGCTTTGCCTTCCAAATTCACCTGCAACAGAGGAAAACGGCCAGAGTTCACACTGTAACACAGCACCAAGCACAACACGAAACTGGCAAAAAAGTCTACGAGGTACTTCCTTAACTTCCCAAAGTGAGCAGCTAACCGGATTGTGGTTCAAACCTAAGGATGAGCGTATGTTAACAAACGCAACAGACTCAGTCAAGCAGCAGCCTAAGCAAAGGTTACTGAAGGCCCAAACAGGAGCCTGAAATATGAGCAGTGCATAAATAGGGACCAGCTGGCACGGAAGAGCGCTGGGGTACGCACTGGCAGAGTCATGTGAAACATACTGGTTTTAAAAGGCCACGGAGTAGAATGCCAAATGAAACATACTCTTTTCATTATCTAAACTCCCTAACATAGGCGCTAGTATCTCATTTACCTCATCATCACTGCCTCAAGAGCCAATTTTTAAAAAGAGGTAGGAAATACAGTACTATAAATAAGTGGTATTGCCAATATAATAAAATCCTAGGAGCACAAAGTGCTTTCTCAGCATTTTATGGTCACAAATGTTGCTCATAAAAGAAAAAATGTACATTGTGTATAAGCTAGGATCCTTCTATCTTAAGAAATGAAAAAACTTTATATATTAACTGATCTAGATTTAATTTTTGTGAGGTAATAAACTGGAGAAAATGGTGAAAGCCAAGGAAGTTATTTCCAGAAAAATTTACATACAAAATTCACATTAATTAAAGGTTCCCTAAAGTGATCCACCAAACCCAGGTTAAGCATCCAATAAATTCCAATCCTCATTTTTCAGGAGAGGAAATTTAAAGCCTAAAACCGTAGCAGTTTGCCCAAACACAGAGAGAGAGAATGGCAAATTCAGCACTAGAAACTGAATTTCCCAGTCTCTAGAACAATAGTTCTCAACCAAGAGTGATTTTGCTCCCCCTACCCCCACCCCCGGGGACATCCAGCAAGGTCTGGAGAAATTTTTGATTGTCACAACTTGGAGGAGGGTACAATGGCATCTAGTAGTTAGAGGCTAGAACGCTGCTAAACATCCTACAATGTCCAGGACAGCCCCTCAAAGAACCAGTTCTCTCACCACCATGTATCAGTGCGCCGGGCACTGCACCAGGCGCCACTTGGATATAAAGTTACAGAAGAGGTGGGACCTGCCTAAAGGATTATAACCTCATAGGTGGAGTATGATACACATAAGCTCACACCTGTAGAGATGACATGGTAAATACCGAAGGAGTGGTTCACACATAGTTTACAAGTACTCAGAAGAGAGGTATTTCACAGTTGAGGTGATCAAAATCACAGAGGGGAAACAGTCAAGATCACAAAGAGTTGCTGCTAAAAACAAAATTCAGGAGGGCTTCTACTTTAGTGCCAAGTAAAACCGCAATTCCCCAAGATTCCCCCGCTCAGGCTCTGCTCTATCAGTGAGGGCATTTCCGCATCCTCCCGTGAAAGCGTGCCAGTTTGATCTCTAATGTGTCTGTTTCTTGGGGTTCGGCCAAGGTGAAAAAGACCTACAAAAAACTTGACTACTGGCTTCTATTATATACCAATTCATCGAGATGTGGCCAAACTGCCATTTTAAATGAGTAATTCCCTCCCTCTGTGATACCAGCTCTCTCCAAGAAAAAGCTGTAAATCTCTACTTCCAATATTTAGCACTGCTCATTTGACATAATCCTCACTGTGAATTCCTAAGGCCGGATCTTTGTACATCTTTTCAGTCAGGTTCCATTTTCTAAAATACATTAAATAAATAGAGACACAGAGATAGGTAAGTTGTCTTTTTAACACTGTTTCTGGATTGTGCTTAAGATCCAATGTATCATAAATTTCTCCCACTAGGAATCCAAATGTTTATGATTCCACTAGATACCAAATTTACACTGAACGTGTAATTGGAAGAATAATGCTTCTAACAGTCAGTTTGGCTTAAAAAAAATCTATATTTATTTCTCATATTTCCCCCTTTTGCTTTCTTTTTTTTTTTTTAAGATTTTATTTTTTCCTTTTTCTCCCCAAAGCCCCCCAGTGCATAGTTGTATATTCTTCTGTGGGTCCTTCTAGTTGTGGCATGTGGGACACCGCTTCAGCGTGGCTCGATGAGCAGTGCCATGTCGGCACCCAGGATGCGAACCAACAAAACACTGGGCCGCCTGCAGCGGAGCGCGCGAACTTAACCACTCAGCCACGGGGCCAGCCCCATCCCCTTTTGCTTTCTAATGTCTTTTAGCCTTGACATCACTTACTACTCATGGAAAACAATGGAACCCTTGGCTTACCAATGTTATATCTAATAGGAAAAAAATGACATTTTAATTTCATTAGCATTATTTAATCCAGTGGTTTCTGATTTTTTTTTTGATTAGTCAATTCATATAAAAAGTATTTGGGACATACACTATATATGCATATGGACTTATAAATTATATACTGATGTGTTAGAGACACTATTAAATATATACAAAAGTAAGAATTTTAAATGAATGATGCGATCAATCATTTATAGACAAAATTTCTAACACTTTTTCTGTATTTCAGTGATTCACTTAGAGAGCACTGGTTTAGAGATCCTCCTTCCTAAGGGCCAGTGGATAATCCATTTTAGCTTCAGGATTCTTAAAAGTCCAGAGCTGATAAAACTTTCTGGAAAAGCCCGTGATTCTTTAAATGACCCCAGGATGGCAGCAGAGAGTAAAGAATGATCTGGGGCCATATTCCAGGCTGGAACAGGTTAACTAATGAGCACCCCTAGTCTGTGGAGTTTATCTATTAGTTAAATTAATACCACGACTTTGAGACAGGAATGAGCTTGCCTTGTTCAAGTGACAGAATGAAGACCCAATGAGGTTAGAAAGTAATAAGAGGATGGGAAGAAAACAGGAAACAAAATCAGAGGTGTTGAGAGAGACCAGAGCATGTAAGTCCTTAATAACATGTAAGTAAAACATCTTGGTTTTATCAAAGCAATGGGAGGGTTTTAAGCAGAAGACTGACATGATCTGATGTGCATTTTAGAAGACCACTTTGGTTACTGTACGGAGAAGAGATTCTAGGTGCACAAGAGTCCAAGAGGAGGCCAGTCAGGAGGCTACTGCAAACGTCCAGACGAGAGACACTTGAGGCTGGACTAGGGAGAAAGTAGAGATGTGGAGAAGCAGACGGGTGCAAAATCTATTCTGAAGATAGCTCTGGTAATACTCTCTAAATGGGAAGGGAAGAGAGGGGTTAGTAGTAAGGAAAAGGGAGTGGACCTCAGGCAGGACTGAAGCCTGGGCCTGCAGAAGGATGCTCTTGGGAAAGTAATCTTCACTTCATACATTCTTTACTGCATCAATTATTTGTACCTGTTAAGCAAGGACGTCTGTAGTCAGAAACTCCAGAAAAAATCAGGCAAGAGACAGGGGCCAGGAAGATATTTAACATATCTGGGGCCAGCCCCGTGGCTGAGCAGTTAGGTTCGTGCGCTCCACTTTGGCAGCCCAGGGTTTCACTAGTTTGGATCCTGGGCACGGACATGGCACCGCTCATCAGGCCACGCTGAGGTGGCGTGCCACATAGCACAACCAGAAGGACCTACAACTAGAATATACAGCTACATACTGGGGGGCTTTGGGGAGAAGAAAAAAAAAAGATTGGCAACAGATGTTCGCTCAGGTGCCAATCTTTAAAAAAAAAGAAAAGATATTTAACATACCCACCCCCACCTCCCCAGGAGAAAGGCAATAACAGCTTCTAAAACATGGCAGCATCCTCATTTTGTGCAGGTGAGTTATCCATAGTTGTACATCACCACGGTAACTCTACGGGATCTGGAAACCATGCCTCTATTTTGCAACAAGTGTTAGTTCCTGCATTCCATAACCACTTCTTTGAATTTCCATATATTTTGGCATTAAAGAAACAACATACTATACCTGCCTATCTGTGTGTTTGACTTTCAATGATATCACTTCTGTTAGAAAACCCTTAGTGGGGAGGATGTCTCCCTGATTTTAATCTTAAAGGCAGAGAAGACTAGGGATAATACAGGTTTGGGAAGAAAAATCAAGAGTTCTGTTAGGAACACGTTCAGTTTGAGATGACTATTAGACCTTCAAGGGGAGACGTCAAGGAGGCAGGTGGATAAAAAAGGCTAGAGTTCTAATTTCGAGTCATGAGCATATGGATGATATTTAAAGCTATAAAAGTAGATGAGATCACTTAGGCAAAGAATGTAGATTAGAGGACATAAATTAGTGGTCCATGGACCCATATGCTAACCCACAGATGTGTTAAATATTATTTTTTGGTCTCCATATATTTAAAAACTTGTGCCAGAATTTAAAAATTAGTAGAGTTTACATTTTCTTAAAATCTATATTCCAAGTTTTTCTTAAAAGAAGTGGACAATCTGGCAACACGTACAGCAGCTTCCTCTTTTATATAAGGCATGAATTCTCTCATTCACCAGAATGTCTTCTAAACACTGAAGCCAACTATCATTTTTCATTTCTCATTTATTTGTACACCACTGTTTTCCCAATACAAAGGAATAATTCTCAATATCTCTGTCTCTATCAAAACTAGGAAAATGGAAGATAGATCATACAGGCCTTGTGTTTAAAGAAAAAGTGAAGGAGCATACTTCTTTATGAAATTTAAGAATATTCTTATGTATCCCAAAATGCAAACAATCACTCTACATCCTTCATTTACATTTTCTGTCTGGACCTCGTAGGAATCTGAGTTTGCAGTCTCTGGGGTGGACACAGAAGGACCAAGCCTGAGCCATCTCAGTATTTAGAAGTCAGGTAGAAGGGGGACCAGAAAAGGAAAAAGAGGAAAGAACAGTAAGACAGGAGATAGGAGAATGTGAGGGCATAAAAGCCAAGAAGAGAGTGTCTAGCGTAGGAATTGTGCAGATGCTCTTGAGAGCTAGAATAATATGAGTCCAAACAAGTGTCCATTGGATTAGAAAACAACAAAGCCATCAACTTCAACAGCGTCAGTGGAGTAGTACGGTAGGATGTCAGATTAAAGTAGGCTGAAGAATAAATGGAGAACAGCAAATTATACCCAAGTGAGTAGAAGAAAAGAAATAATAGAGACAGAGCAAAAATCAATGAACTAGAACACAAACATACAATAAAGATCAACAAAGCCAGAAGTTGGTACTTTGAAAAGACTAATAAAATTGATAAACCCATAGAATGAGTAATCAACAAAAAAAGGGAAAAGCACAAATAAGCAATGTCAAGAATGAAAAAGGAGCCATCCCTACAAATCTACCAGACAGGAAAAAATATTGTCAGAGGATATTATAAACAAGTTTATACTTATAATTTTAAGATTTGAAACAGGACAGATTCAGATGAAAAAACTAATCAAAACAGACTTCAAGAAACAGAAAATATGAACCACCCCAGAACTATTACAGAAACTGAAGCCATATTTCAAAAACTTCCTTAAAAGAACACTTCAGATGGCCTCACCAGATCCTAATCAAACATTTAATGAGTGAGTCTTACACAGACTCTTCCAGGGAACATTTAAATAAGGAACAGCCCTAACCTGTTGTCTGAGGCCAGCATAACTGCATCAAAATCTGACAAGGTCATTTTCAGAAAGCAAAATTATAAGCCCATATCACTCATGAACACAGATTTTTTTTAATCCTCTAAAAAACATTAGCAAAATGAATTTGACAATGTATACAAAGAATACAACATGGTGACCAACTTGGATTTATCTTAGGAATTCGAAAATCAACATATTTCACCACAACAGAATAAATAAGAAAAACTACATAGTCATCTCAAGACACACAGAAAAAGCACTTGATAAAATTCAACAACTATTCATGATTTTAAAAAAACTCTTACCTAAAATCGTCCCCTTTGCAACAACATGGATGAACCCTGAGGGTATTATGTTAAGCGAAATAAGCCAATCAGAGAAAGACAAACACCGTATGATTTCACTCATATGTGGAAGATAAACAAACTCATGCACAAAGAGAACAGATTAGTGGTTACCAGAGGGGAAGGGGGTGGGGGCAGGGCGAAATGGGTAAAGGGGCACATAGGCAGGGTGACGGATAAAAACTAGACTATTGGTGGTTAGCATGATGCAGTCTATACAGAAACTGATATATTTAATGTACACCTGAAATTACCCAATGCTATAAACCAATATGGCCTAAAAAAATTATAATAAAAATCTGGGTAGGTCCAGGCCTGCAAGAAACAGATCTAAAAAGAACACCCTTTAGTAAAAAACAAAACAAAACAAATTATTATTTTATCAAACCAAAAATAGAACTGAATGTATTTAATCTGGTAAAAGGATCTACAAACAAACCTACTGCAGATATCATGTCAATATGACAATGCTGAAGGCAAAACGTTGAATAGAACCACTTCCGAAAACAGTTGGAAACCACGGGTACACTCTTACACTACCGATAAAGTAAGGTAAGGAGGGCAAATTAGTTAAAACTACCTTGGAAAACAGTTTTGACTATCTGTAAAAGTTAAAGATACATATATAAACTCTACAACCCAGGACTCCACTCATAGACGCCTATGCCAATAATAATGAATGCACACGTTCGTTGCAGCATTTCTTTGTAAGAGCCCCAAACCATGAACAACTCAAATGTCCATCAGTACTACAATAGATGAATAAATTGTCATGTATTTATACAACGGATCACTACATGGCAATCAATCACAGTCACACACAACAGAGGTAAATCTCACAAACATAAGGTCAAGCAACAGAACCCACATACAAAAGAATATATATTTGATGGTTTCATTTATATTAAATTTAAAAAGCAGACAAAACTAAATTACAATAGTTAGGGATGCATGCTTGAGTAATAAAAGTATAAAGAAAAATAAGAAAGTAACTATCATGAAATCAGGATAACAGTAACCCTTAGAGGGGAGGGGAGAGACAACGATCACAAGGGGTACAAGGGCAGCTTCTGGGGTACTGGCAACCTTCTGTTTCTTGACCTAGTTTCTAGTTCCACAGCTGTTCTCTTTAGATAAATCATTTAGCTGTTTATTTTTGTTTCAGGCACTTTTCTTGATGTGTTTTATTTCACAATAAAAAGGTAAAAAAAAAAAAAAAGACTCAACGGGCAAGTTAAACACCAGATTAGACAAAGCTAAAGAAAGAAAAAGGGAACTGTCAAAGAGACCTGAAGAAATTGTGCAGAATGAATCCAGAGACTAAGATACGTGAACTATACAAGAGATTACAGACATGTAGGATTGCATGAAAAGTTGAGAATACAACTGATCAAATTCCAGCAAGAAAGAATAAGGAGGAGGAGGGAAAAAAAGAAGAAAAAACAAGGTAAAGACAATCTTCAAAGAGAATTTTAACTTTAATAAAAGACACCTATCCTTATATCCAGATCTCTCTCTGAATCTCAATATGGAAGTACAGAAAGAAGACGGTGCCTAGTCTCATCCCAGTAAATCTTCAGAACCACAAACTCAAAGAGAAGATCTTAAAAGGAGATAACAAAAAATTAGATTACTTATAAGGAATCAACATTCAGACTGACAGTTATTTTCAACAGCAACAATGGAAGCCAGAAGACAATGGAATACTAGCTTGAAAATGATAATAAGTTTCCAAGCTAGAATTTTATATCCAGTGAAAATATCTTTCAAGATCAAGAGCATAAAACAGACACTTTCAAAATAATAACAATGATAATAAGTTTATTATCAATGAGCCCTCAAGAAATGAACTTCTGAAGGATGACCTTAAAGAAAATGATTCCAGGGGCCAGTCTGGTGGCATAGTGGTTAAGTTCAGCACACTCTGCTTTGGTGGCCCAGGTTCACAGGTTCGGATCCCAGGTGAGGACCTACACTACTCATCAAGCCATGATGTGGCGGTGACCCACATACAAAATAGAGGAAAGATTGGCACAGGTGTTAGCTCAGGGTCAATCTTCCTCAAGCAAAAAGAGGAAGATTGGCAACAGATGTTAGCTCAGGGCCAATCTTCCTCACCAAAAAAAAAAAAAAAGAGAGAGAAAGAAAGAAAAGAAAAAAAAAGAAAGAAAATGATTCTAAAAAGATCTGAGAGAAAAGGAGAGACGAGCAAAGAAAAGGGTAAGTAGTGGCTGGCCCCGTGGCCAAATGGTTAAAATTCCATGCGCTCTGCTTTGGCAGCCTGGGTTTGTGGTTTCAGATCCTGGGTTTGGACCACTCCACTCATCAGCCATGCTGTGGAGGTGTCCCACATACAAAAGAGAGGAGGACTGGCACAGACGTTAGCTCAGGGCTAATCTTCCTCAAGTAAAAACAAAACAAAACAAAAAAGGATTGAAACAGATGTTAGCTCAAGGTGAATCTTCCTCACACACGCAAAAAAAGAAGGGTAAACACTTTGGCAAATCAAAACAAATACTGACTGTCTAAAACAAGAACAAAAACAATAACTAAACAAACACACAAAGCAAATGAAAGAGAAAGGGAAACAGAAATGGAAGAAAGGAGAGAACAAACATGGATGACTTTCACGAAGTTTTTCAGGGTAGCAGCTATCAGGGAAATGCAGTCACACCCGAAGGAGATGTGGCATCCAGCAAGAGTTCAACATCTATTGAAAGTCAAAATGAAGTGAGTTTTGGATTATTTGCCACTTTAATTTATCCTCGAGTCTGCACAGTGATTCAATGTATTACCATTAAGTCAAGCGCTGTTACTAACTATTCACCTCACACTACCCCGTAGCTGCTACAGTTACACTTCATTTAGTTGGAATAATCCCGATATTCACAAATGTGAATTTTCCTAAGCTACTAAAGCTCACTGTCTACTAATGTTTTCTTCTATTGTTGTTGGTGTAAATATTTCTAAAATGATATAGAAATAAGTAAATATTTCTAAAACGATATAATTTCTTATACAGAATCAACTAAAAGTACCTAATCTTTCTTGATGGCCCAAGGTCAATGGTATAAACGACTACTACTATTGCTGATGTACAGAAATACCCAGTAGCTAAGGTGAAGGGCCTGGGTGACTACTAAACACTGCTCTCTTCTTGGTCGTCACTGAATTGCATCTGGCAGCCCTTCCTACCGCCTCTGACCTTGTGGCAGCTATTCTGCTTAGGGCCTCTTTTGATTACATTTCCTGGCTCTTGGCTGTACTCTGGATATCCAGAAGACATATGTCAGGGATGTTGGCAAGGTATTATGCTGAATTAACAAAAGATGATAACTATGATTTATTTACATTTTTGTAATATCTTCTGTGTCAAGGAGATTAAAGTTCACTCTGTGAATCAGAAGGATGGAAGAGCAGGGGTAACACATTATCCTCACCACAATGATGAAACAACTCCCCAAAGTAAAGCTATTAGAAAAATCAACCAGATGGCTAGAAAGCCCTGGGCTCAAATGCTGGTTACTGGCTTTGTGGCCTTGGACAAGTAACTAAACTTTTTTATGCCTCTGTTTCCTATCTGTAAAGTGAAGATAATAACAGTTTCTTCCTACATACGATTATTGTGAAAATTAAATGAGATGATGCAAACAAAACAGCACAGTGTCTGGCTTGGAGTAAACAATGTTTCAAATTTTAACTGTTATCTTTTTAAATCCTAATTTGTGTAATAATTCCCATTTAAACAGACTTCCTTAACTACATTCTCCACAGCATCCTTAGGAAAATACTAACAAAAATATTAATAGTAGTTATTACTGAACATTTACTATGTGTTAAAATTGTGCTGAAGTCTTTATAGGGGTGATCTATCTGAAGCCTTAGGAAAGCCCTGGGAGGCAGATGCCATTACAGCCCTATTACAAACAAGTACACTGACCTCAGGGAGGGCAAGGAGCTTGTCCAAGTCTACAGACAGTAAGTGGTAAAATGGAACTCATACAGCTCTGACTCCAGGATCCATGATTATAAGCACTCCCCTGTCCAGAGAAGAGAAGCAGCTTCTCCTTCTGCTAAAATCTACTTACAAACAAGTTGTGAACAAGCCAATTCTCCTTTAATCTTATACTCTACTTGACTATTCAAGGTCCCTAGTTGGAAAAGCAGAAAAGATTTATTTGTTTCATTTCACTTTCTTTTTTTTAAAGATTTTATTTTTCCTTTTTCTCCCAAAGCCCCCCGGTACATAGTTGTGTATTTTTAGTTGTGGGTCCTTCTAGTTGTGGCATATGGGACGCCGCCTCAGCAAGGCTTGATGAGCGGTGCCATGTCTGTGCCCAGGATTTGAAGTGGCGAAACCCTGGGCCACCTCAGCGGAGCGTGAATGTAACCACTCGGCCACGGGGCCGGCCCCTCATTTTGCTTTTTAACTTACCCACTCACAGTCAATTCCAAGTACCGGGAAATCTTCTAGCTCACTCCTCAGCAAGGGCTCGATCTGATCCCACTCTGCCCCGTGAGACACAGTCACCACCTTTGCCTCGAGGATCTTCTCCTCCCACGAGGCTCTGGGGGCACTGGGGCGCAGCTGCTCTTCTTCCGGAGGGGGCGGCTCTCTCCTGTCTCGTGCTTGCTGCTGCTGCTGCTGCTGCCGCCACAGGGTCACACAACTCGTTTTACTTCTCCGGCGCTGGATGCCTTTCCAGAGGACAAACCCCCCCACAGCCACACCAAGAAGGGTGGTCACTGTCAAAGCCACTAAGTGTCTCGACATCTTTGACTTTTCTGCTGTCTAGGAAAGCATATCACTAATCCCACAACCTGCAAAACAAATGCAACAATATGTTTACACACAGAATTTAAACCAATATGGAAACTAGTTTTCCCCTAAAAAGTATTCCATTCCAATCCATGTGCCAGCAAACTAAAAAACTGCTACACCTTTCCACATGAAACAGTGATATGTTAATTTTCTCACTTTCCTACCTTCTGTACTCCATCTCCATCTCCATTCTCACCTGGGGAAACCCCCTTGCTCTCTACCAGTTGCCCGGAGATCTCCTAACCACATAAGATCATGTCAGTCAAAACAATAAGCTGGACTCTCACTTCCACTTGCTGATCTATTAGTGAGCAAATTTCAGTTCACGGGTCTTCTTCAACGTGTTTGCACTTTAAACCTTCAATCTCTAACAGCTGAATGGAAACTTCTGCTTTTCAATGAAAAAACTGAATCATCTGTAAGTTGGGGGGAAGATTTCTTTGCTTTTCTGGAAGGTGTGGCCAGTGGGGGACAAAGCACACAGGCTTGAGTAAGCGTGGATTTTCTGTTGCTCCAGAAGTCTCCGCAGTTCTCCATAGAAACAGACTCAGTTATTGAGGGTGAGCTAGGGCAGAACAAAAAGGAAGGCGGGACTAGAAAAGAAAAGGACAGAGCTTAGAGAGAGATCCAAGACGCTCAGGAGGAGCCTGCAAATTGAAATGTCCATAGGGTCAAGACAGGGTAACATAAGCAAGTAAAGCAAGCCAAGCACAAGAAAAGTGACACAGACGCCCCAGTAAATATGTAGGAACCATCTTCATTTCTACCATGAAATAGTCTCCTTATCATTTGTCTTATAACATGGTTTTCTCCATCTTTTTTTTTCCTATTTTTGACAGAGAAATAGGTATATAGTACTATTCTGTACTATTTAAAAAACCACAGTAAAAGCATAACAATAAATGGGAAGCGGCCCTTGGCCTCAGTGATGGAGACGAAACATGGAACAGCAACCACCGAGCACGAGCTGACTGATCCTGTTCGGGAAGAAGGCCCAGTGCCTTCAGATAACTTGAGTATTCAAGGGAAGTCAGATATTGGGATTTTACGTGAAATGTCACCATTTTCAAGTGTCAGCAGCAAATTCACAGTTTTTAAAACACTGTGCCAACCAAACAAAAACACTCTGGGCTCTGGGCTACCCATCTGTGGGCTCTGGTCTAAAATCTGTATTGCCCACAGACTCAGCGATCTGCCAGACTCCACCTACACTTCTCTATGGCTGACGGTTTCTCATAGAATGTGTACTGTTTTTATCACTTTTAAAAAGATTCAACAGCAAAGTTTTAAAAATAATTTAATATCTACAACAACCCTGGGCTATAATCATGCCTACAGAAATATTCGGCATTGGAGAGGAAAAATGGAATCACAACAATTATTACACTACTAACGAAAATAGTAAAATGGCTACCCTTTTTAAAAACTATTGGGGGCCAGCCCCATGGCCAAGTGGTTAAGTTCACATGCTCTGCTTCGGCAGCCCAGGGTTTCGCCGGTTTGGATCCTGGGAGCAGACACGGCACTGCTCATCAAGCCATGCTGAGGTGGCGTCCCACATGTCACAACTAGAAGGACCCACAATTAAAAATACATGACTATGTACCAGGGGGCTTTGGGAGAAAAGGTAAAAATTTAAAAAAAAATCTTTGAAAAAAAACAACAAAAAAAACTATTGGCTTTACTGCGGAAACTGTGCTAAGTACTCATATATACTTTCTCCTAAACTTTTACTGAAAAGGAAACTGAGGCTTAATGAGATTAAAGAACTTGCACAGAGAGATTTCCTAATTAAAATAATCTGAGAAAGGAGGGAGAAATATAAAAAAATAATAAATTTTTTAAAAAAATAAAATAATCTGAGAAGATATAAAAACTCTTCCCTTTCCCATGCTAAACAATACAAATGCTGGAGACAACACTGAGAAGATAAAAGTTTAATACACAATCGAACTCAAAAAGAAGAAAGGGAAATCATCAGAAATGGAAGAGTGGAAGCCCCAGGGGTGGGAGGTAACGCTGGGCAGAGATAAAGCTGGTCCATCAGCAGCCCAGGGACAGACGTCTAGGCCACAGAACCAGGGCGTAGCTGGGACCCAAGAGAGTGCCACCTTGTCCATGAACAGGAACCTGAAAGTGTGCACCCACCGTGGCCCAGGCCAGCCACCTGCTCAAGGCTGAGAGCACGACCAGAGTCCCTCAGGAGAGAGCACACCCTCAAGCCTGCACTCTGGACCAGTACAGGGCCCAAGTTATTATTATCCTCCTAAAAGGAAACCCTAAGGAAGGAACTAAAACTAAAATGGTCAGAATTGGTGAATTCTGTTGGGACCAGGCAGAGTCGATCATAAAACTGTTTCATATACACATGTTTCTACCATGCAGGAAACATGCCAGACCTCCCCAGGAGACCAGTCCCTAGATGAGCACTCACCAACAGATCAAAACAAAAGCGAGAAACCCCAGCCAAGCAGGACAGATCAGAGCCATCAAACAAAAATACCCACATCTGAGATCCGAAAGGGCCTTGAAAGTAAGAACATTCAGGGAAATAAAGGAAAATAAAATCTAAAACATGCAGAGGAGGCAACAGAAAGTAGAAATTCTACATATGAAAAATATCAGTTAAAATTTTTTAATACTCAATACACAGGCGAAACAGCAGATCAGACATAGAGAGAGAGAGAGTTACGGAATTGAAGAGAAACATGAGGAAGTTACTTAGAACGTAGCCCAGAGACAAGGAGGTAGAAAACATAACAGCGGAGCATGGAGGATGGATTGGGAAACTCAATATCCACATAATGAAGATTTGGAAGACGAAGGAGGTCAGATTTGGTAGAGTTCTCTGAGTCCCAAGCTGGATAAGTTAAATTCGCCCACAAAAAGATTTGTATAAGTTCACCAAGAAGACATAACACTTATAAGCACATATATACACCCAACACAGGAGCACACAAAGTACACAAAGCAACTATTAACAAACCAAAAAGGAGATATTAATGACAACACAATAATAGCAGGGGACCTTAACACCCCACTTACATCAATGGACAGATCATCCAGACAGACAGCCAACAAGGAAACAGTAGATTTAAACAAAAAACTAGACTAGATGGACTTAACAGATATATACAGAACACTTCATCCAAAAATAACAGATACACATTCTTTTCAAGTACACATGGAACATTTTCAAAGACAGACCATATGTTGGGAAACAAGGCAAGCCTCAATAAATTTAACAAGACTGAAATCATATCAATGGGGCCAGCCCGGTGGCATAATGGTTAAGTTCATGTGCTCTGCTTCAGTGGCCCGGGGTTCACAGGTTTGGATCCTGGGAGCAGACTTAGCAGCATTGCTCATCAAGCCATGCCATGACGGCATCCAAAAAAAATAGGGGAAGACTGATACAGATGTTAGCTCAGTGGCAATCTTTCTCAAGCAAAAACAGAAAGATTGGCAACAGATGTTAGCTCAGGGCCAATCTTCCTCACATACAAAAAAAAAAAAGAAATCCTATCGAGTACCTTTTCTGATCATAATGCTATGAAACTAGAAATCAACTACAAGAAAAAAGCTGGGAAAGTGACAAACGTGGAGAGCAAACAACATGCTACTGAACAACCAATGGATCACTGAAGAAATTAAAGGAGAAAAAAAAATATCTGGAGACAAATGAGAATGAAAATACACCATACCAACTCACATGGGATGCAGCTAGAGCGGTCCTAAGAGGGAAATTCTTGGCAATACAGGCCCATCTTAAAAAACAAGAAAAATCTCAAACACACAATCTTAAACTACACTTAACAGAATTAGAAAAAGAACAACAAACAAAGCCCAAAGTCAGCAGAAAGAGGGAAATAATAAAAATTAGAGCAGAAATAAATGAAATTGAAACCAGAAAAACAGTAGAAAGGATCAATGAAACAAAGAGCTGGTTCTTTGAGAAGATAAACACAACTGACAAACTCTTAGCCAGACTCACTAAGAAAAAGAGAGAGAAGGCTCAAATAAATAAAATTAGAAATGAAAGAGGAGAACTTATAACAGATACCACAGAAATACAGAGGATTATAAGAGAATACTGTGAAAAAACTATATGCCAACAAATTGGACAATCTAGAAGAAATGGATAAATTCTTAGACTCATACAACCTCCCAAAACAGAACCAAGAAGAAATAGAGAATCTGAATAGACTAATCACAATAAAGAGATTGAAACAGTAATCAAAAACCTGCCCAAAAATAAAAGTCCAGGAACAGATGGCTTCCCTGGGAAAATTCTACCAAACATTCAAAGAAGATTTAATACCTATCCTTCTCAAACTATTCCAAAAAATTGAGGACGACAAAATACTTCCTAACACATTCTATGAGGCCAACATCACCCTGATCCCAAAGCCAGAGATGGACAACACAAAGAAGGAAAATTACAGGCCAATATCGCTGATGAACACAGATGTAAAAATCCACAACAAAATACTGGCAAACTGAATACAGCAATACATTAAAAAGATCATATACCATGATCAAGTGTGATTTATACCAGGGATGTAGGGATGGTTCAACATCTGCAAATCAATGTGATATACCTCATTAACAAAAGGATGAATAAAAACCACAAGATCATCTCAATAGATGTACAGAAAGCATTCGACAGGATCCAACATCCACTTATGATAAAAACTCTCAACAAAATGAGTATAGAAGGAAAGTACCTCAACATAATAAAGGCCATATATGACAAACCCACAGCCAATATCACACTCAACAGGGAAAAAGTACAAGCCATCCCTCTGAGAACAGAAACAAGACAAGGGTGACCATTCTTGCCACTCTTATTCAACATAGTCCTGGAGGTGTTGGCCAGAGCAATTAGGCAAGAAAAAGAAATAAAAGGAATCAAAATAGGCAATGAAGAAGTGAAACTCTTGCTATTTGCAGATGACATGATTTTATACATAGAAAACCCTAAAGAATCCATAGGAAAAGTATTAGAAATACTCAACAACAGCAAAGTTACAGGGTACAAAATCAACTTACAAAAAACAGCTGCATTTCTATACACTAAAAATGAACTAGCCGAAAGAGAACTCAAGAATACAATCCCATTTATAATTGCAACAAAAAGAATAAAGTATTTGGGAATAAATTTAACCAAGGAGGTGAAAGACCTATACAATGAAAACTGTAAGACACTATTGAAAGAAATCAACATGACATAAAGAAATGGAAAGAGATTCCATGCACATGGATTGGACGAGTAAATATAGTTAAAATGTCCATACTAACAAAAGCAATCTACAGATTCAATGCAATCCCAATCAAAATCCCAATGACGTTCTTCATAGAAATAGAACAAAGAATCCTAAAATTCATATGGGGCAAGAAAAGACCCTGAATAGCTAAAGAAATCATGAGAAAAAAGAACAAAGCTGGAGGCACCACAATCCCTGATTTCAAAATACACTGCAAAACTATAGTAATCAAAACAGCATGGTGCTGGTACAAAAACAGGCACACAGATCAGTGGAACAGAATTGAAAGCCCAGGAATAAAACCACACATCTACAGATAGCTAATCTTCGACAAAGAAGCTAAGAACATACAATGGAGAAAGGAAAGTCTCTTCAATAAATGGTGTTGGGAAAACTGGACAGCCACATGCAAAAGAATGAAGATGCCATTATCTTTCACCACACACAAAAATTAACTCAAAATGGATCAAAGACTTGAAGGTAAGACATGAAACCATACAACTCCTAGAAGAAAATATAGGCAGTACACTCTCTGACATCAGTCTTAGACGGATCTTTTCGAATACCATGTCTACATGGACAAGGGAAACAAAAGAAAAAATAAACAAGTGGGATTTCATCAGACTAAAGAGCTTCTGCAAGGCAAAGGACACCAGGAACAAAACAAAAAGACAACCCACTGACTGAGAGAAAACTTTCGTAAGTCACATATTATCTCCAAAATATATAAAGTGGGTTAACATCCAAAATATATAAAGAATGCACACAAATGAACAACAAAAAACAGACAATGCAATCAAAAAATGCACAGAGGATATGAACAGACAATTTTCCAAAGAAGATACACAGAAAGCCAATAAGCACATGAAAAGATGCTCAAAATCACGAATCATAAGGGAAATGCAAATCAAAACTACACTAAGATATCACCCTACACTCATTAGAATGGCTATAATCACCAAGACAAAAAATAACAAATGTTGGAGAGGTTGTGGAGAAAAGGGAACCCTCATACACTGCTGGTGGGAATGCAAACTGGTGCAGCCCCTATGGAAAACAGTATGGAGATTCCTTGAAAAACTAAAAATAGAATTACCATACGACCCAGCTATCCCACTACTGGGTATTTATCCAAAGAACTTGAAATCAACAATGCAAAGAGACTTATGCACCCTATGTCCATTGTAGCATTAGTCACAATAGCCAAGACGGGAAGCAACCCAAGTGCCCATCAACTGATGATTGGATAAAGATGTGGTATATATACAATGGAATAGTGCTCAGCCTTCAAAAAAGACAAAATTTTCCCATTTACAACGTGAATGGACCTTGAGGGTATTATGTTAAGTGAAATAAGCCAGATAGAGAAAGGCAAACACCCCATGATTTCACTCACATGAGGAAGATAAACATGTGGACAAAGAGAACAGATTAGTGGTTACCAGAGGGAAAGGGGTGTTGGGTGGTGGGCATAAGGGGTAAATGGGCACATATATATTGAGACTGACAAATGATAATGTACAACTGAAATTTCACAATGTTATAAACTATTATGGTCTTAATAAAAAATATATAAAAATCATTCTCAGTTCATGGGCTGTGCAAAACAGGCAGAAGACCAGATCTAAGGAAAAAAAAACCAAAAAAGACACTAAAATGCTCATAAAGGAAGTGGATTCACAATGACAAAGAGAATGGCACTGGGCAATGAGCAGATGCGAGATTTTAACCCAAATCTATAAGACAAAAAGTGGTCAGAGAGGCGCTAGGGAGTGGCCTGGTGGTGTAGTAGTTAAGTTTGCATGATCCACTTCGGCAGCCCAGAGTTCATGGGTTCGGATCACAGGTGCAGACCTACACACCACTCATCAAGCCATGCTGTGGCAGGGTCCCACATACAAAATAGAGGAAGATTGGCACAGATGTTAGCTCAGTGACAGTCTTCCTCAAGCAAAAAGAGGAAGATTAGCAACAGATGTTAGCTCAGTGCCAATTTTCCTCACCAAAAAAAAAAAAGTGGTCAACCAATATGCCCTATGGAATCCTGAAGAGGCAGTGAAGATTATAAGGGAGCCATGATGCTGAAAACTAATGTGTTATTTGAAAAATGTAGAACAGAACAGTGCATCTTCTACCCCTTAATCCACAAGTGACTACCTGGAGGCAGGGAGCTTCCCAAAGGCAACAATTGCTGTCCTTTCTATCACCATATATTAACTTGGCTTGTTAGTGGATTTCCTATATGGAATAACATATCATGTATGCTTTGGTGTCTGACTTCTTTTGCTCATCATCCACGTTACTGGATGAATAGAAGCTTATTTCTTTCTTTGTTGAGGCTATTCCATTGTGTGGATCTACCACAATGTGTTTATTCATTTTCCTGTTGATGGACATTTGGGTTGATTCCAGTTTGTAACTAGCATGAACAAAGTTGCTGTTCCTGTACACACACACACACAAAAAGATGTATAAGAATGTTCTTAACAGCTTTATTCCTAACAGCCAAAACCTGGAAACAGCCCAAGTGGTGGGTACATCCATACAATGGAATACTACTCAGCAATAAAAAGGAATGAATTACTGATACACGCAACATGGATGAATCTCAAAAAACATTAGACTGAGTGAAAGAAGCCAGACACAAAAGAGGTACTGTATGGTTCTCTTTATATAAAGTTCTAGAACAGCTAAAACTAATCTATGGTAGAAAAAAATCTGAACACTAGTTGCCTCTGGGGGAGGAGAGTACAGGGAACAGACATTTAAGCTGAGCACTGAATAAGTGAAAAGGAGCCAGTCATGCCAAATTCTACGGAAGGGCATTTCAGGCATGAGAGAACTTTCCGGGACTGTGGTAAAGTTCCCTGTCTTGATGGGGGTTTGGCTTATGCAGGTGTACGCATTTGCCAAAATTCAGAGATCTTTCTGATTTTTCTCCTGTTGGCCTGACTGATGAATGAATAACTATTGGTTTATTCACTGTCTCTCTTTCCCACTAGAATGTAAACCCCATGACACAGGGATCCTAACTGGCTTCTTTACCACCACATACATCCCTAGCAACTAGCACAGAGCTGACAACAAGAAGTATTTATAGAATGAACAAAACTCAATTCAAGGTATTATATGTTAACATTTTATGATTTCTCTAATTCAATCATCGAATTACAAAAATCTATTCAAATGAAAAATTTTTTTTCCCTTGTTGAGCCTTGATGCTATAAAACAGCAGTATGGTTCAATACCGGGCTAGGAGTGAGAAAAATCAAATCTTGTATTATAGACTGAATATGTGTCCCTCCAAAACACATATGTTGAAACCCTATCCCCTAATGTGATGGTATTAGGAGGTGGGGCCTTTGGAAGGCAATTAGGATTAGACGAGGTCGTGAGGGTGGAGCCCTTGAGAATGGGATCAGAGGCCACATAAAAGTCAGAAGAGAGCATGCTTCCTTTCTGTGATCTCTGCCATGTGAGGACACAAGGAGAGGTCAGGAGTCGCAACCCGGAAAAGAGCTCTCATCAGGACCAAGCCATGCTGGCACCCTGATCTCCGACTTGCAGCCTCCAGAACTGTGAGAAATAAATTTCTGTTTACAAGCCACCCAGTCTGTGGTATTCTATTATAGCAGCCCGAACAGACTAAGACACCTTGCTAAAGGCTCGCTCCGGAATCCAAACCTTTCAATGCCTCGCCATCTCCTGTGACTTAATCTGCCATTCTTGTTTTTTTTAATTGCATAAAATAATTAAACAGCAAACTGATAACAGTGGTTACATAAGGTAGTAGGATTATAAATAATTCTGATTTTTCAAATTCTGTATGAGTACGTATATATTCATAATTAGAGAAAAACAAGTTTTTTTTAATGGGGCTTTTTAGCGATAGACAATGTAAATATTCCACTTAACACTTAAGACAGACGATTATATTCCTGAAATAAATCCTGTTTTAATGAATTAAACAAATATGTCAATGTGTCAGAGAGTAGCATAAGGTAGAGGATAGCAACAGGGACCCTAGAGTCTAATACCCTGGGTTCAAATCCCACCTCTGCCACTTGCTAGCTATTATACAAACTTGGACAATTTAGTGAAATTCTCTAAGCCCCAGTTTCCTTATCGGTAAATGGGAAAGACAGTATCTACCATGTAGGATCATTGCGAGGCTTCAGTAAGATGTCAATATACTTCACCCAGCACATTGGCTAGCACATTAGGGTTCAACAAATGTTGCCAATTACTACCACTGGGGTTCTACAAACCACAGAACTCCCATCAAAAGGAAAAAAAGAATCACAGAGTTAAAATTTAGGAGCCAAATTCAGCTCCCATACAATTCAAGAATCCTTTCCGTGCTAATCCTGACAGATCACGACCTGGTTTCTACCTGAATATTCTAAGAACGGAGTTCATTACCTCAAGAGGCAGCTTTTATTGAAAAGTCCTTGTATTCTCTAAAAGTTCCCTACATAGAGATTGCTCTCTTTGATGCTCAGTCTGGCTTCAAAATGACAAAAGTGTTCACTCCCTCCTGAGAGCTGCGAAATATGTTAAGACAGCTCTTACGACCTCCCTTAGAACATCTTACTTAACCCAACCAGTCTTCCTGTGACCTAGTTGACAGGCCACTGACCGTTGTGGCCAGATTCTTCTGAAGAGCTCGAAGTTTGTCAATGTACCTCTTAAAATGTGGCCCCCAGGTCTGTATTCATCATGGTCTAATTGGTGTGGACCACACTGACACTATTACTTCCCAAAGTCTGGACCCTGTATTTTATTAATGCTGTATGAAATGACATGTTTGTGAGTAGCAGAATCACACTAAGGGGTCATATAAAGCTTGTGGTAAATTAAAATTCATTGATACCAAATCAAGTTCCCCATTTTATATATTCATAATTTATACTTTGCACTTAAATCCAAAGCTTTACATTTTTCTTCTCAATTATATCTTGTTTGTTTCAGCCAAATGTTTCATCCTTTGAGACCAATTTGCATTTTGATTGTGCCTTCCCTCTCAATTAAAACATGATTTTGTAAAGAAAAGTGAATTTGTTTTCAAAGAAAATAACATCTTCTAACATGTTTTTATTAATTCATTTCTAAAAGTCATTTTTGCATATCATACTGTCTATATTTAATAACATTAAAATGAGGTTACATTAAAGGAGAAAAGCTTAAAAAAAAATTATTATTGACTTGCTTCCACTGAGAAGGGATCCCCTCAGATTTGGAGCTCCCAGGTGCACAGTCTGATTCCCAACCTAGGGGCTGGCCCCGTGGCCGAGTGGTTAAGTTCGCGCGCTCCGCTGCAGGCGGCCCAGTGTTTCATTGGTTCGAATCCTGGGCGCTGACATGGCACTGCTCATCAGACCACGCTGAGGCGGCGTCCCACATGCCACAACTAGAAGGACCCACAACTAAGAATATACAACTATGTACCGGGGGGCTTTGGGGAGAAAAAGGAAAAAAAAATAAGATAAAAAATAATAAAAAAAAAAAGATCGATTCCCGACCTATTCTTCATCATGTGTGGCCTGTGTAAAAGAAAGGCCTCAGAGGGAAACTGAAGGAGCAAATAGGGTACCTCCATAGGAGGGAACCCTGGCAACATTCAAGAAACATATTAATTTATTTTTATTGAGAGAGGTTTTGTGCAGGGTTTTTTCCAGCCAAAGGATTCACTCAGCAAACACATATACAGCACCTTCAGTAAGTCAGACATTGTGCTGGACTCTCAGTAAAAAGGGTTAAAAGGCACGATCTGCTTTCATAAATTCAGGATTCAGGAAAGGAGAAACACATGTAACGAACAATTTGCAGCACAGTGAGACAACACCAACAACAGAAGCACACAGTACACGGATGGGAAAGAGAAAGAGCGGGGTATCATTAAGAGAAACACTTGCTGAGAGAGATGATATCTGAGATCGGTACTGGCATTAAAAAATGAGCAAAAGTTCTCCAGGGGCACAAGGCAGAGAGAAGGGCACTTGAGGCAGAGGGAGCAGCAGGTGCAAGGACACAGCATGGGTACAGACGCAACACGGTGCAGGGGGAAATGTTCAAGCAAACTTTACATGCACTGTAAGTGTAAAATACTTACCGAATTTTGAAGACTCACTTCAAAAAAAAATGAAAATATCACTGATAATTTCCATATTGATGTTTCTGTGTGAGGAAGATTTGCCCTGAGCTAACATCTGTGCCAGTCTTCCTCTATTTTCTATGGGCGTGGCTGCCACAGCATGGCTTGATGAGTGGTGTATAGGTCTGCACCTGGGATCTGAACCTGAGAACTCCAGGCTGCTGAAGTGGAGTGAACTTAACCACTACACCACCAGGCTGGGCCCCCACATTGATTTTTAAGGTGATCTTTTTTTATTGTAGTGAAATATACATAACACAAAATTTATCATTTTCACCATTTTTAAGTATACAATTCAGTGGTATTAACCACATTCACAATGTTGTGCGATCAACACCACCATCCATTTCCAGAACTTCTTCATTATCCCAAACAGAAACTCTGTACCCACTAAACAATAACCTCCCATTCTCCCCTCCCCCAACCCCTGGTAACCTCTACTATACTTTCTATGAATTCCATATTCATTTTTTAGATCTCTGTTGAAGTAATATTTTGGATACACTGGGTTAAATAAAACATGTTATTAAAATTAAGTTAACCTTGTTTCCTTTTATATTTTAATGTGACTACTTGAAAACTTTATTTACAGGGCTCACATTATATTTCTACTGGACAGTGCTATGCTAGAGCATATGTAAGTAAGGAAATAGAGATGATGCTGGAACGAGTAGATGCAGGTCAAGTCATAAAGGGCCTTATATTACCTTATAAGATAAAATCTTACAAGTAGTGGAGAGCCAATAACAAACTTCTAAGGGGAGGGACATATTTCAAAGAATGCCATGTTGGCAGTGTGGGTGCTAGACCAGAGGAGGACAAGGCTAGAAGCAGGAGACAGGTTAGAAGAGTCACAGCAGTAGAGCTGAGAGGGGAGGAAGATTCAAATCAGGGCAGAAGAGGACTGGATGGAAAAGAACCACAGCTCGTAACAGAATGGCTGCATCACAATCACCTGGATACGTAAACAAGTCATAACTGTCACAACTTACAAGATAATTGTGAAAGTCTGATCAATATAAAATCAATAGCTTTCTAAGCTCATTATAAAAATATGAAGAAAATCCCATTCATAACAGCAATATATACTATTTTAAAACTACACAAAACAATCACATATACACACACACAAACCTAGGTATAAACGCAACAAGAAATGTGTAAGATCAATATGAAGAAAAACAGAAAGCTTTACTAATGACAGAGAAGACAACTGGAAGAGCAGAGACATATTAAAGCAGCTAACACAGAGCATATATCATGTGCCAGGCACTTTACACATATATGTACTCATGTATACATGACTCATTTAATTCTTTCAACAACTCTCTGCAGAAGGTACTATAATCATCCTATTTTTTTAAAAAAAAGAAGGGAAGAATAACTGTTTTACAGAAATACTCAAAACAATATATGAATTCAATACAAACTTAATTTTTTTAAACTTTTTAGAGCCAGCCCTGATGGCCTAGTGGTTAAAGTTCAGTGCTCACCAGTTTGGCAGCCTGGGTTCACTTCCCAGTCGCGGAACCACACCAGTGGTCTAGTTGCCATGCTGTGTTGGTGGCTCACATAGAAGAACTAGAACAATTTACACCTAAATATACAACCATGTCCTGGGGCTTTGGGAAAGGAAAACAAAAAAATTTTTTAAAAATGAATTGACCATCAAGAAAGTGAAAAGACAACGCACAGAATGGGAGGAAATATTTGCAAGTCATATATCTGGTAAGGGCATGTATCAAGAGTATATAAAGAACTTACGACTCAATAATAAAAAGAAAAACTAATTAAAAATGACCGAGGAGTTGAATAGACATTTCTTCAAAGAAGATACACAAATGGCCAATAAGCACATGAAAAGATGCTCAACATCATTAGCTATTAGGGAAATGCAAATCAAAGTCACAGTGAGATACCACTTCACACCCACTAGGATGGCTCTAATCAAAAAGATAAGAGCTGGCAATAATATGGAGATATTAGAGCTTGCATACACGCCTAGTGGGAATGTAAAATGGTGCATCTGTTTTGGAAAACAGTCTGGCAGTTCCTCAAATAATTAAACAGAGAGTTGCTAATCACCCAGAAAGTCCACTCCTAGGTATATATCCAAGAGGAATGAAAATATATGTCCACACAAAGGTTCACAGCAGCACTATTCATAATAGCCAAAAAGTGGAAACAATCCAAATATCCATCAGCTGATAAATGGATAAATAAAATGTAGCATATTCATAATATTATGGATGGAATTGTGTCCCCCAAAAAGATATGTTGAAGTCCTAGCCCCCGGTACCTGTGAATGTGACCTTATTTCAAAATAAGGTCTTCGTACACATAATCAAGTTAAAATCAGGTCATACTGGAGTCGGGTGGGCCTTTAATCCAACATACCTGGTGTTCTCACATGAGGGGAGAAGAGACGCAGAGACAGACTCACACAGAGAGAATTAGGATGTGAAGACAGACACTTGGGGAAGAAAGCCGTGTGAAGACAGAGGCAGAGGTTGGAGTCAACCAGCTGCAGACGAGGACTGCCAGCCACCAGTAGAAGCTGGGAAGAGGCAAGAAAAGATCCTCCCACAGCCCTCAGAGAGAGCACAGCCCTGCTGACTCCTTGACTTTGGACTTCACAGCCTCCAGAACTGTGAGAGAACACGTTTCTGTCACTGAAAGCTACTGCAAGGTGTGTGTGTCACTTTGTTACTGTAGCCCTAGGAGACAAATACACCACAGGATGGAATTTTATTCAGCAATAAAAACGAATGAGTACTGATACACGACACAACACAGATGAACTTTGAAAACATTATGCTAAGTGAAAGAAGGTAGTCACGAAAGACCACAAATTGTATGACTCCATTTACACAAAATATTCAGATCTATAAAGGCAGTAAGATAGTGGTTGCCTAAGGCCAGGGTACCGGGGAATGGGATAGGGAGTGACTGCTAATAGGTATGGGTTTCTTTTGAGGGTGATAAAAATGTTCTAAAATTAGACTGCGGTGATGGCTGCACAACTGTGAATACACTAAAAGTAATGTACACTTTAAATAATGAATTGTGTGAATTACATCTCAATAAAGCCACCTTAAGAAAAAACTATTTGACAAGCTGATTCTAAAATTATCTGGACAAAAACTGTAAGACTAGACCCCAAATATTATTATTTAAATAACGAGCATGGGAGCTGATAAAGTATATGATTTCCAACAAAATAACAATTATAATTATCATGAGGGAGTATTTTCCCTATCAGATATCAAAGTATAATACATATTTAATATACATATTACATATTTAATATATATTGTGGTATTGGTTCAGCAAAATAGAAAATTAGGCCACAGAACAGAAGAAAGTCCAAAAACAGACTGTGTGTGTGTAAGAAATTAGAACACGATAAATGTGGCGTTTCAGATTAATGGGTCAAGAATGGACTAAATATTCAGAGTGACATTGGAAAACAGTAATTATGCACAAACCATTCACACACACACAGAAATTTTTTTAAAAACTCAAACATATAAGAACTTACAGGAGAAAATATAGTCCTAAGACAAAACCCTGCTCTGCTTCAGCACTACTGATATTTTAGGCCAGAACAACTCTTTGTAGTGGGGGCTCTCTTGTGTACTGTAGGATCATTAGCGGCATCCTGGCTTCTACCTGTTGGACGCCAGCAGCACCACCACTAAAAACTGGTGTTTTGGACAACCAAAAACTGTCTCCTGACATTGCCAAATGGCCCGTCCTAGAAGGCAAAATATCTCCCCCATTTGAGAATCAGTGGGGTAGCCACAAAATACAAGATATACACAGTAAAAGACTGACACATTTAAAGATAAAACTTAAAACTTTGGTTCAACAAGGAGGCCACATGGTTAAAAAAGACAAGCAACAACTTTACAAAGTACCAAGTTTGGAATAAACATTTAAAACATATATACATGACAAAGGATTAATATCCAAAATACATAAAACACTACTATATATAAAAAGACAACTCAATAGAAATAGACATTTCTCAAAAGAGGAAATACAAATAGCCAACAATCATGAAAAGATGCTCAATCTCATGAGTAACCAGGAAATACCAATTAAAACACCAATTAGAATCATTTCCCACTCATCAGATTGGCAAATATAAGAAAGATTGATACCATTAAATGTTTAAAAGAGTTGGGGAGGGGCTGGCCCCGTGACAGAGTGGTTAAGTTCACGCACTCCACTTCAGTGTCCCAGGGTTTCGCCCGTTCAGATCCTGGGTGCAGACATGGCACCGCTCATCAGACCATGTTGAGGCGGCGTCCTACATGCCACAACTAGAAGGACCCACAACTAAAAATGTACAACTGTGTACCAGAGGGCTTTGGGGAGAAAAAGGAAAAATAAAATCTTAAAAAAAAAAAAACTGGGGAAATAGACATTATTACACACTGTTGGTGGGCAGTTTGGCATTAAATGTCCACACACTCCAGCCCAGCAATTCCACTTGCTGATTTCTGTCCTCGAGAAATGCTCCCATGGGCACAAGATGCATGTGAAGGATGTTCTCTGCCACACCATGTCTAACAGTGAAAAACTGTAAGCAATCTATGGAATCTCACATACTATGGAATTTACAGAGCAAGAATAAAGAATAAGGTGGATCTCTACATATTGACAAAGAAAAAGTTCCAAGACCCCTTTTTCAGCATAAAAACTCAAGTTGCTGAATAGGTACAACATGCTGTATATGTAAAAAAAAAATTTGTAAAAATTTAACACGAAATCTTACATACATATATCTTATACACACAAACATTTGTCAATAAATGTAAAGAAAAAGAAACAGAAAAACACACCTCAAACTGATAATAGTTCTTACGTTGGGGCAAAAGATTAAAGAACAAAAGATGGAGAAGCAAAGAGACAGGTCAAAGAGAATCTATTTAGGTTAAATTTTTGACATGAATTTTTTACAAGATTGTAGGCATGGACTCCAACTAAAACAAATATTTAAAAATAAATACATTTTATTGCTGGCGAGCATGATGCAGTCTATACAGAAACTGATAATAATGTACACCCCAAATTACAGTTATAAACCATTATGACCTCGATAAAATAATTGGGAAAAAACCCTACAAATTACAAAAAATAAATACATTTTTAAAACAAGCTCAACTTGCCCAAGATGAACCATTCCCTCTCCCTATTAAATCTCCCTTCTCCTCACTTCCTAATTCTGAAAACTAAAAACCTTTCAGTGCAGTTCCTTCTGGGCTTGCCACACAACTAAAAAAGCACGATATAAATAACTTAGTGTTTCCAAGGAGTGGGCGTCTAAGGGAGTGTGTCTGCGTCCAACACGGTATCCAAAGCCTATAAAGGTTTGAGTTTGATTACACTCTAACGAAGAGGTGTCAATTTTGTAATAAGTCGTCATTAAGGTTCTCGCTCTGATCTATCCAGGGATGCGAAAAGAGACAGAGGCGGCCGTCAGCGAGGCCCCGAGGCGCGGGCGCGGTCTGCGAGGAAAGGGGTGGTAACGGGGGGCGGGGAGGTCCCCAGGAACCGAGGGAAGGGCTGTACCCGGGGACGTGCACCGCCCGAGGAGCTGCTGGGCGCCGCGGGCTGCGCCTCCCTCTCGGCTGACCGGGTCGGGAAGCCACGCAGGTTTGCTGGATGCTCCCAAGGAGAGAAGGGGGTCCGAGGGGCGGCCCGGGGAGCAGTGAGGGCCGCGGACCCGCGTGAGAGCCCTCGTCGAGCAGCCGGGTGTAGAACCGCCCCGCCGCGGCCCAGGGGGGAGAAGAGGCCGCACCGGGGGGCGGGGAGAGGGGCAGGGCCAAGTCGCCTGGGGACCGCGGGGTCCCCGCAATCAGTCGCCCCCGCACATGGCTCCGGCCCCACGACCCGGCTCCTCAATCGGCACTGGAAACCCCCTCCGTTCCTCGCACATGCCCAGCGAGAGGCCTCGCCAGCCTCTGATGCTCGCTTACCTACGGCCCAGGACCCGACCCGAACACCTGCGGCACCTCCCGTGAAGAACTGGAACCTCCGCGGCCACCTGCGCGCACCCACCCGGATCTACTAGGGCCGAAACCACTTCCGGTCCAGCTACGGGCAAAGAGGACCTACCTCCAGCTGCGGCGTGTACAATGAGCGACGCCATCTTGTACGGAAGCTGCTGTTGCAGCTGTGGCCCCCCAGTTTCTCCGCTGCTGAACAAAGGATCTGCTAAAATTGGAAAGGCTTAACCTCTCTTCAGAAAAGTGATGTTTTTGGTTTTGTTTCTGGGGTGGTATTTTTGTTTCTTTTGGTTTGGGGTTTAAAGGGAGAAGCCTTTGGAACCCTCACATGTGCAATATGGGACATCTATTACTAATTAGCGCGAGTAGTGTTTCTCTATTAATTTTCTTAACTGTTAAGTGGTGAAGGTAAAGAGGAGAGACATTTGTTTAAATAATATATTCCTCATCAGCAGTGCATTTCATACTATAGCCATTATAATAATTTATGCCATCTTTTATAACAACCACCACAATATTTTCCAGTTATATTTAAAATCATTCAACCAGTCTTTATCAGCAACTATTATATGCGAGGCAGCTAATGTCTGCTCTGTGCTGTTGTTTTGTCATAGAATGTGTAAAACAGAAAGAGAAATGAGATGTGCGTAAGCAATATAAGGTGTAATAATAGCTGCCACTTGTTAACTATGTGCTTGCTCACAGTGTGCTAGGAACTTTGCAAAGTGTTTTACATATTTTATCTCATTTAATCCTCATAACAACCTCGTGAGGCAGTACTGTTATTTGTGCCATTTTGCATAAAATGGAGAAAGGTTAAATAAATTTCTTAAGGTAACCCAGCAAGTTAACATTGTATCTGGGAATTAAACCTCAAAGTGTCTGACTGCACGGCTTGTTTCCCTCATCCTCTCTATATATTGCCTCCAGTACAGAAAAAAAGTTCTGAGTTCCATGAGATAAGTACCAAGGGGGAAATTTCTGGCAGGTGTAGAGGATTAACCTCTTGAATTTTAATCTGCTCTATCCTGAAACATCTAAAAAACAAACAAAAATGTAAAGAGGAAATGCAGATTAAAGCCACAATGAGATACCATTACATACCCACCAGAAAGGCAAAATGAAAAGGACAGAAAATACTAAGCACTGGCAACATCGTGGAGCAACCAGAACTCTCATATGCTGCTGAAGGGACCATAAATTGGTACAATCGCTTTGTTAAACTAGTTTGGCCATTGTCAACTAAACCTGAATTTATGCATAGCCTTTCTCCCAACAGTTTCACTCCTAGGGTATATACGCAATAGAAATGTGTACATATGTTCACTAAAAGGACAAGTACATGGGGGTGGCTTGGTGGTGCAGCAGTTAAGTTCACATGCTCCGCTTCAGTGGCCTGGGGTTTGCCAGCCCGGATCCTGGGTGCAGACCTATGCACCGCTTGTCAAGCCACACTGTGGCAGGTGTCCCACATATAAAGTAGAGGAGGATGGGCACAGATGTCAGGGCCAGTCTTCCTTAGCAAAAAGAGGAGGATTGGCCATGGATGTTAGCTCAGGGCTAATCTTAGAAAAAAAGAAAGGACAAGTACAAAAAAAGCTCATACCCATACCTTGTAATAGCCCTAAACTGGAAACTACCCAAATATCCACGCTGTTAGAAGTCAGTGCAGTGATAACTCTTGGTGGAGTAATGGCTCTGGAAGAGAACATGGGGAGGCTCATGAAGTGCTGATAATGTTTTATGTCTTAATCCAAGTGTTGGTTTCCATGTGCGTTCAGGTTGCATATTGGTGGGCACTTTTCTGAATGCATGTATAAAAAGTTGTTTTTTTTAAATGAATGTAAAGGAGTGAAAAGTTAATAAACCCAAAGAAGAAGAAGAACAGGAGAGGAGATAATAGCAGACAAATAAATATCAGTATAACTTCGGAAGATAGAAATTGGATTAGGATGGCAGAATATTGACATTTGAGGGATCCCGTAACGAACTGTCTGGGTCCATAGGCAATCACCCTACATTGAAGGCCCAGTCAACAAGCCCCCTCTGTGTATAAAGAATTTCCAATCAGCTTTTTAGTTCCTCACTTTGTCTTAGTCTGTTTGGGCTATTATAACAAAATACCATTGACTGGGAGGCTTATAAACAACAGAAATTTATTGCTTACCGTTCTGGAGACTGGGAAGTCCATCATCAAGGCACCAACAGGTTTTTTGTGTGGTGAGTGGCTGCTTCCTGGTTTATAGACGGCAGTCTTTTCACTCTGTCCTCCCTTGGCTGAATGGGTAGGGAGCTCTCTTGGGCGTCTTTTATAAGGCACTAATCCCATTTGTAAGGGCTCTACTCTTATGATCTAATCACCTCCCAAAGGCCCGACCTCCTGATACTATTATATTGGGGTTAGTTTTCAACATATGAATTTTGAGGGGACACAAAACATTCAGTCTATGGCACTCTTGAATGTGAAAAGACATCCAAGAATCACCAGTTATTGCAGGAACCTCTCCAATACCAATAATTAACATTTTCTAATGAACATGTATAGAAAATGCACCCCAGCATTTTGAGAACACATGTACTTTTTTTCTTTTTCTTCTTTGTCTTCTCCCCAAAGCCCCCCGGTATGTAGTTGTATATTCTAGTTGTAGGTCATCTGGTTGTGCTATGTAGGACGCCGCCTCAGCATGGCCTGATGACCAGTGCCACGTCTGCTCCCAGGACCTGAATCGGCAAAACCCTGTACCGCCAAAGTGGAGTGTGCAGACTTAACCACTCAGCCACAGGGCCAGCCCCCACATATACTTTTAAAACATATAAAGAGGATGTAAGAAAATTAATTTTGATTTAGGCCATTGAGCAGCTTTCTACAAATTACAAGAAATTGCTATCATACAGATCTCATTCTCTGACCATATTAAAATAAAGTTGGAAATCAATAATAAAATGATTATTATTTTTATTTTGAGGAAGATTAGCCCTGAGCTAACATCTGCTGCCCTCCTTCCTCTTTTTGCTGAGAAAGATTGTCCCTGAGCTAACATCCGTGCCCATCTTCCTCTACTTTATATGTGGGATGCCTGCCACAGCATGGCTTGCCAAGCAGTGCCGTGTCTGCACCCGGGATCTGAACTGGTGAACCCCAGGCCACCAAAGCAGAACATGTGAACTTAACTGCTGCACCACTGGGCGGGCCGCTAAAATGATTATTTTTAAAACTCCATATATTTGGAGATTTTAAAAAATCTTAATAACTGAAAGATTAAAGAAGAAATCCCAATGGAAATTTATAATATTAGATTTAAGAGGTAACAAAAATATTATATATGAAAATTTATAGGATACAGGTAAATTAATAACCTTATATGCTTTCACATTAGAAAATAAGACTAAAAATTAATTATATAAATAATAATCTTAATACATTAGGAAAAAGACAAAAGAATAAATACAAAATAGTAGAGAAAAGATAACAAAGATCAAAGAATAAATTAATGAAATAGAAAAATGCAACACAGATGGCCAACAAAATTAAGGTTAGATCTTTAAAAAGACTCATAAAGAAAACAAAGTTCTGTGAGACTGATCCAGATAAAAGAGAAATAGCAACAAATAATATTAGGATTAAAAAGGGGGGCATAAAATACAGCAGAGATTTAAGAAATTAGGAAATATGGTGAATAATTTTATGCCAAAATAATTGATTAGAAAATAGAATGAAAGGACAAGCCACAAACTGGGAGGAAATATCTGCAAAACGCATATCTAATAAAGGCCTGCTATCCAAAATATACAAAGAACTTTTGAAACTCAACAACCCAATTAAAAACTGAGCAAAAATCGAATAGACACCTCACCAAAGAAGATATATGATATCCAAATAAGCATGTGAAAAGATGTTCAACATTATATGTTATTAGGGAATTGCAATTTAAAACAACAGTGAGGGGCTGGCCCGGTGGCACAGCAGTTAAGTGCATACGTTCCACTTCGGCAGCCTGAGGTTCACTGGTTCGGATCCCAGGTGCGGACATGGCACCGCTAGACAAGCCATGCTGTGGTAGGCATCCCACGTATGAATGGAGGAAGATGGGCACAGATGTTGGCTCAGGGCCAGTCTTCCTCAGCAAGGAGAGGTGGATTGGCAGCAGATGTTAGCTCAGGGCTAATCTTCCTCAAAAAAAAACAACACAAAACCCCAACAAACCCAACAATGAGATACCAGTATCTCGTGGAATGGCTAAATCCTATTAGAATGGCTAAAATCCAAATACTGACAATGCCAAATGCTGACAAGGATATGAAGCAACATGCACTCTCATTCATTGCTGGTGGGAATGAAAAATGGTACAGCCACTTCTGAAGATATTTTGTTAGTTTCTTACTAAGCTAAACATAGTTTTACCATAGGACCCAGCAATCATGCTCCTACATATTTATCCAAATAAGTTGAAAACTTTATAAGTCCACACAAAAACCTGCACTCAAACGTTTATAGCAGCTTTAGTCATAAACTGAAAGCCACCGAGATGTTCTTCAATAGCTGAATGGATAACCAAACTGTGGTATATACATACATTGGAATATTATTCAGCAATAAAAAGAAATAAGCTATCAAGCCACAAAAAGACAGAGGAATGTTAAATGCATATTGCTAAGTGAAAGAAGCCAGTCTGAGAAGGATACATATTCCAACTATATGACATTCTGGGAAAGGCAAAACCATGGGGACAGTGAAAAGATTGGTGGTTGCCAAGAGTTCCTGGAGAGGAAGGGAGGGGTGCATGGGTGGGGCACAGAGGATTTTCAGGGCAGTGAAACTATTCTGTGTAATACTGTAATGGTGGGTGCTTGATATTATGCATGTGTCAAAATCCAGAGAACTGTGCAACACAAAGAGAAAACCCTAAAGCAAACTATGGGCTTTAGTTAGTAATAATGTATCAATATTGGTCCATCAGTTGTAACAAATGTACCACACCAGTGCAAGATGTTAATAATAGGGGAACTGTGGGGAAGTTGGTGGGAGGTATTATAGGGACCTTCTGTACTTTCTGTTCAAATTTTCTGTAAATTTAAAACTGTTCTAGAAATAACCTCAATTAATTAAGAAAAAGATCATGCTGTCCACTACTTGATTATCTAAAAATGCTTTATTCATTTATTCATTGATTCCAAGGACAATTTAATGCCAAGCACTGGGATGGCATGTACTGAAAATTCAAGAGGACCTGTGGCAGGAAGTACTAGTGGTCTACCCAATATCCATTCTCCCCATCTGCTTAGTAACAGAAGTCAGGGGCATTTAAAAATTGCATTTAAAAAAATACATTTTTCTGTGTCCATTGGGAATAGGTATGGTCATATGACTAAGTTCTGGCCAATGAGGTATAAACAAAAGCTTTTACATTGGACTTTTGGTAAAGTTCCTAAAAAGGAGTCAGACAACTGGCACCAGCCTTTGTTGCCTTTTTGTCATTGCCCTTCCACTTCTTTCTTGCTAAGACTAGGACCTGATGGCTGGAGCTCTGACAGCTCTCTGCCACTGCAGTGGCACCTTGAAGACAGAAGCCATGTGCTTAGGAAGGTAGAGTGGAGAGGTAGAAGCCTGGCTCCTTGATGCTTTCTGTAGTTTTCGTACTTACCCTGAGCTACGTAGCTCTGCCCTTCTTTTACATAATTTTTTAAGCCACTGCTGTCAGTTGCAAGTCTTTTGTTACCAGCAGTGGAACCCAGTCCCTAACTGATGCTGATATTAATAATGAGTGCATGCCATACAGGTCAACTAAAACCTATTGAGACAGTGCCCAGCACTGAAGATACACGAGAAAGGGGGAAAACTTCCACTGGATTTGTTTAGCGTATTGAAGATAAAGGCCAAAAACTTGGAGGAACCAATAAATAGGCTCTTTTGAAATCCTGTTTTCGTCTGTCAAAATTCTGTCCATCCTTTCTGCCCACTGATCCCTTCTATAAACTTTTGTAATATTATTAGGTACTATACAGATTATGAGAATATGTAGCTATGCACTCAGGAAGCTTACAGGCTAGTTGGAAACACTATTCATTAGCAAGTGGGAAAAGGTATCCTTTCCTGGCGGTTTAGACAGATAGGGAACTTTCTTCTCCCCCTAAGGAGTTGGAATGAGACTACCTCTTGGGAAAGATGCCTGTATTCATTTAGAAGAAAGTAATGAAGGCCCCTTAGAATGAGGGTGAGATACCTCCCCCCAAACTCACAATGGGACATGTTCACCTGACCATAGAGGTTGAAAGGCTGGTGAATCAGCCAGCATTCCTTTTGTTCTGCAGTGAGTGGTGTGCTTGGGGCTGAGTGGAACTGCTTTGTAGGATAAAGGGGTGAGTAATTAGAAGATTCAGGGGATCAATCAGAGATAGAGGGAGGAGTCAGCAAGACTCCAAACTTGCTGCGAGAAAGAAATGGTTAAAGTGTTTGGGGAGTTGAATTTAAGTTCTTTGCAGTGGGGTGTGTGTGTGTTGTATAACCTCATCTTCTAGCTCTCAAGGGTAAGATTCAGTAAAGTCTATATCATTCTCTAGTGCTTTGGTTTCAGTAGATTCTTTGGAGGAATTTGAATAGGTGTTGAATTTTGCACCCAGGTTTGCAAGAGGTAAAAATGAAGGTTATGTCTGGGCTTTCTGGAGCTGGAGGGTAAAGGATGGACTGCTGACATCTAAGTCACAGAGAAGACAGCATAGGAAGAGACCTCCAGTTAAAGATGATGGATCGAGCCACGTGTAACTCCACTTCCTGCTGGAATCTCTCTAAAACAATGGGAAAAACACAAAACTCTACGGTAAAAAAGATAGAAAAAGATGCAGATCACCCAAATGAAACTGTTTATTCAGAACTTGCTATAGCAGAGAGTCAGCCACCATCACTTGTGACTGGCAAAGACTCAAGGGCAGGCAGAGGAGGGGGAAGCTTTATAGTGAAAAGAGGGGAAGGCTTCAGATATGCTCTGATTGGAGGTCAGTGTCATGGGGAAGCTGGAGATGGGCTCACCAGAAGCCAGGCTTCTTATGTGATGGGTTTGGCTTTCTCTGATTGGTCCTGTGCCGGAAGTGGGGCCAAAATGTAAGGAAGCTGACTCATTAACAAGTTCTGACCATTCTGGGCTGACTGTCCCAGAGGTTGTGGTTTGGCTTCCCAGGCTGGTTGCTGTAGAAGCTCTGGGTCAGATTTCTCTTGTCATATACGGTCTGGCTAGTGTCCATTTGTAATAGTCAGTCTCTCAGAGGACAGAGGAGGAGATAAAATCACTAACATTTTGGAAGCTGGAAAGCAGGAGAGTGGGAAGTGACTTAGCTGACTCATCATCTGTCAAAGAAGAAGGCTGAGAGGCAGCTTGATTTGCCCCAGAGAACCACCAAAAGGCTCAAGAATTGGCGGCACCAGGAACCTCAAAAAGCTGCGGTAAAGTCGGGACTAACAGCAGAATCAGAAGCACTTAGACCGCCAGATTTCCTCCCTCGCTCCCAGCAACTGCCCGTCCTGTCCCCTGCAGAAGGCTTAGGATTGATTCCCCGGAGCAGGTGGAGGGTAGCTTGTCTAATTAAGGATAGGGGTGCCATTCTAAAAATAAGAGGATTCAGTGAAAATTATTTACTTTTGAGACTCCTGCCTCACTCTCGCATATTAGCAACCAATGTGAGAAGTAAGTGTTAAAGAAAATTTTTCTGATAATTTTGTTGTGAGCATAGATAAAAATTTCGTTACTATTGACAAGAGATTTTCACATATTGAGGTATATGGGGTAGCTGTTCTGGTTCAAAACTGTTTCGGCTTGAAGTACAGAAGCCTGACTTATGGCCTATCAAACATACATTGTACATCTCTTTAACCATGAAAGTAAAGAATGCATGAAACATTATCTCAAAGTAGAAGAATGCCCTCTTTGGGGCCGGCCCCGTGGCAGAGTGGTAAAGTTTGCGCACTCTGCTTCCACAGCCCAGGTTTTTGCCAATTCGAATCCTGGGTTTGGACATGGCACCACTCATCAGGCCATGCTGAGGCAGCATCCCACATGCTACAACTAGAAGGACCCACAACTAAAAATACACAACTATGTACCAGGGGGCTTTGGGGAGAAAAAAGAACAATAAAATCTTTAAAAAAAAGAATGCCCTCTTTTAAGATAAGAATGCATCCTTCCCCTCCTTCGCCCACCAGTATCAGTAACATTGATGAATATGTATCCTGGGCGTGTTTAATCTATGTTCTTTGTTCTACAAGGTCTAAGACTATACTGAAAACCATGCTTCTCCAGAACGCTTTCTTCCTTTGTGGAACCTGCTTTCCCAGGTTATAATCCTCAGCTTAGCTCAAGTAAAACTCACCTTCTCTCTCTTATCTATAGAATGGCTGTTGGTTATTTTGCATGACACTATCTTGTAACAAGAGAGAAGGCCTATAGTAGCACAGGAAAAAGTGTGAAATACTTTTAAATGGACCAAAAGATTATTGGGCAATGGAAAACTATGCATCGTTTTAAGCAGAACCTTCCCACTCATCAGATTCTATGGGGTTTATGCCTCTTACTGTCTTTGAACTGTTTTACAATTCTGAAGAGAGATAAGCTAATTTGTGGAAAACTGATAGTAATGCCAACAATTATTGTCTTTAGACATGCAAATAAATTCTGTTAGGTGAAGCTTCTGCTGACATTCCTGTGCCCCTACATCGCCCAAGAAGCCAGCTTTGCATCTATTAAGAAAATTGATTTCCGGGGCTGGCCCCGTGGCCGAGTGGTTGGGTTTGCACGCTCCGCTGGAGGCGGCCCAGTGTTTCGTTGGTTCGAATCCTGGGCGCAGACATGGCACTGCTCATCAGGCCGCGCTGAGGCAGCGTCCCACATGCCACAACTAGAAGAACCCACATCGAAGAATATACAACTATGTGCCGGGGGGGCTTTGGGGAGAAAAAGGAAAAGATAAAATCTTTAAAAAAAAAAAAGAAAATTGATTTCAACATTTCTGATGGGCTTAGCTATTTTTCTGGTCTTTGGGTTTTCATTTGAACTGATTGTAACATCTTTTCTGGTTCTCTCATTAATTAATGAGCTAAATTAAATCTTTAAAAACATTTTTTTAATTTTTTTAGTTGCAGTAACATTGGATTATAGCTTTCAGATGTAAATTAAATCTTTGACACATATGCATTTCATATCTGCATCTGAGTCATGATTTTCCTTTTTGTTTTTAAACTATTACCTTTAAAAAGTTCAATTCAAAGCTTTGCTTTTGGTAGGGATATTTGGAACGAAAAGGGATTGGTTAGAAAATCATTTTAGATTAGATACAAAAAAGAAAAGAATATTTGGTAAAAGTCACTACACTCAACTGAAAAGTGAGTGGGTAGGTAACTGGTTTCTCAGAAGTTTTAATCCCATTAGTTTATTAGAATTTTATGTAGGCATTTTATCAGAAATTCTGATTTTTTCCTGGAAGGAGGCTGTAAATGACATCGTGCAAAAAGATTGCATCCTAGTCCTAGTTTGGATTGTTTTTTCTTTTACAGGATGATGATTCCCAAATCTGCAGTCCAAAGCTGTGTCTCTAAATACCTATTATACCAGTGCTACTCACAGTGCTGGGCTGAGATGAGGAAAGGACCTTGCTCCAGAATGGAAATCAGCATTCTGCTTCCTTCACTGAAAAAATCTTCCTAAAAGATGTCGAGGGAACTAAACATGATGCTTGCTGACATAGGCATTTACATTCTGGCACGAGCTTTTATCTTGCTGAGGACTGATAAAAACAAATTGCACTAAATGTGGTTATGTACCTAAAATGAAATATTATTCAGCCTTAAAAGGAATGAAATTATAATGCAGGGTATGACATGGATGAGCCTTGAAGATATGATGCTAAGTGGAATAAGCCAGACACAAAAGGACAAATAATATATGATTCCACTTATATGAGGTAGCTAGAATAGTCAAATTCATAGAGACTGGAGTAGGGTAGTGGTGGCCAGAGGCTGGGGAACGGAGGAGTAGGGAGTTGGTGTTTAATGGGTACAGAGTTTCAGTTTGGGATAATGGAAAAGTTCTGGAGGTAGATAGTGACTGTACTTAATGCCAAAGAACTGTACAATTAAAAATGGTTAAAATGGGAAATTTTGTTATATATGTATATTTTACCACAGTTTTTTAAAATTCAGACTGACTAGTCCAGAGACTAGACTTTGAATTGTACTATATTAGACTCCAGGCTTCTCAAAGTAAATTTATAAACCCCAACAGATCTCTTCACTCGCTACAAACTGGCTCCTCTCTACTCCCCACTCCACATATATTCTACATCTTTCTCCACCATTCATTTGGTTACTAATACTAGAAACCTGTGAAATGCCCTAGACTCCTGCCTCTCCCACATCCTTTTATATGTAATCTGAACAAGGATTGTCCAACTGTGCTGGTTATAAAGAAGTCATTCGTCAGCTTCAAACCTACCCATCTATGGTGTGTCTTGTGGCGCTGAGGCTGGGTCTCTGCAATTTATATTTTCCCTCTGCCAGCCTGGCTGTCTTAGGGTCTGCCAATAGTGAGGGATCAGAGACAAGAAGAAGGGAAAAGTGACTTGCTCCTTCCTGTTCGCTTCCTGTTTCTATCAGTGTCCCCCAGGCAACAGTTCTTCATGCCAGCAGCAGCAATTGGTTCCAGCTTTGGACTTCTTTCCACATTCCCAGAACATTCCTCAGATATACCAGTACCAGCAACCCTGCTCAGAGTTCAGAGTCCCAGCACTGAAGGGGCCCTCCTTTGAGCTACTGAGCTACCGGTACAAGTTGGGCAGCATGTTCTCCTCAAGGTCTGGGTTCCACTCTCTAGGGCCCGTCCTTTAAGTGTTTGGTCCTAATAACCCCAACCTTGACCCTTTATTTCCCCATCTACTTCTTGCAGTTACTACTTTTTTGTTCCAGTTTCCCTTTTCAATTCTCCAATCCCTATGATATCTCCAATGACTCTTTATATTAATTTTCTCAGCTAAGATAACTGCTATGGTTTCTGTTTGTTTATTGAATCCTGACTAATACAGAAAATGGTCCCAAGAGGGGTTCTGAGAAACAGGCTTTCAGATATATGATTTTGGGGTGATCTGGTCATGCCCTTAAACTCAAATTCAATGTTGAGCAACTTGTCAATGGGAAATGGGATGTAGTGGCATCATAAATAATCAACTTACCACCTTTAGTCATTTGTGTTGCAGTGTCCAGGAAAGCAAGAGCTTTGGTACCGTGTTTGACTATTTGACGGTAATAGTGACTATAACAACTGTAGGTCAGGAGTGGCTTCATTTGTATGCACTGAAGAACTTACATAAAGAAATGAGGGGGCCAGCCCGGTGGTGCAGCAGTTAAGTTTGCACATTTCGCTTCTTGGCCGCCTGGGGTTCGCTGGTTCGGATCCCGGGTGCAGACATGGCACCTCTTGGCAAAAGCCATGCTGTGGTAGGCATCCTATGTATGAAGTAGAGGAAGATGGGCATGGATGTTAGCTCAGGGCCAGTCTTCCTCAGCAAAAAGAGGAGGATTGGCAGTAGTTAGCTCAGGGCTAATCTTCCCCCCCCCAAAAAAAAGAAAGAAAGAAATGAAAAGTTCAAGTCATTAAACATTCAGTTCAAGTCACAGTCAGAGAATGAAAAGAATCTCTTATTTTTTGTACCTACAGACTAATCTTGTTGAAAATTGAATATCAAATTTAATTGTGCAGTTTTCAGAATTACAACATTAGTTGAGTTCATAGCCTTGCTAGAACTCTTTAGTAAAAGACAGGGCATGACTGGGAAGGGTATGACACTGAAACGTAGAATGGGGACATTTGGGTTGACTCAAACAAAGCTAAGATTCTAGAATGCCCAAATCTCTCTAAACCTCCAATATCAGTGGAAATAGCCCTCCATCCTTTGCTTAAAAGCTCTATAATAAAATCATCTGAGGGATGTCTATTTTCCTCAAGCTTAACTCCAAACACTCATTGTTGCCTGTAGATCAGGGGTTTTCAACATGTTGGGCTGTGGATAATTCTTTGTTGTGAGGAGATGTCCTGTGCATTGTAAGATATTTAGCAGCATTTCTGACCTCTGCCCACTAGAGCTAGTAGCACCTCCCCTAGTCCAAGTTGTGACAACCAAAATTGTTTCCAGACATTTCCAAATGTACCCTGGGGGTGGAAATCATCCCCAACTGAGGACCACTGCTCTAGATCCATAAGCAGGGTCAGATCTCAACATGTTCCACAGTCTGACTGGAAAGAAATGACTTGTGCTTATTATTGCAACATTTTGCTAATTTATATTTTCAGAAACTTGGAGAATATGTGAAATAATGGATTCTTCCTTTTCAAGAAGTAAATAGAGAAGTCAGAATGTAACCCTAGATTTGGTTGAATTGTTGATATGGGCACTCTCACCACAATTCTAGATTTAACGTGTTAGCTTGCACAGCTGGAAATGGCTCTACAGTTGGTTGACTGAATTTCAGTAATGGCCTACATTCAATAAAGTTTAGATGCAAGAACTTTCTGGCATAACTTAGAAGAAGGAATCTAAAGGCTTAAGGAGATAGAAATGTTGGAGGGAATCTATCATGTATGAACTGCCACCCCCTCACTATGGCACCTAAGAAATCCCAGAAGACACTCCTTTCACTAAGGCATTGAGAAATACATTAGTGGATGGGCACCAGTATCCTCATAAACTATGCGGTGGCTGTTGTAGACAGATTCGATGAAGAGAGAAGTTACTGTTAAGATAGGTTCCCTGATCTCAATGCACACGATGGGATCCTGGAGTAGCGAGATGTCAGCAACAATATGAGTCAAGAGACAATGTGTGGACTTCTTTCCAAAGAATATACTATGGAAAGAGGGAGAAAAAAGAGTGACGTTACAATGTAGAAACCTGACAAACACTACTTCAGCCAGATTATCAAGGATTATAAGATTACACATCATATTGATAGTATATACCTGCCTAAGTAAACTAGGACTGCCATAAGAAAATGCCATAGATTGGATGGCTTAAAGAACAGAAATTTATTTTCTCACATTTCTAGAGGCTAAGAAGTCCAAGATCAAGATGCCAGCCAATTCTGTTTCCACTGAGAGCTCTTTTCCTGGCTTGTAGACAGCCACCTACTCACTGTATCCTCATATTATGGAGAGAGAGAGAGAGAGAAAGCTCTCTGGTGTCTCTTCTTGTAAGGACACCAATCCTATTGGATCATGGCCCCACCCTTATTACTTCATTTAGCCTTAATTACCTCCTAAAGGCCCTATCTCCAAATCAGGGCTTAGGGCTTGGACATATGAATTTGTGGGGATGGGATGGGGACATAATTCAGTCCATAGCAATACCCTTGATATAATTCAATGAAAATGGCACTTTACCTCTGTAGTCTTCCTCCCCCAAACACATAACCCCAATCTAATCATGAGATAAACATCAGAAAAATCCAAATTAAATGACATTCTACAAAATACTTGACTAGAACTCTTCAAAACTGTCACGATCATCAACAACAAGGGAAAGTCTGAGAAACTGTTATAGCCAAGAGGAACCTAAAGAGACATATCAACTAAATGTAAAGTGATATCCCTGATGAGATCCTGGAACACAAAAAGGACATTAGGTAAAAGCTAAGGTAATCTGAATAAAGTATGGAATTTACTTAATAATAATGTAATGACATTGGTTCATTAATTATGACAAATGCACCAAAGCATAAGTAAGATGTTAATAATATGGAAAATTAGGGGAAGGGTATATGGGAACTCTTTATCCTGTCTTCACAAGTTTTCTGTAAAAATAAATCTATTCTAAAATTAAACGTTTATTTAAAAAGTAAAAAATAAAAATGATAATGTGGGCATAATTACCATAATGAGCAGCAGGAATGAAGCAGTATTTAGAAAGTTTTGATACGCAAGAATCTTTGGTAGTGGCTAACTGATCCTGGTGTCCCGGGTTAAATGGACCACTTAATAAAAAGTTTCTGGAGTCCCACTTACATGGTGTGTCCTAGTAAGCCACTATGCTGGACTGGATATAAACTCTGGATGAAAATACACCGAAGAACAACTCTCCGAAGGCATTGGAGAGTGAACAAAAGCAGACAGATTCTGACAGGGAGTCACCACCTACAAGACAGCAATAGCATAGGGTGAATTTTCTATCTTTTATAGTCTTTATCCTGAGGGCAGGCTTCAATCAGTGCTGCCTGGAGTACTAAAACACTGATAGAAAATCCATTCTTTCTGACCTGAAAACCCTGAGGAGAGAGTTGAGGGGAACCATAGCTGCTGGACAGTGAGAGGGGGATTGGGGGAACCATAGCTGCTGAACAGGGAGAGGAAATCCAAGAAAGGAGAGAACCAGAGAGAGGGAGTCCCATAATATACGTTCAAACACTGTTCAACTTCTGATGAAACCCTGAAACCCACTTGCTCAGTAAAGACTGCAAGCAAATCAATCAAAGATAAAAGAACTGAACTGAGATTTGTGTCGCAGCCCAGAGACAAAGTTTGCAGTTTGAATCCATCTAAATTACTGCCATGCTAAAAACAAGAACAACAACAACAAAATCAACACTCTTTAAGGAAAATAACAGAATCTAGTCTCTACAGCAAAGAATTCAAAATTACTTGACATATGAAGAAATGAGACTATGTATCACATCTTCTCAAGAGAAAAGACAATCACCAGAGGTGGACACCAATATGACACAGTTGCTGCAATGAGCAAAGATTGTAAGGCAGATAGTATAATTATGTTCAATGAGGTAAAGGGAAAATTCTCATAAATGTGCAAAAAGATAGGAAATCTCAGCACACAAGTTGAAATGATAGAAAAGATCCAAATGGAAATTCTAGAACTAAAAAATATATGTCTGAAATAAAAAAATTTACTGGATAAGATTAATAATAGAATAGAGATGACAAAGGAAAGAGTCAGTTTAACTTGAAGATAGGTTGATAGAAATGATCTGATATGAAAAAACAGAAATGAAAAATTATTGGAAAGAAAATGAACAGTCTCAGAGATCACAGAAAATATCAAAATGTCTAATGTATATCAAACTGGAGTCCCAGAAGGAGAGGAGAGAGGAAAAAAGAGACAAAAAATATCTGAGAGCAATGGTCAAATGATCAAGAATTTTCCAAATTTGTTGATACATACACATTTACAGACTCAAAGGTCTCAGCAAATTCCAAGCTGTATAAATTCAAAGAAAAGCATGCCTAGGCATAGCATATTCACACTGCTGAAAACCAGACAAAGAGAAAATCTTGAAAGCAGCAAGAGAAAAACGACTCATTACATGCAGGTGAATAATGAATAAAAAAACTACCAACTTTCATCAGAAACAATGGAGGACAGAAGACAGAAGACCAACATTTTTAAAGAGCTAAAAGAAGACACTGACAATCCATAATTAAATATCCAGTGAGAACATTTATTAAGAATGCAGGCAAAATAGAAACTCTGAGATTAAAAAAAAAAAAAAAAAGCTATAAGAATTCATCACCAGCCTGTACTATAAGAAATACTAAAAGAAGTTCCTTGGGCTAAAAAAGAACTGATACCTATCAGAAAATCAGATCTTCAGGAAGGAATGAGGAGCATCAGAAATAGTAAATATCTGGGTACATACACAAGAGTTATTTTTCCTCTCATAATTCAAACAAACAAACATATGACTGTTTAAAGGAAAAATTGCCATGTGGGGTTTATAACATTTGTAGCTGTAATACATAAGACAATTTTGGCATAAAGGATGGGGGGTGAAATATTGATCTGTAGACTTGCAAGTTCTCTACATTCTACGTAAAGCAGTAAAATATTAACTCTAAGTACACTGTGAAAACTTAAGGAGGTACATTGAAATACCTAGAGCAAATACTAACAATGCAATGAAAATAGGTATAGCTAAAAAGTCAATAGGTAAATTAAAATTAAATTTTTTTTTCCAGGAAGATTAGCCCTGAGCTAACATCTGCTGCCAATCCTCCTCGTTTTGCTGAGGAAGACTGGCCCTGAGCTAATATCTGTGCCCATCTTCCTCTACTTTTTATATGTGGGACACCTTCCACAGCATGGCTTGCCAAGTGGTGCCATGTTCACACCTGGGATTCGAACTGGCTAACCCCAGGCCGCTGAAGTGGAACGTGCGCACTTAACTACTGTGCCACCAGGCTGGCCCCTAAAATTAAATTTTAAAAAATGTTTAAGTAATTGAAAAGAAGCCAAGAAAGGAAAAATAGAGGAACAATAATCAGAGGGGACAAATAGAAAACAAATAATACAATAGAAGACCTAAATCCAACCATGCTGATAATTACATTAAATGTTGATGGATTAAACACTTCAACTGATGGATAGAGATTGGCAGAATCGCTTCATTAAAAAACAACTCCAATTTTTTACTACCTATAAAATACAGAATTTAAATAAATAAAATATAAAGACACAGAGAGTTTGAAAGTAAATAGATAGAAAAAGACATGCAAACAGTAAGCATAAAAAAATGGAGTGGCTGTATTAATATCAGATAAAAGAGATTTTAAGATAAAAAGTACTACAGGAGATAAGAGGGGGAATTTTATTGCATGGGATGAGAAACAAGGGAAATACAGAAAAACTAGAAAATAAGTGGTAAAATGTCAGCAATAAGCCATCAGATATCAATAATCACTCTAAATGTAAATGAATTGAATCATCCAATCAAAAGACATACAGTGGCAGGATGGATTAAAAAATAAGATCCAACAGTAAGCTGCCTCCAGGAAATAGATCTCAGCTCTAAAGAAAATACAGGCTCAGAGTGAAGTGATAGAAGATGATGCTCCAAGCTAATGGCAGACGAAAGAAAGCAGGTGTTGGGCCAGCCCTGGGGCTGAGTGGTTAAGTTCGTGTGCTCTGCTTCGGTGGCCCAGGGTTTTGCCAGTTGGGATCCTGGGCACGGACATGGCACCACTCCTCAGGCCATGTGGAGGTGGCATCTCACATAGTACAACCAGAGGAACTCATGCCTACAATATACAACTATGTACTGGGGGGCTTTGGGAAGAAGAATAGTTGTTAGCTCAGGTGCCAATCTGAAAAAACAAAAAAAAGAAAGCAAGTGTTGCCATACTTATACCAAACAAAGTAGACTTTGAGGTAAAGGCAATGAGAGACAAACAGGGGCAATATATAATGATAAAAGGTACACTCAACCAAGAAGACACAACACTTATAAACATATATGCACCCAAAACAGGAGCACCAAAGTACATAAAGCAACTATTAACAAACCTAAAAGGAGATATTAACAACAACACAATAACAGTAGGGGGCCCTAACACCCCATTTACATCAACTGATAGGTCACCTAGACAGAAAGTCAACATGGAAATAGTGGAATTAAATTAAAAACCAGACCAGATGGACTTAATAGATAAATATAGAACACTCCATCCAAAAACAGCAGGTTACACATTCTTCTTAAGTGCACATGGAACACTCTCAAAGATAGACCATATATGGGGAAACAAGACAAGCCTGAATAAATTTGAGAAGATTCTGGGCCAGCCTTGTGGCTGAGTGGTTAAATTCACATGCTCCACTTCAGCGGCCCAGAGTTTCACTGTTTTGGATCCTGGGCATGGACGTGGCACCACTCAAGAGGCCATGCTGAGGCAGCATCCCACATAGCACAACCAGAAGCACTCACAACCAGAATATACAATGATGTACTAGGGGGCTTTTGGGAAAAAAAGAAAGAAAGAAAAAAAAAGAAGATTGACAACAGATGTTAGCTCAGGTGCCAATCTTTAAAAATAAATGAATAAATTTAAGAAGATTGAAATATCAAGCATCTTTCCTCACCATAATGCTATGAAACTAGAAATCGACTACAAGAAAAACCTGGGAAAGTGACAAATATGTGGAGACTAAACAAGATGCTACTGAACAGCCAATGGATCACTGAAGAAATTAAAGGAGAAAAAAAAATGTCTGGAGACGAATGAAAATGAAAACACACAATACCAAGTCATATAGGACGCAGCAAAAGTGATCCTAAGAGGGAAATTCACAGCAATACAGGCCCACATTAACAAACAAGAAAAATCTCAAATAAGCAATCTTAAACTACACCTAACAGAATTAGAAAAAGAAAAACGTACAAAGCCCAAAGTCAGCAAAAGGAGGGAAATAATAAATATTAGAGTACAAATAAATGAAATTGAAACAAAAACAACAGTAGAAAGGATCAATGAAACTAAGAGTGGTTCTTTGAGAAGATAAACCAACTCAACAAACCCTTAGCCAGATGCACTAAGAAAAAGAGAGGGGCTGGCCCTGTGGCCGAGTGCCGGGAGCCGTGGCTACATCATTTGATCGGCTGCTTGACAGGGTCCAGCCGATTAACGCCGAGGGGTGCAGGGGCGCTCCTTGGTGAAGAATAACCGGCTGGCCCCTCACATAGTTCTGAAACCTGTGCTGCTTCTAATTGCCCTTCATTCCTTTTCCTTTCTTAACCTTCAGTTTTCACTCCGTTGGGTGGCTGCTTTGGAGGCACTACTTCCCGTGAGAATTAAATATAGTAAGAGAATGTGACCACCTGCAGGTAACTTTCAGGATATTTTTCTGAGAGCTAATTTCGTTTGATGCAGTTAATTGATGGAGGAGCACACAGTCCCTTTTGAGACAAGCAGAAAGGAATCCTGCCCAGATAAGATGTCGAATTAGGTTCGTAGCCTCCATCTGGTTAATGTTTCCTTCTTCCTCCAGTTCTTTGTCTAAATATATATGCATCGTCCTTTCATGTTTGCTGCTTAATTGGATGATCAAGAAGTATCTATATATTATTCTTGACCTTCTGCTTTCTGTTAAAATGTTATAGAAGTTTTCTCCAAAAAGCAATAAATAATAAATAATTGCTGAGGTTATTTTTCTAAGAGAAACTAGTCATTAACTTGTGTACTTCAAAAAGATAACACTTGCAAAAATTGTTGTGCATCTGTTCTGTGCCTCTTTATCTCATGAGAACACCTGTAAGAACTGCCTTTTCACTCTCTTTGAAAAATATATAAGCGATGCTGAAAACTCAGTAAAGCGGACTTGATTGCACCAACTCAAGTCTCATGTCCCCTCCTTTCACTTCGCCGACTCGGTCTCTCCCTCAGGAACCTGGACTCAGCCGGAGTGGGACTCTGGCAGCCGAGTGGTTAAGTTCACACACTCCGCTGCAGGCGTCACAGTGTTTCGTTGGTTTGAATCCTGGGCGCGGACATGGCACTGCTCATCAAACCACGCTGAGGCAGGGTCCCACATGCCACAAGTAGAAGGACCCACAACAAAGAATATACAACTATGTACTGGGCGGCTTTGGGGAGAAAAAGGAAAAAATAAAATCTTAAAAAAAAAAAAAGAAAGAAAAAGAAAGAGAAGGCTCAAATAAAATCAGAAATGAAAGAGGAGAAATTACAATGGATACCACAGAAATACAAAGCATTATAAGAGAATACTATGAAAAACTATATGCCAACAAATTGGACAATCTAGAAGAAATGGATAAATTCTTAGACTCATATAACCTCCCAAAACTAAATCAATAAGAAACAGAGAATCTGAATAGACCAATCACAAGTAAAGTGATTGAAACAGTAATCAAAAACCTCCCCCAAAATAAAAGCCCAGGGCCAGACAGCTTCTCTGGAGAAGTCCACCAAATATTGAAAGAATATTTAATACCAATCCTTATCAAACTTTTCCAAAAACTTGAAGAAGATGGAACAAGTGTTTTTATGAGGCCAACATCAACGTGATCCCAAAGCCAGAGAAGGACAACTCAAAGAAGAAAAATTACAGGCCAGTATCACTGATGAACATAGATGCAAAAATCCTCAACGAAATATTGGCAAACCGAATACAGCAATACATTAAAAGGATCATGCACCATGATCAAGTGGGATTTATATCAAGGATGCAGGCATGGTTCAACATCTGCAAATCAATCAGTGTGATACACCACATTAACAAAATGAGGAATAAAAATCACATGATCATTACAATAGATGCAGAGAAAGCATTTGACAAGATCCAACATCTGTTTATGATAAAAACTCTCAATAAAATGGGTATAGAAGGAAAGTACCTCAACATAATAAAGTCCCCATATGACAAACCCACAGCCAATATCATAGTCAATGGAGGAAAACTGAAAGCCATCCTTCAGAGAACAGGAAAAAGACAAGTGTTCCCACTCTTGCTACTCCTATTCAACATAGTACTGGAGGTTTTGGCCAGAGCAATTAGGCAAGAAAAAGAAATATAGGGGATGCAAATTGGCAATAAACTGAAACTCTCACTGTTTGCAGATGACATGATTTTATATTCAGAAAATCCTAGAGAATCCATGGGAAAACTATTAGAAATAATCAACAACTACAGCAAAGTTGCAGCATAGAAAATTAACTTACAAAAATCAGTTGCATTTCTATACTCTAATAATGAACTAACAGAAAGAGAACTCAAGAATACAATCTCATTTACAATCGCAACAAAAAGAATAAAATATCTAGAAATAAATTTAACCAAGGAGGTGAAACAACTAAACTATGAAAATTATAAGACATTATTGAAAGAAATCAATAATGACATAAAGAAATGGAAAGATATTCCATGCACATGGATTGGAAGAATAAACATAATAAAAATGTCCATACTACCTAAAGCAATCTACAGGTTCAACAGAATCCCAATGACAATCTTCATGGAAATAGAACAAAGAATCCTAAAATTCATATGGGGCAACAAAAGACCCAAATAGCTAAAGGAATCCTGAGAAAAAAGAGTAAAGCTGGAGGCATCACAATCCCTGACTTCAAAATATACTACAAAGCTATAGTAATCAAAACAGCATGGTACTAGCACAAAAAAACACACACAGATCAATGGAACAGAATTGAAAGCCCAGGAATAAAACCACACATCTGTGGACAGCTAATCTTCAACAAAGAAGCTAAGAACATACAATGGAGAAAGGAAAGTCTCTTCAATAAGTGATGTTGGGAAAACTGGACAGCTACATGCAAAAGAATGAAAGGGGACCATTATCTTTCACCCTACACAAAAATGAACTCAACATGGTTCAAAGACTTGAAGGTAAGATGTGAAACCCTAAAACTCCTAGAAGAAAATATAGGCAGTGCACTCTTTGACATCAGTCGTAGGAGGATCTTTTCAAATACCATGTATACTTTGGCAAGGGAAACAAAAGAAAAAATAAACAAATGGGATTTCATCAGACTAAAGAGCTTCTGTAAAGCAAAGGAAATCAGGAACAAAATGAAAAGACAACCCACTATCTGGGAGAAAATATTTACAAATCATATATCCAACAGGGATTAATCTCCAAAATATATAAAGAACTCAACAACAAACAAACAACCCAATCAAAAAATGGACAGGGGATATGAACAGACATTGTTCCAAAGAAGATACACAGAAAGCCAACAGGCACATTAAAAGAGGTTCAACATCACTAATCCTCAGGGAAATGGAAATCAAAACTACACTGAGATATCACCTTACACCCATTAGAATGGCTATAATCATCAAGACAAAAATAACAAATGTTGGAGAGGTTGTGGAGAAAAGGGAACCCTCATCCACTGCTGGTGGGAAAGCAAACTGGTGCAGCCACTATGAAAAACAGTATGGAGATTTCTCAAAAAATTAAAAGTAGAAATAACATACGATGCAGCTATCCAACTACCGGGTATTTATCCAAAGAAGTTGAAATTAACAATTCAAAGAGACTTATGCACCCCTATGTTCATAGCAGCATTATTCACAATAGCCAAGATTTGGAAGTAACCCAAGTGCCCATTGACTGATGAATGGATAAAGAAGATGTGGTATATATATATAATGGAATACTACTTAGCCATAAAAAAACACAACATTGTCCCATTCACAACAACATGGATGGACCTTGAGGGTATTACGTTAAGCAAAGTAAGCCAGACAGAGAAAGACAAACACCATATAATTTCACTCACATGTGGAAGATAAACTAACACATGGACAAAGAGAACAGATTAGTGGTTACCAGAGGGAAAGGGGTTGGGAGGTGGGCAAAAGGGGTGTAGGTGCACATTTATATGGTGACGGACAAATAATAATGTACCACTGAAATTTCACAATGCTATACACTATTATGACTTCAGTTTAAAAAATGGGGCATCTTTTTTAAGGTATACTTTTGGTTAGGAAGATTGTCCCTGAGCTAACATCTGTTGCCAACCTTCCTCTTTTCTTTTCTCTCCAAAGCCCCAGTACACAGTTGTATATCCTCGTTGTTAGTCATTCTAGTTCTTCTATGTTGGATGCTGCCACAGCATGGCTTGATGAGCAGTGCTTAGGTCTGTACCCAGGATCCAAAGTGTCAAACCCTGGGCCACCGAAGCAGAGCACGTGAACTTATCCACTCAGCCACAGAAATCCCCCTGAAAGGGGGCATTTTATAATAAAATGGTCAATATATCAGGAGACATAACAATCATAAATGTGTGTATACCTAATAACAGAGCTTCCAAATATATGAAGCAAGAGTTGACAGAATTAAAAGGAAAATGGACAATTCCACAATCATAGATGGAGATTTTAAAATCCCTCTCTAGCCAATTGATAATCGAACCAGGTAGAAAATCATCAAACACATATAAGAACTGAACAACACTATCAACTACTTTGATATCAATTACTTAATTGATATTTATAAAACTCCACACTCAACAGCTGCAAAATACACCTTCTTTTCAGGTGCAAATGGTATTATCACCAGGACAGACCATATATTAAGCCATAAAAGAAGTACTGATAAATTTTTTTTTTTTTTTTAAGATTTCATTTTTTCCTTTTTCTCCCAAAGCCCCCCGGTACATAGTTGTGTATTCTTCGTTGTGGGTTCTTCTAGTTGTGGCATGTGGGACGCTGCCTCAGCGTGGTCTGATGAGCAGTGCTGTGTCTGTGCCCAGGATTCGAACTAAGGAAACACTGGGCCGCCTGCAGCGGAGCGCGCGAACTTAACCACTCGGCCACGGGGCCAGCCCCCTGATAAATTTTTAAACATTGAAATTTTAAAGAGTAGTTCTCTGACAATGGGAGTAAATGATAAATAAATAACAATAAGATTCTAAAAATCTAAAAAATTTGGAAATCAATCTATACACTTGTAAACAATTTACAAGTCAAAAAATAAAGAGAAATTGGAAGATATTTTTAAATGAATGATAATGAAAATAAAACACTTCAATATTTGTGGAATCCAAATAAAGCAGTGATTAGAGGGAAATTTATACCTTTAAACATTTATATTAGAAAAGAAGAAAGATCTAAAATCAACAATCTATGTTTCCACCTTGAGGAATTAGTAAAACAAAAGCAAATTAAACCCCAAGGTAAATAGAAGGAAATGATCAAGATAAGAACAGAAATCGACAAAACAGAAACTGAGCAAAAATAGCAATAGTGAATGAAAACAAAAGCTGTTTCTTTGAATTGATCAATAAAATCTACAAGCCACTAGCCAGATTGATGAGGAAAAAAAGAGCGAAGACAAAAATTATCTCAGGAATTGACAGTTGGTTTAACATTTCAAAATCAACCAACATAATTCACTGGCATCATGCCTGATTTACAGATAATTCTGCACCAAATAGAAGACACCGCTGTAACATTACAGTCCCCAAAAGGAGTACCCTTGAAAGATGTAGTTAAGCAAAATACTGCCAGTGGGCACATCTTCAAGAAATACATTTAGTTGTCCACTTTATCTGGACTGAGAAATGGCATGAAGAACAGATTTACACTGACAATGGGCAGTTGCTCACTGTTTCACTGTATGCTTAGGGATTTGGAAAGAAAAGCAGCATTAGAAGATAAGTAGAAAGAAGGTGTGGGGATGGACTTCTCAAATGGGCAGAATGTGATGATATTTGAGTCCCATAAAAATGCTCACAAAAGGGCATCCACCGCAAAGGAGGCTCTCAATTAACCAGGTGGACAAGATCACATGTAGTACAAATGTCACCCCAGCTCTTTCTCCAAATACAACAGTGTTTTGCTCAATGAGCTGAAGTACAATGTGACCATGTTGCAGGGATGAAGAGTATGCACGGACTGAATAACATCAACTTCCCCTCAGTAAGTCTGACCTGGCTAAGTATGCCTCTCAGTCAGCCTAACATACCTACAATAAAGACTTAGACTGGTCCCTCAATATGACATTCCCTGGGGTAAACAGTCAGCCAATTGATAGCAAGTTGATTACACTGGACCCCTTGTACAGAGGTAACAGCAATTTGTCTTTACTAGAATGGACATATGTTCTGGGTATGGATTTGTGTTCCCTGATCATTTTGCTTCTGCCAGCATCACCATCCACAAACTTAAACAAAATGCCTTATTTACTGTAATCATGTTTCATATAGTGTTGCTGCTAATTGAGTCTGGCTAAGAGTTTGTCAATTTTGCTTATCTTCTCAAAGTACCAGCTCTTAGTTTCATTGATCCTTTCTATTGTTTTTGTAATCTCTACGTCATTCATTTCTGATCTAATTTTTATTATTTCCCTCCTTCTGTTGACTTTGGGCTATGTTTGTTCTTTTTCTAGTTCTGTTAGGTGTAGTTTAAGATTACCTATTTGAGATTTTCCTTCTTTGTTGAGGTGGAGCTGTATTGCTATAAATTTCCTTCTTAGCACCACTTTTGCTGAATCCCATAAGAGTTGGTATGTTGTGTTTTCACTTTCATTTGTCTCTAGGTATTTTTAAATTTCTCCTCTGATTTTTTTTTTTGTTTGGAAGATTAGCCCTGAGCAAACATCTGCTGCCAATCCTCCTCTTTTTGTTGAGGAAGACTGGCCCTGAGCGAACATCCGTGCCCATCTTCCTCTCCTTTATATGTGGGATGCCTGCCACAGCATGGCTTGATAAGTGGTGCCATGTCCGCACCTGGGATCTGAACTGGCAAACCCCGGGCCGCCAAAGCTGAACATGCAAACTTAACCATTGCATCACTGGGCCAACCCCTCCTTTGATTTCTTAATTGATCCATTGGTTGTTCAGTAGCATGATGTTTAGTCCCCACATTATTTGTGACTTTCCCAGCCTTTTTCTTGTAGTTGATTTCTAGTTTCATAGTATTGTGGTCAGAAAAGATGCCTGATATGATTTAAATCTTCTTAAATTTATTGAGGCTTACCTTGTTCCCCAACGTATGGTCTATCTTTGAGAATGTTCCATGTGCACTTGAGAAGAATGTGTATTCTGCTGGTTTTGAATGGAATCTTATATCTGTAATGTCCATCTGGTCTGGCATTTCACTTAAGGCCACTGTTTCCTTGTTGACTTTCTGTCTGGATGATCTATCCACTGATATAAGTGGGGTGTTGAGGTCTCCTGCTGTCAATTTCTCCCTTTAGGTCTGTTAATACTTGCTTTATATACTTTGGTGCTCCTGTGTTAAGTGCTTATATATTCATAAGTGTTATGTCCTCTTGGTGGAGTGTCCCTTTTATCATTATATTCTGCACCTCTTTGTCTCTCATTGTCTTTTTTTACCTTGAAGTCTGCTTTGTCTGATATAAGTATGGCAGTACCTGCTTTCTTTTGCTTGCCATTTGCTTGGAGTATTGTCTTCCATCCCTTCACCCTGAGCCTCTGTTTATCTTCAGAGCTGAGATGTGATTCCTGGAGGCAGCATATTGTTGGGTCTTGTTTTTTAATCCATTCAGCCACTCTGTTTCTTTTGATTGGAGAATTCAATCCATTTACATTTAGAGTGATTATTGATATATGAGGGCTTAGTACTGCCATTTTCTCACTTGTTTTCCAGTTGTTTTATATTTACACTGTTTCTTTTCCCTTGTATTTCTTTCTTTCTTTCTTTTTAAAGACTTGGCCACTGGGCTGGTGCCCACCCTCATACCTTAATCCCATTTCAGTTTGCTGATTTTCTGTGATGGTTTTCTCTTTGTTTATGATTTGTGGTTCTGCTCTGATTTTTTGTTTAGTGATTATCATGAGGCTTGTGTAAAAGGTCTCATAGATGAGATAGCCCACTTTCTGATAGCCTCTTGTCTCCAGTAGCCTAAGCAGTTTCCATCCCTTTCCTCTTCCCCCTTTGAGTTACTGTTCTCACAAATTATTCTTTTTTTGTGTTGTGAGTTTGTGACTAAATTGAAGTGTTTATAGCTATTTTTGATGCTTTCTGTCCCTTCATCTTTTATAATTGTTTACTAACCTATTCTGATATAGAGCTTCAATTTTCTGATTCTATCTATCTACTTATCTCCTTGCTCAAGGTTTTGTAAACCTTTGCTTTTTTATTACAGGTAGGAGGGCTCCTTTCAACATTTCTTGTAAGGCAGGCCTAGTGGCGATGAACTCCTTCAGCTTTTGTTTATCTTGGAATGATTTTATTTCTCCATTGTATCTGAAGGATAGTTTGGCTGCATAGAGTATTCTTGGCTGAAAGTTTTTGTCTTTCAGTATTTTGAATATACCATTTAATTCTCTCCTAGCTGGTAAGGTTTCTGCTGAGAAAGTCACTGAAAGCCTGATAGGGGTTCCTTTGTAGGTTATTTTCTTCTGCCTTTCTGCCTTTAATATTTTTTCTTTGTCATTGACTTTTGCCAGTTTTAATAGTACATGCCGTGGAGGTCTTTTTTGCACTGATATAATTAGGAGTTAGATTGGTTTCATGAACTTTCAAGTCTAGTTCCTTCCCCAGGTTTGGGAAGTTCTCAGCTATTATTTCTTTGAACAAGCTCTCTGCTCCTTTCTCCCTCTGGTGTAACTATAATACTTATGTTACTTCTCCTAATTGAGTCATACATTTCTTGAAGAATTTCTTCATTTTTAAAAATATCTTTGTTCTCTCTCCTCCTCCATCAGAAGCATTTCTATATTTCTATCCTCTGAATCACTAATTCTGTCCTCCATAATGTGAGCTCTATTTTTTATGGATTTTAGATTTTTTTGTCTCATTAATTGTGCTCTTCACATCCAGAATTTCTGTTTCTTGTTATTTAGAGTTTTAATCTCTTTAGTGAAATATTCCTTCTGCTCATTAATTTTATTCCTGAGCTCATTACAATGTCTTTCTGAGTTTTCTTTTATCTCATTGAGTGTCTTTATGTTAACTATTTTGAATTCTGTCATTGAGATTGTAAATTTCTGTGAGTTGAGACTGGTTTCTGGAGACTTGTCATTTTCCCTCTGCAGTGTTACTGTAGTTATTCATGGTGTTTGATGAAGTGATCATTTACTGGCACATTTGTGACAGTATCAGGCCACAGATTCCACCTGCCACTGCTGGTGTGGGGGGAAGTAGCTGTGTTTTCTGATCTCACCCCATCTGCTGGAAGTTGTGCTAGTAGGGCTGATCTGCATTTGTGTGCTAGTTGTAGCTACTTGGGAGGTCATGCATGCATGCACAGGTGGAGCCTTTATCTCCACTGGCTCGTTGCTCTGGTGCAGGACCACTGTGCTCCACAGGGGACTGGCTGAGCTGGTGCACTAGATGAGAGGGGAGCAGCACTTTCTTTCATGTATGGGCCAGCTTGGTGCTTGCAGGTGGTTTGGTTGAGCTGCTGTGCTTTGTGAGGGCTCCTTTGCAGGGGCTGAGCTGCACCACTTGGTGGGGAGCTGTGGTTTGGCTTAGTTGTGGCATGGGGGGCACTCCCATGGGCCAGGCTACAACTCCAAAAGCCTTTGTTTGGGGCAGGCTGCCCCCACCTCCTCTTACATTCATGTTGGGCTGCTGTGTGAGCACCCATGACCTAGATCGCTGCCACCTGGGAGGATGAGGGGTCTGATCACCCAGTTCCACTGCTTCCCAGGGGTCCAGTCCCCCCACCTTCAGATGTGTGGCTGCATGGATCTCTCAGATGTCCTATTGTGCTGTCTAGGGAATCCTCTGTTGGTTAATGAGTTTCCAGTTAGTTGTAACTTACAGGGGAGAGACAAAGGGAACAACTTACTCTGACATGATGCTGACATCACTTCCCCATGTTGCTTCTAATTCAGAAACACATTTCACTGTAACAGAAGTGTGTCAGTGGGCTCATGTCTGTGGAATTCATTAATCTTTCCACATATCTCATTATTCTAAAGCAGCTGGCCTGAAGGAATGCTGGAATAGCCTACTGAAGGCTTGGTTTCAGCACTGATGCCAGTGGGGAGATAGCATCTTGAAGATTGGGATTTTCTTAAAACACTCAATATATTCTTCAATAAAAAGTGTTGTTTCACAGGGCCGGCCCCGTGGCCAAGTGGTTAAGTTCGTGCACTCTGCTTCGGTGGCCCAAGGTGTCGCCAGTTCGAATCCTGGGTGCGGACATGGCACCACTCAGTGGGCCATGCTGAGGTGGCGTCCCACATGTCACAACTTAGAAGGACCCACAACTAAAAATATACACAACTATGTACCAGGGGACTTTGGGGAGAAAAAGGAAAAATAAAATCTTAAAAAAAAAAGTTTGTAAAAAAAATGTGCCGTTTCAGGGGCCAGTCCTGTGGCATAGTGGTTAAGTTTGCACACTCCACTTTAGTGGCCCCAGGGTCGCAGGTTTGGATCCCAGGCGTGGACTTACACACTGCTCATCAAGCCATGATGTGGTGGCATCACACATACAAGATAGAGGAAGATGGCATAGATGTTAACTTAGGGACAATCTTCCTCAAGCAAAAAGAGGCAAATGGGCAACAGATGTTAGTTCAGGGTCAATCCTCCTCACCAAAAAAAAAAAGAAAAATGTCACTTTTCTCGGTGATGCTTTCTCTAATCACACTATTTAAAGCTCAAAGTACTTATCACCATCCAACATTATTTATTTTACTGTTCACCTATTGACTTTCTGTACCCTGCTCCCTTTAGAAGGTAAGCTCTTTGAGGGCAGGGAATATTATCCAGCTTGTTCACTGCTATATGCTCAGTGCAGAGAACAATGTAGACACTCAAGAAATGTTTGTTGACTATGGAACACAATGTTATTCAGGAATAAAAAATAATTAGGTAGATCTATAAATACTAAACAGTTATTCATGGTTTCCTCTCAGAAGTTGGGGGAGATCATAAATATGGATTTTAACTTATTACCTAAGTTAAAATTTTTTTTTCAGTATTGGGAGACACTTGAACATACTAGCTAACTTAGAGGAGAAGGCTTCCAGTAGCACTCGAGTGGATTAATATACAGGAGAAAGAGATGACTGATGGAACAAGGTCCATGAGGCGATACCATGAGATGGTTCCAGAGCATGGTGAAAGCACTGCACTTGGATAAGAGAAGTTTCGCCATGGGGAGACCTGGAATTGAGGGAGTCCTCAACTGATGGTCTCCATGATCCTGGTGAAGCAGATGGGGAAGTCAAGGCTGAGGACAAGGACTTAGGGAGTGTGCTCCATTTGCTATGATTTAACAAAGGTATTATGGTTATATTAGCAAAATTATTTAATCCTTACATCAGTCCCACGAAGTATTATTACCTCTATTTTACAATATTATTCCATTTTACAAATGTAGAAACAGAAGCACAGAGATTATATAATTTTCACAAGAGTGCACAGCTGATGAATGGTGGAGCCATTTTAGGAAGCTCTAATCCAGGCCTCTCTGACTTCAGTTGACTGCACCTGTCTAGGCCTCACATTCCTCAGCAATGAAATGGAAATGGTTCCGAGCTACTCCATCCTCTAAAGTAAAGGTCCCCACAGTGGAGTAGCATGGGTACATCCAGAGTGTACAGGATAGTCCATTGGGATGTTAAAAGAAAATGTCAGATTTCTATTTATAATTTTTAAATCTAAAAAAATTTTTGAAAGTCAGGTTTGCTACTATTTGATATACAGATGGACACTGGCATCCTTATTTGGTCTGGACGCCAGCTGGTTATGAGTCATTCTGGTATGCGGAGGGAGACACAGGAGTTCCACAGTGCAGATGGATTGATAGTGGTGCTTGCCTATATTATACTTTTTGTGCTTAAGGGATGACATCAATGTGTTCATTTTTGTAGAAATAAGAATTTTACATAGCAGAATCTTTATAATACAGCGGTCTATGATGAAATGGGGATTGATGACAAAGACATCTGACTTCACCCAGAGATTTGGTAGGTGTCTTTTATCAGAGTATTAAAATAGTTGTCAGAATCTATAAATAACTTGCACTTTTCTTCTACAAAAAGACAAGTGTTCTAACTTTGCTGACTTTTTCAATGATAAGGTGGCTGTCAGTAGTATGCTGCTTTACAGATACTAAAAAACAATGTTTTTTTTTTTTTTTTTAAAGATTTTATTTTTTCCTTTTTCTCCCCAAAGCCCCCCGGTACATAGTTGTGTATTCTTCGTTGTGGGTTCCTCTAGTTGTGGCATGTGGGACGCTGCCTCAGCGTGGTCTGACGAGCAGTGCCATGTCCGCGCCCAGGATTCGAACCGACGAAACACTGGGCCGCCTGCAGCGGAGCGCGCGAACTTAACCACTCGGCCACGGGGCCAGCCCCTAAAAAACAATGTTTTAAAATTGTTCCTGGGGGCCAGACTCAGTGGCCTAGTGGTTAATTTCGGCACACTCTGCTTCAGTGGCCTGGCTTTAGTTCCTGGGTGCAGACCTACACCACTCGTCCATCGGTGGCCAAGCTGTTGTGGCAGTTCACATACAAAAAGAGGAAGATTGGCAACAAATGTTAGCTCAGGGCGAATCTCACTCAGCAAAAAACAGAATCAAAAACCAAAAAAACTGTTCCTTCAAGATAAAGTAGATAGTGTAATGAGAGAGAAAATTGTTTTTTCAAAGCTATTGCAAATGAATATTTTGAAAAATGATATTTAGAAGTGTTTCCATTTTGGTGTTTTGGGTTTTGTTTTTGCCAAAAAATATAGAAGTATGTCACTTATAAAAATGCTCATATTTGTACATATAAATCCTTGGAAATAGTTTCCTACTGTGTTTAAGAATCTTCCAGGGGCCGGCCCAGTGGCACAGCAGTTAAGTTCGCACGTTTTGCTTCTTGGCGGCCTGGGGTTCGCTGGTTCGGATCCTGGGTACAGACATGGCACCACTTGGCAAGCCATGCTGTGGTAGGCGTCCCACATATAAAGTAGAGGAAGATGGGCACAGATGTTAGCTCAGGGACAGGCTTCCTCAGCAAAAAAAGAGGATGACTGGCAGTAGTTAGCTCAGGGCTAATCTTCCTCAAAAAAAAAAAAAGAATCTTCCATATAAGAGATTCTGTGAATTTTAAATATAGTTGTTAAAAATATAACATCTTCTGATTAACTTGCAAATGCAACTAATTAATATGATGGAAGATAAAAATTAACTAGCTGAATTTCAATAAAATTGAATGGGACTAAAAAATTAGTTTCATGTTTGAGTAAGCCCAGCCAAGTATTTTTCCATTTGGATCCTTTAAATTTTTGTGAATTTCCATTAAAACCAAGTAATAAAGTAAACAGATCATACAAACTTTTGAAATCATCATAGTGTGTTAAACCACTATTTCAAAAATAAAGTCAATCAGATTGCTCTTACTTAAAAGAAAAAGTTCATGGGAACAAAAAGGGCTTTTTGTATAGATAATGAACAAAATTTTATATTTTAAAATATTGTGTTTATCTCAGCTTCATCTCAGTCTTTAATTTGTAAATTTTTAAACATTTTTGTGATTTAAAAGTATACATGTTAGGATAGTATTACATGTATATGACATATAAATAACACGGGTGCATGTTAGAAAATGTTTAAAGGAGAGTTTGTGATAAAAAAATTGCAGATCATTGTTCAAATATGCTTTCTCAACCTGAGCACTACTGACATTTTGGGATGGAAAATTGTTTCTGTGGGGGCTGTCCTGTGCATTGTAAGACATTTAGCAGCACCCTGGCTTCAACTCACTGGATGCCAATAGGGGTCCCCCTCTACTTGTGACAATCAAAAAATGTCTCCAGACATGACAAATGTCACCTTAGGGGTGAGTTGCTAGATTTGGCAAAATGAAACAATAAGACATACTTATTTTTAAAAAGCCTATTCTTTATTTATCTGAAATTCAAACGTAACTGGGTTCCTCTGTTTTATCTGACAACCATAAGGGAGGATGGCAACCCCCTTCCACCACTGAGACCCGCAGTTCTAATGTATTATTATGCATATATTACTCTCTACCTCCCTGCCTCTCTCCCAGCCTCACTCAACTTTCCAAACTCTTTCACTGTGCCCTCTGGAAGTAATTATCCATAACTTGCAAAAGCCCCTGTGTTGTCAAACTTTCTCTCCAATTTCTTACCTTTGTTAAATCTGACTCTCCCTTAAAGACACTACTTTCCTGTTGCCCACCCAAATGGTGCTGTCTATACTCTCAGGTTCCACATATGTCAGGGATGAGAGGTATAAGGAAATCTACAATAAGCAAAAAACATAACTGGTATTTCCGATGGAAAACTATGCATTCTTTAGAGCAGACCCCTCCAGGTTATCTGATTCTAGCCTTTTATTGCTTTTGAGGTATTTTACAACTTTGTAAACTGTAGATAACTGATAGCAATGCAAAATAATTCTTGTCTATAGACACGCAAATCAAATCTGCCCAGTGGAAGTTCAATTGACTTGCCTCCCCACTGTGGGAAGAAGCCAGTTTTGCCTAAATTTGCAAGTTCATTTCAATTTTCCTGACCTATAAATGTTGATTCACCTTTGGACATCTTACTGGTTCTCTCATTAACAATGGTTAACTAATTTCTCTAACACATTTCATTTTATATCTCCATGAGAGTTACGATTTTACCTTTTTTTGCTTTTTAAATTTTCTTTTAACAGAGGCGGGGTTGTTACTCTTTTGCTTCTCATTGCTCTTTCCTGGCTATTATTCTTTTACTGGTACTTAAGAAGAAAAAGAAGAGCCACCTTCTGAGGCCCATGCTACTTACAACCCAACTCTTTTCCTCTTCTCACTGCGTTTTTTTGGTTCCTCTCCAAATCCCCAATGCGTAGTTTCATATTGTTGTAGGTCCTTCCAGTTCTTCTATAAGAGCCACTGCCACAGCATGGCTACTGACAGACGAGTGGTGTGCTTGCGTGACTGGGAACCAAACCCAGGCTGCAAAAGCAGTGAGAGTGCCGAATTTTAACCACTAGGCCATCAGGGCTGGTTCATTGCTGCTTTTTTTTACTGCTCTCACTGTAACTCACCCTTCAGTTAAGCAAACAATTTGGCCCATTATTCCTGTCCACTATAAGCACTGCTATTATCCTGGGTGACTTCAACAATTAAAAAGATGATGCAGGGGCCGGCCTGGTGGTGTAGCGGTTAAGTTAGCACATTCCACTTTGGCAGCCCAGGGCTCACTAGTTCAGATCCCGAGTGCAGACATGACACCACTTGGCAAGCCATGCTATGGTAGGCGTCCCACATATAAAGTGGAGGAAGCTGGGCACAGATGTTAGCTCAGGGCCAGTCTTCCTCAGCAAAAAGAGGAGGATTGGCAGCAGATGTTAGCTCAGAGCTAATCTTCCTCAAAAAAAAAAAAAGACAACATGATCCAGAGTGATATCAGCATCATGTGGGGTGACTTGTTCCCTCAGCCTCTCGCTTTTAAGTTACAACTAAATGGACATTTATTAACCAGCAGAGAACACCCTGCACAGCATAAGAGGACTTCCGAGAGATCCACACAGCGACACATCTGAAGGTGGGTGGACTGGATCCCCAGGAGGCAGTGGAACTAAATAAGTGCACCCCTCCCCCTCCCTGGTGGCAGCAAGCCAGTTCACGGGTCCTCAAACAGCAGCCCTGAATGACTGAAAGAAGAGGCAGGGACAGTCCCGCCTAGTGCTTTCAGACTTGCAGCCTGGACCACAGGAATGCTCTACACCCAGTGGCAGGAGCTAAGCCACCACATGGGCGCCCTCCCTCCTAGTGCTGCTCAGGCAAGAAGGAGACCTGCCTGCTCAGAAAGCACCCCCAAAGGTGGAGCACAACAGCCTGACAGCTCTGCTGAGTGATGGCTCAGCCCCCACAAGGGTGTTTCTCACCTTTAGCACAGCACGGGTGAGAAGGTGCCCTGTTTGCTCAGAAGGCATCCATCTGCGGAGCACAGCAGCCCATGGGACCCATGAAGTCGCGGTTCAGCCCCTGTGTAGGTTCTCCTCCCACCTAGTGCACAGCAGTTCAAGTGGTTCCCTGCCATGTGCAGAGGCCTTGCCTACAGTGCCCTACCTGTCCTCCCAGCATAGAGGCCCTGCCCACATGAGTGCAACTGCAGAGCAGCTGCAGCCAGCCGTGGTGAAGGCAGAATAGCCCTACCTGCACAACTTGCAGCAGATGGGGCAGGATCAGAAAACACAGCTACTGCCCATCCCCCCAGTGGCAGGTAGAATCTGTGACCTGATACTACCACAAATACACTGGGAAACGATCACTTCATCAAACACCATGAAGAACTACAGTACCTTTGCAGAGTAGAAGGAAAATGACAAGTTTCCAGAAACCAATCCCAAAGTCACAGAAATTTACAATCTAAATGACAGAGAAATCAAAATAGTTATAAAGAAACTCAACGAATTACAAGAAAACTCAGAAAAACACTTCAATGAGCTCAGGAATAAAATTAACAAGCAGAAGTAATACTTCACCAAAGAGATTGAAACTCTAAAAAGAAAAAGAAACAGAAATTCTGGATATGAAGAACACAATGACATAAAAAATAATCTAGAATCCATTAAAAATAGAGCTCACATTATGGAGGACAAAATTAGTGATTTAGAGGATAGAAATATAGAAATGCTTTGGGTTAAGGAGAGAGAACTAAGATGTAGAAAAAATGAAGAAATTCTTCGAGAGATATCCGACTCAATTAGGAAAAGCAATATAAGGATTATTGGTATTCCAGAGGGGGAAGGGAGGGAAAAGGAGCAGAGAGCCTGTTCAAAGAAATAATAGCTGAGAACTTTGCAAATCTGGGGAAAGAACTGGACTTACAAGTTCATGAAACCAAAAGAATTCCTAATTACATCAGTGCAAAAAGACCTTCTCTAAGGCATATACTATTAAACTGGCAAAAGTCAATGACAAAGAAAAAATATTAAAGGCAGCAAGGCAGAAGAAAATAACCTACAAAGCAACCCCTATCAGGCTTTCAGCAGATTTCTTGGCAGAAACTTTACAGGCTAGGAGAAAGTGGAATGATATATTCAAAATACTGAAAGACAAAAACTTTCAGCCAAGAATACTCTATGCAGCAAAACTATCCTTCACAGGCAATGGAAAAATAAAAGCCTTCCCATATAAACAAAAGCTGAGGGAGTTCCCTTCAAGACCACTAGACCTCCCTTCCAAGAAAAGATGAAGGAAGCCCTCCTACCTGTAAGAAAAAGGGAAGGATGACAAAACCTTGAGGAAGGAGATAAATAGGTAGAAACAGAAAATTGTGGCTCTATATCAGAGTAGGTCAGTAAACACTTAATTGTAACATAAAAGATAAAGGGAAGGAAAAGATAAAAAATAACTGTAAACACTTCAATTTAGTCACAAACACAATATAGAAAAGAACAATTTGTGACAACAATAACTTAGAAGGGGAAGAAGAGAGAGCTGGAACCTACTTAGGCTAATGGAGATGAGAGGCTATCAGAAAATGGACTATCTCATCTATGAGATTTTTCATACAAACCTCATGGTAAGCAGTAAACAAAAAATCAGAGCAGAACCACAAATCATAAATAAATAGAAAACAGAAAAACATCACAGAAAACCACCAAACTGAAACAGCAGTCAGAAATAAAAGGGAAAAGAAACAATGTAAATATAGAATAACTGGAAAACAGGAGATAAAATGGCAGTACTAAGCCCTCATATATCAATAATCACTCTAAATGTAAATGGATTGAATTCTCCAAAATTCAAAGAAGAACCAGAGTGGCTGGATGGATTAAAAAACAAGACCCAGTGATATGCTGCCTCCAGGAAACACATCTCAGCTCTAAAGAGAGACATAGGCTCAGAGTAAAGGGATGGAAGACGATACTCCAAGAAAATGGCAGGCAAAAGAAAGCAGGTGTTGCCATATGTATATCAGACAAAGCAGGCTTCAAGGACAAAAAGACAATGAGAGACAAAGAGGTGCAGGATATAATAATAAAAGGGACATTCCAGCAAGAGAACATAACACTTATGAATATCTCTGCACTTAACACAGGAGCACTAAAGTATATAAAACAACTATTAACAGACCTAAAGGGAGAAATTGACAGCAACACAATAATAGTAGGGGACAGCAACTCCCAACTTACATCAAGGGACAGATCATCCAGACAGAATGTCAACAAGGAAACAGTGGCCTCAAATGAAATACTAGACCAGATGGACTTAATAGATATACATAACATTCCATTCAAAACCAGCAGAATACACATTCTTCTCAAGTGCACATGGAACATTCTCAAAGATAGACCACATGTTGGGGAACAAGGCAAGCTTCAATAAATTTAAGAAGATTGAAATGATATCAAGCATCTTTTCTGACCACAATACTATGAAACTAAATTAACTACAAGAAAAAGCCTGGGAAAGTCACAAATAATGTGGAGACTAAACATGCTACTGAACAATCATAAGATCTGTGAATAAATCAAAGGAGAAATCAAAAAAAATACCTGGAGACAAATGAAAATGAAAACACAAAAGAGCCCCTCTTATGGGATGAAGCAAAAGTGGTGTGAAGAGGGAAATTTATAGCAATATAGGCCTACATCAGTAAAGAAGAAAAATCTTCAATAAGTAAATCTTAAACTACACCTAACAGAATTAGAAAAAGAAGAACAAACAATGTCCAAAGTCACCAGAAGGAGGGAAATAATATAAATTGAGCAAAAATAAATGAAATAGAGACTAAAAAAACAATAGAAAGGACCAATGAAACTAAGAGTTGATTCTTTGAGGAGATAAACAAAATTGAGAAATCCTTAGCCAGACTCACTAAGAAAAAAAGACACAAGGCTCAAATAAATAAAATTTAAAATGAAAGTGGAGGTATTACAAGGGATACCACAGAAATACAAAAGAACATAAAAGAATACTGTGAAAAACTATATGCCAACAGATTGGACAACCTAGAAGAAATGGATAAATTCATACACTCATACAACCTCCAAAAACTGAATCAAGAAGTAATAGAGAATCTGAATAGATCAATCACAAGTAAAGAGATTGAAGCAGTAATAAAAAACCTCCCCCCCAAAACTCAAAAGTCCAGGACAAGATGGCTTCTCTGGAGAATTCCACCAAACATTCAAAGCTTTTAATAGCTATCCTTCTCAAAGTATTCCAAAAAATTGAAGAAGAGGGAACATTTCCTAACTCATTCTATGAGGCCAACATCATCCTGATAACAAAACCAGACAAGGACAACATGAAGAAGGAAAATGACAGGCCAATATCACTGATGAACATAGATACAAAAATCCTCAACAAAATATTGGCAAACCGAATACAGCAATACATTAAAAGGATCATACACCATGATCAAAGTGGGATTTATACCAGGGATGCAGGGATGGCTCAACATCCACAAATCAATTAGAGTAATACACCACATTAACAAAATGAGGAATAAAAATCACACGATCATCTCAATAGATGCAGGGAAAGAAACATCCATTTATGATAAAAACTCCCAATGAAATGGGTATAGAAGGAAAGTACCTCAACATAATAAAGGCCATATATGACAGACCCACAGCCAACATCATACTCAATGGACAAAAACTGAAAATCATCCCTCTGAGAACAGGAATAAGACAAGGATGCCCACTCTCACCACTCTTATTCAACATAGTACTGGAGGTTTTGGCCAGAGCAACTAGGCAAGAAAATGAAATAAAATGTATCCAAATTGAAAAGCAAGAAGTGAAACTCTTGCTGTTTGTGGAGGACATGATTCTATATATAGAAAACCCTAAAGAATGCACCAGAAAACTATTAGAAACAATCAACAACTACAGCAAAGTTGCAGGGTACAAAATCAACTTACAAAAATCAATTGCATTTGTACACACTAAAAATGAACTAGCCGAAAGAGAATTCAAGAATACAATCCCATCTATAATCGCAATAAAAAGAATAAAGTATCTAGGAATAAATTTAACCAAGGAGGTGAAAGGCCTATACAATGAAAACTATAAGACATTGAAAGAAATCAAAGAGGACATAAAGAAATGGAAAGATAGTCCATGGACATGGATTGGAAGAATAAACATAGTTAAAACGTCCATACTACCTAAAGCAACCTACAGATTCAATGCAATCCCAATCAGAACTCCAATGACATTCTTCACAGAAATAGAACAAAGAATCGTAAAATTCATATGGGGCAAAAAAATACCCCAAATAGCTAAAGCAATCCTGAGAAAAAGAACAGAGCTGGAGGCGTCACAATCCCTGACTTCAAAATATACTACAAAGCCATAGTAATCAAAACAGCATGGTACCAGTACAAAAACAGACACATAGATCAATGGAACAGAATTGAAAGCCCAGGAATAAAACCACACATCTATGGACAGCTAATCTTCAACAAAGGAGAACATTCAACAAAGCCAAGAACATACAATGGAAAAAGGAAAGTCTCTTCAATAAATGGCGTTGGGAAAACTGGACAGCCACGCGCAAAAGAATGAAAGGAGACCATTATCTTACAACATACACAAAAATTAACTCAAAATGGATTAAAGACTTGAATGTAAGACCTGAAACCATAACACTCCCAGAAGAAAACATAGGCAGTATCCTGTTTGACATTGATCTTAGCAGTGTCTTTTCAAATACTATGTCTACTCAGGCAAGGGAAACAAAAGAAAAAATAAACAAATGGGATTTCATCAGACTAAAGAGCTTCTGCAAGGCAAAGGAAACCAGGAACAAAACGAAAAGACAACTCACCAACAGGGAGAAAATAATTACAAATCCTATTTCTGACAAGGGGTTAATTTCCAAAATATACAAAAAACTTATACAACTCAACAACAAAAAGACAAGCAACTCCATCAAAAAATAGGCTGGGGAGGGCACCAGGTGGTGTAGTAGTTAAGTTCACATGCTCTGCTTTGGGGGCAAGGGGTTCACGGGTTCCGATCCTGGGCACAGACCTAGCACCGCTTGTCAAGCCATGCTGTGGCAGCATTCCACATAAAGTAGAGGAGGATTGGCACAGATGTTAGCTCAGCGAAAATCTTCCTCAAGCAAAAAGAGGAAGATTAGCAACAAATCTTAGCTCAGGGCGAATCTTCCTCACAAAAAAAATTGGTAGAGGATATGAACAGACATTTTTTCAAAGAAGATATACAAATTGCCAACAGACACATGAAAAGATGTTCAACATCAATAATTAGGAAAATGCAAATCAAAATGACAATCAGATATCACCTCACACCTGTCAGAATGGCTGTAATTAATAAGACAAGAAATAATAAGTGTTGGAGAGGATGTGGAGAAAAAGGAACCCTCACACACTGCTGGTGGGAATGCAAACTGGTGTAGCCACTATGTAAAACAGTATGGAGATTTCCCCAAAAATTAAAAATAGAAATACCATATGACCCAGCTATTTTACTACTGGATATCTATCCAAAGAACTTGAAATAAAAAATTCCAGAGACTTATGCACCCTTATGTTCATTGCAGCATTATTCACAATAGCCAAGACATGGGAGCAACCCAAGTGCCCATTGACTGATGATTGGATAAAGAAGATATGGTATGTATATACAATGGAATACTACTCAGCCATAAAAAAGACAAGATTGTCTCATTCGCAACAACATGGATGGACCTTGAGGGTATTATGTTAAGTGAAATAACCCAGACAGAGACAGACAAACACCATACGATTTCACTCATATGTGCAAGATAAGCAAACACGTGGATAAAGAAAACAGATTGGTGGTTACCAGAGGGGAAGGGACAGTGGGCGAAAGGGGTAAAGGGGCACATATGTATAGTGACAGATAAAAACTAGACTATTTGTGGTGGGCACCATGGAGTCTGTACAGAAACTGATATATAAAAATGTACACAAGAAATTCCACAATATTATAAACCAATACAACCTTAATAAAAATTTTTTTAATTAACAAAAAAGAATTACAGAAAAAAAAAAAAAAGGTGATCCAGCCACTAGTGTCCTGGCTGCTCATTCCTTGATCTCCTCAACACCCTTCTCCTTGAATCCACCTAAGAGACCCATCCTTCCATTACCCCTTGGGCCCTGTCATCACCTGTAACTGTACCAGTTTCAGAATCTTTAATTCAAGCATCTTCTTTGATCACAAACTAATCAGCTTTCTTTAAATTCCTTTCTTATTTTCCCTTCTGATCTGGCTTAGAGTCCGTGGTCTATAATTTCTCTATTTTGCCGAGATCCTAAACTTTGTTGTTCCTCCTCCGTACTTTTTTTTTTTTTCCTACTTCATCCACCTGGAAAATCCCCAAACCTGAATGAACTTAATTATCTGCTTTCTCTGTGGCCCTGGTTGTGGGCAGTTCACGTACTGTTCTAGAAACAGGGCCATACAATAAAGCCATACAATAGGGCAAATTGGTTCCAGAGAATCTCCAAATGGGCCCTCAACATCATCCAAGCTGGGTCATCTTACTCTCCTACTTTTCACTGTTTACTCAAACCTTCCCTCTCTCATCAAACTTTGTTCCCCTCTCCTTGCCCCAGTCTCCCAGTAGATGACCCTGTCCTCCTCTTCCACAGAAAAAATAGAAACTATTATAGGAGCACTCCCATCTTCTTACTACCAAACATACAATTCTACTTTCACCTGCACCCATCCGGTCTTCCTTCCCTCCTGTTTTAACGGAGGAGCTGTCCTTCCTCCTAACTGGGGCCAAATAAATTCTTTTTCTGTGCTTTGGATCCCCTCTGCTCTGCCTTCTCCAAACTCCTCCCTGTAGAATATACAGTCTGGTTTCATCTATATATCTTTCCCAATTTTTCCTTCTGAATAGGGTCTTCCCCCTCAAAATTTAGCCTTTTCCAGGGGTTCTATTTCAGTGAATAGTTATGCAAGTCAAAAATGTAGGCATTTCCCTGATGTCTTGTTCCTTGTCCCCTATTTTCTCTAATCCATCATCAAATTCTATCTTTTTATATCAAATCCAGCTACTTCTCTCCAACTCCACTTTCACTAGCCTTGTCTAAGCTACCATTCCTCTCCCCTGTACTACTGTAAAAGCTTCCTAATCATCCACTCTAATCTGCTCTTAGCCTCCTCCAATCCTTTTTTCTCATAATAGCCAAAATAATCTTATAAAATGCATACCTGATCATATAAGCTCTCTGTTTAAAACCCTTCAGTGACTCTTAGCTAAAGACTAAAATCCTTCACATGGCCAGGACCCTGCAGAATCTAGCAGCTATTTAATTGCATCTCATCTGATATCATGTTCCCTATCCCATCTGTGCTTCAGCACAACAGCCTTCTTCTAGCTTTCTCCTCCCACAGAGCCTTTGCATGTGCTGTTACCTTTGCTTGGAGCACCCCCACCCAATCAGCCACTTGGCTTCATTCACACTTACCATTCCTTCAGATCATAGCTCTCCCTAATGTGTCAGGTAGGATTTTCCCATTTTAATCTCTCACCATCACCATCATCATAATAGCTAATACTCAGACGTGTTTACTGCAAATCAGGCACTGATCTAAGGGGCTCCACCAATAAGAATTCATTTATCACAAACTCCATTTAATGTATGTGGAGACTGAGTTATCAAACACTTTTATGTACCACAACTGTTATTTTCCTCATGTGCAAAATAGGATAATAATACTTTCTTCATAGGGTGGTTGAGAATATTAAATGAGTTAATAGCTGTGAAGAACTTGGAACAGAGCCAAGTGCTCAATAAATGTTAGCAATTGTTAGTATTGTTGTAATCTTCTATTTACTGCATGATTGTTTGATTAAAGTTTGCCTCTGTCCTACAAGTACTATGAACATTGGTCAGAGTCTTCTTTTTTGCTTACTATTATATCCCTTGTGTCTACCTAGGGCAATGGCGCATAGTAGGTACTCAATAAACATCTTTTTTTTTTTTGAGGAAGATTAACCGGGAGCTAACTTCTGCTGCCAATCCTCCTCTTTTTGCTGAGGAATACTGGCTCTGAGCTCACATCCATGCCCATCTTCTTCTACTTTATACGTGGGATGCCTACCACAGCATGGCTTTTGCCAAGTGGTGCCATGTCTGCACCTGGGATCCGGACCGGCAAAGCCTGGACTGCCAAAGCGGAACATGCGCACTTAACTGCTGTACCACCGGGCCAGCCCAATCAATAAACATTTCTTGAATGAATGAACAATTCATGTCCAACCGCACAGGACTGTTATAAAGCTAAAAAAAAATATATGTAAAGTACTTTTAGAAACTACACAGGGATATAGAAATGTTAAACATTTAAATGGTAAACTGCGATACTAACTGTAAGCATGGCAGGAATCCTAAGGAAAGGAAAATTAATGTTGCCTAGATTTATTGGAAAGGAGGTTCATGAAAGAAATGGACCTCAAAGTATGTATAGGATTTGGATGGATTAGGTGGAGCTCAAAGTATGTATAGGATTTGAGAGAGTAGTGTGAGCACAGAGGTATGTAGGGAAGAATGGGCCACCACCCTATTTGGTGGGTGTGTGGAGCTACAGGAAATCTACTTATAGATAAGGGGGAGACAAATCATGGAGGAACTTGACAGGCACATAAAGGAGTCTGGACCTGAAACAACAGAGAAAAGGGAGAGTTTTGAGCAAGGGCATTTCAGGAAGATTCTTTCACCCAATAACTCATGAGCCAGGAACTGTTCTTGATGCTATAGATTCAATGGTGATCAAAATAAACCATGACTGGTGAAGGGATCTGACCAGGTGATTTCTGAGATCTCACAGGCTTTACCATTTTGTGATTTGAACAATGATTATCTGCCGGCGAGCTCATAGATAGCTAGGTACGTCACCAGCTCCAACTTAAGTAGGATCTATAGTCAAGAATGCTGATTCTATTTACATTATGAGTTCATGTAGTTTGCTCAGAAGGAAGGAGGAACAAGTTTATAAACACATGCTGTGGTCAGTTCATTTTCCAGGAGGCTGTCCTCAATGACCACTGAAGCCATAAAAACAATTTAAATTTGACCTCTGTACCAAAGAATCTTTTTGTTTCTCCTTGGGCATATTTTACTTTGGGGAAGGGGCACTGCCCAATTTTATTTTGTAAATGATGTTGAGCACACTGAAGATGCTCAATAAACATTATATATTCATGGGACCATCTCTGGAAAAGAAATCTTGGCTATATGACTACATACCCAGTGCAATAAACAACAACTATTTTTAACAGTTTCTCATGCCACTCACCAGGAATTATCATGTGGAAGCCTAAAATTAAAAATAAGTAAAAACAGCTGGCTTATGATGATTTTGTCAAGGAAACTTCAAATATTCAAAACCCAGGTGATTGGCATAGACTAGTACAAAAAATATCACTGAGTAAATATTAAATGAATAATCCTGGCCACTGACAATTTCTGTCCAATTTGACTCCATAAAGTTTATTTCAAACTAGATTTCATTTGTCATGAAGAATTATGCATGGCAAACTTGAACCAAATGTCTGGAAAGTAAGTTAGAACAGGATTTGAAACTTGTAGTAACAAATAATATTCCAACTTTAATTACTGAGTCAATTACTTTGCAGCCTGGGAATTTACTTCAAAACCTGTGGAAAACGCCACCTTTAAAAAAGGAATTAAAAATCAATTACAGAAGGAAATTTAGGAAATTCACAAATATGTGGAAATTAAACAATACACATTTAAATAACCAATTGGTCATGAAAGAAATCACAAGGGAAATTAGAAAAAAGCTTGAGATGAATGAAAACATACAACATACAAAAACGTATAGGAAGCACCTAAAACAGTGTTGAGAGAGAAATTAATAGCTGTAAACATCTATAACAAAAAGAAAGAAAGACCTCAAATCAGTAACCTAACCTTCCAGTTTAAGAAATTAGAAAAAATTCTTGGCAGGGAACATGATGTAGTCTATAAAGAAGGAGAAATATAATGATGTATACCTGAAATTTATATAACGTTATAAATCAGTTAACTTAGTTAAAAAAAAAAAAAAAGAAATTAGAAGAAGAGTAAACCCAAAGCAAACGGAAGGAAGTAATAAAGACTAGAGCAGAAATAAATGAAATAGAGAAGCAAAAAACAATAGAGAAAATAAACAAAACCAGAAGTTGGTTCTTTGAATATATCAACAATATCGACAAATCTTTAGCTAGACTGACCAAAAAAAGAGAAGACTCAAATTACTAAAATCAGGAATGAAAGAGGTGATATTACAGAAATACAAAGAATTATAAGGAAATACTATCAACAGGCTGATGAATTAGATAGCCTAGATGAATTCCTAGAAATACACAAACTACCAAAACTGAATCAAGAAGAAATAGAAAATCTGAATAGAATTATAACAAGAGATGGAATCAGTAATCAAAACCCTCCCACAAAGAAAAGTCCAGGCCAGATGACTTCTCTAGTGAATTCTACCAAATGTTTTAAAAAGAATTTACACTAATCCTTCACAAACTCTTCCAAAAAATACAGGATGGACTTCTCAACTCATTTTATGAGGCCAATGTTACCCTGATATCAAAATCAGACAAAGATATCACAAGAAAAGAAAACTAAAGACCAACATCTCTATGAATATAGTTACAGAAATCCTCAACAAAACACCAGCAAAGTGACTCCAGCAACATTTAAAAAGGATTAAACACCGTGACCAAGTAGGATTTATCTCAGGAATGTAAGATTGATTTAACATATGAAAATCAATCAACATAGTACAGCATTTTAATAGAATTAAGGACAAAAACTCTATTATCATTTCAATAGATAAAGAAAATCATCTGACAAAATCCAACACTCTTTCTAATAAAAACATTCTACAACCAGAAATCAAAAGGGACTTCTGCACCTGATAAGGGAATCACAAAAAACCCACAGCTAACATAATATTTAATGGCGACTAAAAGACTAAAAATTTTCCCTCTAATATCAGGAACAAGACAAGATGTTTGCTCCTACAAGTTCTATTTGACATTGTACTAGAGGTTCTAGCTAAGGCAATTAGGTAAGAAAAAGAAATAGAAAGCATCCAGATTGCAAAAGAAGAAGTAAAACTATTTCTATTAGGCTCTGAGAGGATCTTCTGTTAAAGATTGGCACCTGAGCTAACAACTGTTGCCAATCTTCTGTTTTTTTTCTGCTTTTTCTCCCCAAATCCCCCCATCACATAGTTGTATATTTTAGTTGTGGGTCCTTCTAGCTGTGGCACGTGGGGCACCGCCTCAACATGGCCTGATGAGCTGTGCCATGTCCATGCCCAGGATCTGAACCTGCAAAACCCTGGGCCAGCGAAGCGGAGCATGCGAACTTAACCAATCAGCCATGAGGCCGGCCTGAGAGGATCTTGTATATAGAAAACTTAAGAAACTCACAAAAAACTATTAGAGCTAATAAATAGATTAAGCAGGTTTGTAGGATTCAAGGCCAATATTAAAAAATCTGTTGTATTTCTATATGCTAGCAATTCAATGGAGGAAAGAAGGGTCTTTTAAAAAAATGGTGCTGGGAAAATCAATAAAAAAAATGGCGCAGGGATGACTGGATGTACATATGCAAAAGAATAAAAAGCTGCACCCCTACACCTCACACTATGTACAAAAATTAACTCAAAATGGATCACGGACCTAAATGTAAGAGCTAAAATATAAAACTCTTAGAAGAATTAAAGGAGTAAATCTTTGTAACCTTGTTTCTCTGATATGACACCAAAAGCACAAATAACAAAAGAAAAAAAATGATAATTGGACCTTAACAGAATTTAAAGCTTTTGTGCTTCAAAGGATACAACCAAGAAATGAAAAGACCCACAGAATGGGAAAAAATATTTGCAAATCATATATTTGATAAGGGACTTGTGTTAGAATATGTAAAGAATTCCTACAACTCAGCAATAAAAACACAAATAATTAAAAAATGGGCAAAGGATCTGAATACGCATTTCTCCAAAGAAGATATACAAATGGCCAATAAGCACATGAAAAGATGCTCAACATCAACAGCCATCAGGGAATTGCAAATCCAAACCATAATGAGAAACCACTTCACCCACTTGTATGGCTATAATAAAAAAGACAGACAATAACAGAGACTGGCAAGGAAACGGAAAAATTAGAACCCTCATACATTGCTGGTGGGAATGTAAAATGGTCAGCTGCTTTGGAAAACAATTTGGAAGTTCCTCACAAAGTACAACAGAGAGTTATCATATAATCTAACAATTCCACTACTAGGTGTATGTACAGTTCCCAAGAGAAATGAGAACATGTCCACACAAAAACTTGTACACAAATGTTAACAACAGCATTATAAATAATAGCCAAAAAATGGAAACAGCCCAAATGCCCATTAACTGATGAATAGATAAACAAAATGTTGTATATCCATACAAGGGAATATAATTTGGTCTAAAAAAAAGAATGGAGTTCTGATATAGGACACAACAAAGATGAACTTTGAAAACATTATGCTAAATGAAAGAAGACAGACACAAAGACCACATATTGTATGATTCCACTCATATGAAATATCCAGAATAGGCAAATCCATAGAGACAGTATATAGATTAGTGGTTGCCAGGGGCTAAGGGTAGCGAGGAATGGGGAGTGACTGCTAATGTGAATGGGGTTTCTCTTTGGGGTGATAAAATCTTCTGGAATTAGATAGCGATGATGGTTGTACCACTTTGAGAATATACTACAAGCCACTAAATTGTCAACTTTAAAAGCATGAATTTTATGGTATGTCAACTATGTCTGATAAAATTATTATTAAAAAAATGAAATGACGTGTCCTATAGATCTTGGCAGAAGAGTTTCTATTTAAATAGACGTTTCCTTTTTTTCCCCCAAAATTAAAATTGCCGTCATTTGAAATGGCCAATAAATAACTTATCCCTTAAAAGACATTACAGTTTAATTATACGTATATAATATGTATTATTTTTCTGAATTAATATCTCTTATCTATGAGTAACAGTTTATTTTAAAGTTGAAAATATTTTTAAGTGAAAGATTTCTGAGCATGTTAGTATTTGTATGTAGCTCTTAATATGCTAAAATTTAACGTAATTAGTAAATGTTTGAGAAGGGGCTTAGTAGTACCTTAGTTTTCTTTTTAAACAAACAATTCTAAATTTGAACATTTCGTTAGCATCTAGTCAGTTTTTAAAGAGTCCTTACTCTTTCTCCAACGATACTGGGGTCAAAGAGTAAATGAATTTCTGGGAACTCTACATTTGATCAGTATTCAACCCACAGTGGAGCAATTATGTAAGGGTACCCATAGTAGTTCAAGGGTTCCTAAATGAACGGTAATATACAGAAGTTTCTGGGCCTAGGAAAAAAAGGAATTTTTTTTACCCTTCTCCCTCTTCCTCTACACATTCTATGCAGAGGAAAGATTACTCAGGAGTCCAATTTTATTCACTATTTTTAAGCTAAGTACACTGGCCTTTTCACGATAAATACCTATTATTGGAAAGGCCATGGTCACTGAAGTTGATTAAAGATTTGTATTACATAGTTATGTACAATATTATTAGTTTGCAATAAAAGACACAAGGGACTATGTTAAATTCTTAACAAAAGCAAATAGATACCATAAAGCTTGATCTTCTGAAGTTGGGTTATACTACAGGTAGGGTCACCAGATTTAGCAAATAATAATACAGAATGCCCAATTCAATTTGAATTTCAGATAAACGAATAATTATTTTAGTATAAGTAAACCCAAAATATTACATGGGACATACTTATGCTAAAAAATTATTCATTGTTTATCTGATTCATATTGAACTGGGTGTCCTGCATTTTATCTGGCAACCCTAATGATGGAAATAAGAAGAGAGAGATTGTATCCACTGTCCTTACAAAGAGTAGCAGTAGGATATAAACAGTCTGAGTGGTCCTACATTTCTGTCCTGGCTGGTTACTGAACAGTTACAGAAGTTTCCAACAAAGTCCTAGAGTTGAGCTGGCTTGTGACCAGATCCTGGTCTATTTTTAGGTTGAGGTAAATGGGACAGTCATTCCAGGGATTGGGGAAAAGCCAGTCACATTTAAAGTTGTGGAGAAGAGGTATGTGCTTAAGACGGAGAAGAGGGTGTGTCTCTCCAGTCCCTAAATTCATTCAAGTATTCAACAAATGTTCCAGTGGCCACTAAGTGCCAGCATGTGCTGGCTCTGGACATATACCCATGAGCAGAAGAGACGTGGTCCTTCCTCTCAGAAAGCTTATAGCAGAGTGGGGGACTCTGATATAATCACAAAAATATGTTTAATTACACATTGTGATATTGCTATGAAGAAGAGATGTTGGGTGCTAAAAATCGTTAATCAAGCTGGTATACTACTACTGATCTTTACGGAGCTATTATAATGAATAAACACTATGAAGCATCCTGAGAATGAAACTTTTTAAAAGAAAGCACTACACATTTTCCTGTTTAGGGAAATATCCCATTGAAACCATAATTTCTGGAATTTGGGGGATTTCTGTTAAGTTCAGCAATATTTGCTATAATGTTGATTTTTAAATTAAACATTTACTTGCATATTTGTTATTAGTATGATTAATCTTGTCATTGTACAAAAAGTAGAAGTAGGTGATTGGGCTTGATGGATGTTCTCCACCTCCAGCCCACCTTTCATGGGGCTCTCCTCGACTGCCCACGTGCTATCTCTGATACAGAGGATGTAATTCCTGGTAAACTGAAAGGGCAAAAGTGACACCTGCCTATTGTAGCAGCTTATTACCATTTAATGACAGAGAATAGCTTCTAGGGAAAGCACTACAATACACTGACAAGGGGACTTTTTCCTGTATGTATCTGGTAGCATTCCAAAGCACTTAACATCCAGTCTCCTCGCTGGGGTCAACGCGGAGGCTCCCAGCCCACCGCAGGGCGGCTACTTCTGGCCTGGAACACAGCTGCTGGTTAACAGCTGTACGGCCTCAGAGCTCCACACTCAAGACCTTGAAGAGGAGCTCACCGCACCCGATTAAATCACACGTATTGCTATTTTCGCACAACGCTTCTTGTGTCTTGCAAATGTGCCTGGAACTAATGGACAGAACTCAAGTCGGTTTTGGCAATTTTCTTCTCACTTCTTAACAATTCCTTTCTCCCTTTTTCCCCACATACCACTCTACTATCCACCAAGCGGAACAATTTAGACGTTTTTACGGAATGGCTGGAGGAAGGGCGAATTAGCTGAATGTGGGGGGAAGGGGAGTGTCAACAATTTATTTTGTGGGGAAGGACGGGTGCGCTAACACAATCCCCAAGCGACCTTACCCCACGTGTCCAGTCCTAACTCCCGGTTCCCTTCTCTTGGACAGGGCTCGGCGGCCCCAGGGTGAGGCGGACAGAGGGAGACCGGAGCCTCGGCCTCAGTCCTCCTTCCACCTCTCTGCCACCTCGGGCTGCATTTTCCCGGCCGACAGAAAGAGCGCGGAGCCGCCTTCGTCCGGGCGCCGGGCCTCCAAGCGGCGATGGGCCGCGGTCGCTCGGACTGTTACGCGCCCTCAACTTCACAGAGGGCGGCGCTCAGGGCGGGCAGCGCGGCCTCCGCCGGCGCCACCCGGGGCCTCGCGCGGGGAGGAGCTGCGGTGGGCACGCCGAGCCGCCGCCCGCGGTCTCCAGGCCAGCCGCCCGCGTTCTTCCGGCCCGCGTCCGCGGGGGAGGGGCCGCCGGCGCCCGCGTTCTCCCGGCGCCCGCGGCCGGCGGAAGGGCCGCGCAGCGCGGAAGCGCGGCCGCAGCTGAGGATCAGCTGCTGGAGGCGGCGGCGAGGGCGAGGGAGGAGCCTTGGGGGAGGGGGGCCACCAGGAAGCCGCGGACGCCGCCGCGCGTCTGCACACCTCGCTCCGTCTGCCATGGCTGGTTAAAGAACCAGCCGGCTCGCAGCGCGGGGGGAGGGCCGGGGAGTGCGGCGGCCGCGCGGGAGGCCGAGGGAGGGGCGGCGGCGCGAGCGGCGGCGGCGGCGGTTCCAGCATGAAGAGGAGAGCTGGCCTGGGGGGCAGCATGAGGTCAGTGGTGGGCTTCTTGTCCCAGCGGGGCTTGCATGGGGACCCCCTGCTCACTCAGGACTTTCAGAGGAGACGCCTGCGGGGCTGCAGAAACCTCTACAAGAAGGACCTCCTCGGCCACTTCGGCTGTGTCAATGCCATTGAATTCTCCAACAATGGAGGCCAGTGGCTGGTCTCAGGTAAATCAACCCCCGTCCCCTCCCCGCGCCTCCCGGCCCCCTTCCCACCTCCCCTGTCGCCCTCCTCGCCCCCTCCTCCCGCCCTCAGTCCCCACCCCCTCCCTCCTCCACCCCCCCCTGCTGCGGGGGGAAGGTTTGGTGTCAAATTAAAACCATTGCAGGGGGAGGGAGGGGAGGGAGAGGATGTCTTCTATAAAAAAGACCTAAAATGGTTGACAGGTCCTTAATTCGCTTCATCCCAAGAGGAGAGTGACCTCTCCGGAGGACCGCCCTGGAAGTATGGGTTGGGGAGGGGGGCGAGGTTACCACTTGACAAAGTTTGATGGGAAACTCTTGCTCTGAGTACTTGAAAAGGTGCGGGGGGCATTTGGGGATTTTGAGAGGGAGGAGGCCGAGGCGCGCCGGGGGCAGGGGGGAGCCCGAGCCCCTGTCGCCGGCATCCTGGCGGAGGGGCCTGGGCGCCGGGCGGTGACAGGGCGGCCGCCGCAGGGCTCGGGGCTGCGACTCGGGGCCCGGCTGGGTCCGCCGAGGGGAGGTGACGGGCGGGCGGTCGAGGTTGGGCCTCCTGGGCGCGCTGGGGGCCCAGCTCCATCTCCTCCGTCCTGCGGGGGCCTCTTCCGCGTCTTGTTTTTCTCCTGGTTTCCAGAGTGCCCAGGGCCCGGGAGGCCAGGGGGCACCGGCCTGAACTTGAATGCGCAACTTGTGAGGCCGGGGGCGGCGGATGGGCGACCCCGGAGACTTGTTGGCCGGAGCCCCGCGCCCGCACGCCCTTTCCCCGCGGCTGCCGTTGCAGGTGGTCCCCGCTCCTCTTCCCCCCCGCCCAGCTGGGCTTGGTTGCCCCCGGCTCCCCCTCCGGTGTGGGGAAAGTGGCGAAATCGAGGCCGGGGCTCCGGCCGGGCGGTGTAGGCCTCGCTCTCCCGGGGCTCCTAGCGACAGGCAGCTGAATCGATAGCCTATTGCTCCCGGGGAGGCCCGGGCCCGGCGCGCCGCGGCGACAGCTGCCCGGGGGGGGGGGGGGGCGGCCGCGGGGGGCGCTCGCCGCCGCCGCCCTCCTCTCGGGGTCGCAGGCCCGAGGCAGGCGAGCGGGGATTGGGGTACGCTGGGGGCGGCTCCCCGAAACCCGGCCAAGGGGAGGAGGGCGACGACGGTGATCTGGCGTTCCCGCTCGCCTTCTGCCCTACCCGGTCCCTTTTCCTACATTGAGAGGAAGGGGGAGCCCAGCGCTGGACGTGGCGCCTCGCTTCACCCAGGCCGGTCCCCGAATGGGTTTCTAATTTACGTCAGTGGGCAGTTCTCCAGAAACTTCTGGGATCATGGCAAAGCATCCGTCTTCTTCGCGAGTAACAGTCGGAAGTGACACGGGGCGTGCAGTCCAATTTGGGGGTAGCAGAGATAAGACCTGTGTGATCATTCCGCGATAAACCTTCTGGGGTTTCTCCAGAACTGACTTGACTTTTCCACCCCAGATCGTTTTCTCTTTGACGAGGTAGATTTGGGCCCTAGATCATCCCCTGAAGAAACCTGATATTCCACTTCAAAGGCATACCCCAAACAAAAGCTTCCTTCCCCCACGATGCCCAAAATTCCTGAGGGCAAAAATGGGGGAAGATCTCTTTAAAGAACTCCCACCTTTTTCCCCTACTGCTGCTTCTGTTTTCGCAATACTTCTCCTTCCCAGAGTGATGTATTCCAACAGAGATGTTCCCAGACAAAAGTAAACCCACCCTACTGGGTGAGGGGATTTGGAGAGGACTCTTGTAGACTGAACTAATCATGTTAATTAAATCATAAGGGCAGTCATACATTGCTCAGTTTAACACACTTTTTTAAAATAACAGATTTATTAAGATATAATTCACATGCCATACAGTTCACCCATTTAAAGCTAGCACTTCTTTTAAAAGGTGCCTCCATTCTGTACCTATTATCCTTGTGCAGGGCCTTCCCCTGTGTCTTAAGTGAACCCTATTTTCTCTAGCCTTGGCCAGTTCGTTTCCCTTGGCTTAATTTTAGTCTCTAGAAGAGGGAGGCCTTTTCCACAGGGGAGGTTCTGGCAGGCTTCTGGTTCCCAGGCGTTCATTGCCTTCCTTTTCCAGGCCAGAGTCGCCCATCTCCATCAGTGCTTTCAGGGTTCCCACCTTAGTCCTTCTCCTTCTCCTCCTACTTCCTCTAGCTCAGTTCTTCCTGTTTCCCTTTTTATCTACTCTTGCCCTTGTTCCTCGTCCTTCCTGCAAGCTTTTCCACCCGCCTCTCCAGTTTAGCTCAGATAGACTTACCTTTGCTTATTTGTTCCCTAAACATCAAGTTTTGGTTAACAGCCTTTTTAGTTATTCACCTTCCACTGTGAGTACAATTTATGCTAACAGAAGTCCCCCCCCCCCCCCCCGCCCCCTTAGCCTCAGATACGGAAGCCCCTTCTGGGAGTCATAAATACATCTTAACTTGTTAAAGCTAATTAAATTTTGTTCTAGGAGGTCCTTCAATAATCTTCCCAAGTTTAAAACTATTTAAGGTGTCAGTGTTTACATTTTCGCTTATCTGTCGTTGTTCTTTAGCAGTTAACACCAGAGGGGAGAGGCACACAGTATTTTGAGGCTAATGTTATCTATCCCTCATGTTTCACAATAATGTGGTGGGAGGCCAGACTCTGGCTTGGTAATGAGATTACTTTTAAGGGTTTTGTTGTTCTTGTATCTTGTCTGGATTGGTTAAAGCCCTCAGAAAGTGGTGATTAAAATGATAGATTGTTCAGAGTTTGTTCACTGTTTTCATTTCCTAATTGTTTGGGCAGGCTCACATTTCTTGGACCTGACACATACTGTTTGAGAGAATTAACTTAGACCTAGGGCAAAATTATATTTGCATGATTCCTATGGCCTTTTAAATGCTATTTGTTAAGGATACATCATTGCTTTCTTTTTTTTTTTGGAGGAAGATTAGCCATGAGCTGACATCGGCAGCCAATCCTCCCTTTTTTGCTGAGGAAGATTGGCCCTGAGCTAACATCTGTGCCCATCTTCCTCTACTTTATATGTAGGATGCCTGTCACAGCATAGCTTGATGAGCCATGTCTTATGTCCCTGCCCAGGATCCAAACCTGTGAACCCCAGGCAGCCAGAGCAGAGTGCAGGAACTTAACCACTGTGCCACTGGACTGGCCCATATCATCATTGCTTTTTTGTTCTAACAGCTAGCCCCGAGGCCAGCCCGGTGGCGCAGCGGTTGAGTTTCCTCATTCCACTTAGGCAGCCCTGGGTTCGCGGGCCGGATCCTGGGCGCAGACCTACCCATTGCTTATCAAGCCATGCAGTGGCAGGCATCCCACATATAAAGTGGAGGAAGATGGGCACAGATGTTAGCTCAGGCACAGTCTTCCTCAGCAAAAAGAGGAGGATTGGCGGCAGATGTTAGCTCAGGACTAGTTTTCCTCAAAGAAGAAAAATAACAGCTAGCCCCTTTTCCAGGGCACAGTGAGGCCAGCAGGTATTGAGTAAACCAGAAAAAATCAGGAAGGAGAAAGGTGTTCTCTTGGTAACTGAGATCGTGACAGCAATGAGTGGGGGGGATGGTTTTTTGACATTTTAAAATATTAAGTATTTTAATCTAGAAAGTATTTTTCTTTGTTGTTGATCAGGGCATTACTGTGATATCATGTAAGGTGGTGTGATATAGCATACATTTTACCAAATCACTGCTGTGTGTGTGACCTTAGTCAAGTTGCTAAGCCTCTCTGAGTCTGTTTACTGATGTATTCACTGGGAGGACCAGCACCTATCTGAAGAGCTGTTGTGAGAACTACATTTGGCAAAGTTTAGGTTGGGAGCCAGAGTGCCAGGCCTCTCAAAGGAAGTACTGAGTTTGTTTTCTTTCCTCTTTGTACTTCTAACTCAACGTGTCATTATTAGCCGGTGTTTGTTCTTACAGTATAGGTAATAGACCTGTGCAAAGGGGACGGACAGGATAGTTTTGTGACATTTTGATGTGGTATGAGGAGGTATGAGGTGGTGTGGAAAGAGCCTGGGATAGGAGTTGGAGGCTCTACCAGTCACAAATTGTATAAATTTAGGTAAGTCTCTACATTCCTCATATGTAAAGTGGGGATAACAAATTGCCTTTACTAACTACCTAACAGGAGTGTAGTATTCAATAATAGGTTATGTGTGAAGGTACTTTGTAAACTGTGTGGGTTTGAATGAACATTACTTTTTCTATTTTATTCTATGTGAGGAAGATTGACCCTGTGCTAACATCTGTTGCCAATCTTCCTCTTTTTGCTTGAGGAGGATTGTTGCTGAGCTAACATCTGTGCCAGTCTTCCTCTATTTTGTGTGGGATGCCACCACAGTGTGGCTTGATGAGTGGCACTAGGTCCATGGCTGGGATCTGAACCTGTGAACCCCAGGCTACCGAAGCAGAGTGCACGAACTTAACTACCAGGCCACTGGACCAGCCCCAAACATTATATTTATAAAGAACTCCTTATGCTTGATGCTTGCAGTCTCTTAGAATCTTCCTGTGTGTTAGTTCTTAGAGGGGTTAGGAACAACACTGTATGTTGAAGTGCTACTTACAAGAGATCCTAACAACAGCAAGGAGGTTATGCTGGTACATGTATTTAGGGGATATCCTGGATTTACCTTTTAAATCTTTGGTGGCACCTAGTGTTTTAAATTGCCTCCATTGCCTCCTTTTGTGCTCCTTTCCCATGGAATGGAGTCCTTTATATGTTTGCTTGAAAGTCTTTTTCTTTTTGTCTTTGGGATGTTCATCTTCTGGGGCTCTGATTGGGAGACCATTCAGAATGTAGGTCTGTGTATATCTAACTTGGATTGTAACTCTGCCTTCTTATAGTTTGTAAACTGTTTGTGTAAACACAATCTTAGCAGTAAACAGAAATATCCAGATCTTGAGGGGTGAGAGTTGATAAAAATATTATTTCCCCTGAATTGATATTTAAGGCATTGGAACCTGTAGAACTAGCAGATTAATAGCCCATAAGTATGAAGGTTTGAGTTGCAGGGAGAGATTATGATCTCTTTTTAATGCTTATGACTAAATGTAGGAAAAGCACCTTCAGAAGCTTTTCAAATAGCATCAGCAACTATACTGTTTCAGAGCGTTAATAAAGTAGGAGTTGTGAATAGGGAGAGGCCTTAATTACTTGGTCATAATGTTTATAACTGGGATAACTATTTAGTCCTATTTCTATTTCACATGGATCTCTGACTTTACTGATCATTATAAGTATCCACAGTTACATAAGAGGGATTAAGAGCATGAACCCTGGAGTCAGGCTGCCTGGGGTGAATATCAACTCAACTACTTGCTAATTGGATTACCTTTGACAAGTCACTTACCTCTGTTTCCTTGTCCATATAATAAGGACAGTAATACCTCACAGGGTTGTGGTGAGGATTAAATGAAATAACACTTGAAAGTCCTTAGCACCAGGGCCTAGCCCATGCTGTTGCTCTGGTTGCTACTGCTGCTGCAACTGTTATTGTTTAACTTGAGCCTCAAAAAAGCTTTTAGGGGATTGACACCTTCAACATCTAATATTGTTGTACATGGCACAGTACAAAGTGAAAAATTGAGAAATCGCTCAGTGAGGTGAACTGTTAAAAATGCTTTGTGAATACACTTGACCCCAGTTTTGTCATCAAAGCATATTTTTAAGCATCAACCAAAAGGCTATGATAATAACCATATGCTTAATTTGAACCCATTAATTAATGATCATCTCCTGTTGTCCAGTCACTGGTTATCTCACATTTTATGGAATCAGGTTTTTTGTAAATAAATTCATCTGAGAGCATATTATCTGCATGTGAAGTGTTTGGCTTTAGCCAGTTAAATAAAGTCTGACTTTATTAAAGCTTCTCATGTGTTGAATTAGGGTGAACTTCTTGGTCCAGTGTATCAGGAGTGTATCAGGTGAAGTATGGCCAGTGGTGGGGCAGATTTCTGTCTTTAAAATCTTTCATAGTGCATACATTTTGACAAGGTGATTAGGGAATTAGATTTTCCTGTGAGCTTTTCTATTCACTGATAATCCATTGCTGTGATGATAGGAAATTTTATCCTTAGATCTATTTATTAGTTCAACAAATAGTTTTTGAATGCATAGTATTCATAAGACAGGAGCTATGAGAATAACAGAGGTGATGAATCAGGTATAAATCATACTCTTGAGAAGCTTGCATTTTAGGAGCATTTACTTCTCATTTGTAACAGTGCATGACCCTTAATTTTTCCCCTCTGCTTTATGATATTTTAATAGATATTTGATTTTTCTCTCGTTTGCAGTACTTAATATAGCAAAAATCGTCTTGCCTATGAGCTTTAGTGGGAAAAAAAGAAGGCTCATAGAGATGGCCTTGGAGTACATTGCTATGATAAATTATAGAGGTCAGGTCATGAGGATAAGGTAACGTGGATATTTATAGATGCATGTTATTTTTCCCACTTCTTGGTCAGTTAGCTAATTGATATCTATCAAAGACGGGCAAAATTAGAATTACGCCAGCGTTTGTCACTTCTTTAAAATAACCTAAGGAGGTTCAACTGATGACCACTAGTCTCATTAGATATTATTAGCACATCAGAAAGTTGTCTTTGTGTTCAGTGTTGTTCAAAGAATCATCACTGGCTTGACTTAGCCAATGTGTGTTTTTTTTCTCCCCAAATCCCCCCCGGTAGATAGTTGTATACTTTTAGTTGTGGATCCTTCTAGTTGTGGCATGTGGGACACCACCTCAACATGGCCTGATGAGTGGTGCCATGTCCGCGCCCAGGATCCGAACTGGCGACACCCTGGGCCACTGAAGCGGAGTGCGCGAACTTGACCACTTGGCCACAGGGCTGGCCCCCTAAGCCAATATGTTTTTGATTACTAAGAGTTCTTAGAAGAGCCGTAGCCCTCAGTTATGTATCTTGGCTACCACACTGTAAGGTGTCAGCCCAGGTCCAAGTGTGTGCTCATTAGCTGATTATTGATAGATTTGCCTGTAAAGTACAGTTGAAATCATTTAGATCAAGGAAACTCTACTGACGAGTAAAACTTGAAACACAAATGGATATGCTTTCTGAATCCCGAGTTAAGAAATGGATGTATTTATTTTCTCATGCATTGAGTGTGGAGAAGAGCACTTCCATTGCTAATATACGGCCCTTAATTTTAATCTTTTTTTCTTTTTCATGGTTTCAGGAAAAAAGTAATTGCTTTTCCTGTTTTAGTCTGAATTTAGATACTCAAGGGTGGTACTAAAGCCTTTTAAGTTTAAAGGAACTAAAATCCTAATTCAAATCAAGATTATATAGGCTAAGAAGGAAACAATTCTATTTTCAATTTTTGGTGCCCTACATTATATTAAAAATATTTTCTCTTGGGGCCGGCCCCGTGGCCGAGTAGTTAAATTCCCACCCTCCGCTTCAGCCAGGGTTTCGCTGGTTGGGATCCTGGGCGCAGACATGACACCACCCGTCAGGCCATGCTGAGGCAGCATCCCACATGCCACAGCTAGAAGGACCCACAACCAAAATATACAGCTATGTACTGGGGGGATTTGAGGAGAAAAAAAAAGATTGGCAACAGTTGTTAGCTCAGGTGCCAATCTTTAAATTAAAAAAATATTCTCTTACAGTTAAAGAACTGAATACTAATCTGTTAGGAGTAACCCTTAGATTATCGTGAGAATGTGAAATTACATTTCTTTTCTACTTAATTCTCTGTCCTTTAAAGTTTTTGATTTTTGGTGATGAGGGTTAGGTAACCATTTGCCAAAGTGTGGGTATGTAAGCTAATTTTAGGTGATCTTTGAATGAATTTTTAAATTTTAATGGTTTGTACATTTATTTTTTTACATGTTAGAAAAGTCAAGCAGCATATATAAAATATTGTTTTTAAGGGATTTATTGCTTAAGGTGCAATAAATTTTAAAGAGTCAGTTTAAAGAAAAATAATGGCGAATGTGTTATGTGGATACGGAAAAAATCAAGAGGTGATCAAGATTGACTGAAGTTTGGGCAATATTGCATTAGGTAACCTTGTTTATATCTTCCTTCTCCCTCATCGAGTCAGAGAGTTGGAAAGATCTTTATTTTATGGAAAAGGAAGTGGAGAAGTAAAAAGGTGACTTCCAGAGCTGCCCCGTTAGTCTTTGGCAGTCGGGACTCTAAGGAGGGCTCATTGCTCCCCGGCAGGTGCTGTTTCTATGTAGCCTTTTTATATTTTTCTTTCCCTTTTCTTCTTATAGGATAGGCCACCTTTTCTGGCTCTCTTCTAAAGAATTGAAAGGTGATGTTAGCAATTTCTGAGCAAATGTACAACTCTAATTGCTCCTTTTAGATGATAAATTGTTATTCTGTGTTTTGTTGTAAATAAAGTTAACTTCTTCCACACAGGTATCTTATGTTTGTTTATTCGTTAAAAATATGTAATGAGAACACAGTATGTGTGCCTCTTTAATCTTAATAATAACTATAAGAATTATTTTTTAAACATTTATTTAGCATGTAATGTGTGTCAAGCCCTCTGCTAAGCACTTAGTCTTATTTGTCAACTCGGAAAATAGCCAGTGTTACCTATAGTCTAGAAACACAAGGGGATTTAAAGGTTTTGTATTAATTGTCAAAACTGAGTGCTAAAGAATCAAGGAAGGACATTGATAAATGACTGCTGTGGGTTCTGTAATGCAGAGAACAGTTAGGGCATTAGTGGAAGAATAAATGTTAGAATTCATTGTTTCTGGTTAAAATCAAGTGAAATATAATTCTAAGGACGAAAAAAGATTTTTATTACCTTGGTCTTTGTAGAAAATTTCGTTCCAGTAGCTGCTTCCCAAGTTTTTGTTCTTTCAGCTTTAATATATATTTCTTACCACTGCCAACGTGTGTCCTAAAACTTAACTCTCATGATCTCACATCTCCTGCTGACCCTTCAGAAATCTACAGTGCTCCCCAGTGTCTACCAAATTAAGTAGGAATGCCTCACCTGACTTTCAACTGAGACACTGCTGTTTATAAAAACAAATATTTGACAGTAAAAATAGCTAATATTTGAGCATGTCATTCATTTATCAAATATTATTCGGGGGGGCATTTCATTGTGTGTCATATATGATCACATCTGATACTTAAAAGAATCGTTCCTAAGGTGTGGATGGTACTATTATCCTTATTTTATTTTTTTAAGATTTTATTTTTCCTTTTTCTCCCAAAGCCCCCCGATACATAGTTGTGTATTTTTAGTTGTGGGTCCTTCTAGTTGTGGCATGTGGGATGTCACCTCAGCATGGCCTCATGAGTGGTGCCATGTCTGCAACCAGGATCCGAACTGGTGAAACCCTGGGCTGCCGAAGCGGAGCGTGCGAACTTAACCACTTGGCCACAGGGCCGGCCCCTATTATCCTTATTTTAGATGTGAGGAAAGCGAGGCTTAGAGAAATTAAGTAACTTGTGAAAGCTCCCATAGTTTGTGGTGGAGCTGGATTTCCAGCCTGGGTCTGCATGAGACATGCTGCCAACTGCTCTGAAGTTTTTAGACTGTTACGTACGTTTTAAGAGGTTCTGACCTTTTTCCTACGTTCTCATTTCTTTTTTGTTTTTTTTTTAAAGATTTTATTTTTTTTCCTTTTTCTCCCCAAAGCCCCCCAGTACATAGTTGTATGTTCCTTGTTGTGGGTCCTTCTAGTTGTGGCATGTGGGATGCTGCCTCAGCGTGGTGTGATGAGCAGTGCCATGTCCGCGCCCAGGATTCGAACCAACGAAACACCGGGCCGCCTGCAGCAGAGCGCGCGAACTTAACCACTCGGCCACGGGGCCAGCCCCCCTACGTTCTCATTTCTTGATGCTATCACTCTGATAACTTTGCTAACTGCTTTTTTCCCCTTTGTGTATAAACAGAAGAAGTGGGGCTGAAGGGATGGGTCGTTGGGCTTGGAACCTCAAAGCACAGTTCTGGTCACAGCTATGGTACTCACCCCTCAAGCAGATTTAGCACCTTGGTGCTAGAAATCACTTCACTTGGGTTTTGGTCTTGGCAGTCATCTAAAGTCTTCTTCCCTACACTTTGGATGTGGATGTTCCTCGCTTGCTTACATAAACCGTGTGACTAACTTCACACTGGGCTAAACTCACCTACTTTAGTCTAATTAGGAGTAGGCATACTCTGGTTACAAAGTTGGTTCCGCTTCTCCATTAGCCCAAGTAAAAGTCAAGCAATATATACATATGTATTTACTGAGCCTGCAATTTGAGTTTGATATCTACCAAAAGCACGCTGATTGAGTACATTTGGCTGAATTTCAGACAACAGATATTCATAATAACACATGGGGAGAAAATATCTATGCCTGGAGCATAGACAAATAATGTGCTTCAGAATAAAGTGCTTTTTGGACAAAGGTTTAAACAATCTAAATGGGATTATTTGCCTGGAGAGCACTGGTAAGTCATTTGGAAGCACTTTTCCACAGATGCAGTATCATATAGGGAGGTATGCCTCCTAGGCCAGATGATAAGCCTGTTTAATCCTTAATGAATCTGAAGTATAGTGTTCTTGCAAATAAAATTTACATCTGTCACCAGCAGCTTCGCTCTGCTTCTGTGAAAAGGAAGGCATTTCATTTCCAAGGTTATTCACTGATTGGGTGAACAAGGAGGGCTGCTCTGTAGGTTCTGGTCTTGGATTCCACTGGTACTTCACATCAATTTTCCTAAGGGATTTGGGGAAAGACTTGACAACCATCATTTGTCACTTTAGTTGTCTGCTCTTCCCGTGCCTTCATGTTCACACTTTCTGGCCACCTTACTCACTCCTTGCACTTTGCAGTGTTGAATACCCGAAACTGTATCATGTACCTCTCAGGATATAGAGTTGATATGCATTTGAGATCAAGTCCATGTGCTCTGAGTACTATTTTCTTATTAGGGCCAATTTTAAAATGGAAGTTATATTCCAGAGAGCTGGGACATGTAGGAATCAAAGAGAAAGTGACATCTGAGGAAATTGACAGGTTTATAACAGATCCACATAGCGGAGAAGATGTTGGCAGAAAGGCTGATTCCCATCTTCCCTTTTGCCCCTCTTGGGGCTTTTGCCGGTTGATAAGGTAAGATAAGATTACCTTATATGGTTGATAAGGTAACTCTGTAGGTCCCTTGCCTGCCTTGCTTTCTGCTGGGGTCCTTTGTAACCAAGGTGAGTATATATCCTGGGTTTACTTAGGATTGTCTCAGTTTCCACATTGTCCCAGTACAATTATTAGCGATCCTTTCTTTCTTATAAAGGCCCTAGTTTGGATGATAAGTTATATGGCCATCTAGTCATAATCATCTGAGCTGTCTGGTTCTCAGGTAAAACCAAAGCCCCAGTCTCTTAACTCCTCCCCTTCGCCACTGAATGCCTTTGGTGGAAAAGCCTCCAAGCCCCATTCTCTCCATGTTGGGTCTCAGCTGCTGCTTTTAGGGTACTGGATTGAGCATGAGGGGCAGGGTGGTTGCTTAGTCATTTGTCCCCTCATCTTATTAGAAAGCAAAAAACAGGCCAAAACCATTAAGAAAGTGCTAGGGCCAGAGGTTAGTAAGTTACTCTTTCCTTTCTGTATACCTCTTCTTATAATTCTTGTTCTACTATTCACTTGTACATTCTTTTTTGTTTTTTTTTTTTTAAAGTCTTCTTACAGGTGGTTGTTTTTTGCCAAGTTGATTTTGGGGAGAGGCATTTTGGGGAGTGATTCTCCACTGAGTTGGGATCGTTTTCCTGAGGTATTTTAAACTAAAAGTGGATATGATATTGGTATTAAAACCATGCTATAGGCTTCGTTTTGTGGGATATCTGTCCAGCACCAGAGGACATCTGGAGTAAAAGTTGATCCCCTCAAGTGTGTAAATTGGCTCTGAGAAGGGTTTTCAGGAATTGTAGTTTTTCTGGTCGATAGCCAGTTGGCTCTAGATTGTCTTTCATGTTGTGGCATGTCATGAATAAAGAAGTTTAAGAGATCTGGGTTAGAGTCCTGATTTCATCCTTCTTACCTGTGATCTTATGCTACTGATGTTCTGTCTCTATAGAATCATAGAATTTTACTGCTGGAAAGGACTAATGATCATCTAATTGAAGCCTTTAATTTTATATATAAGGACACAAAGGAGCGAAGAGGTAAAGTGATTTGCCCAGTGGCTCACAAGTAGTAAGTGGTACAATCAGGATTAAAATCTGAGTCTTCTGACCTGGTCCCTCAGTAGGGAAAGTCAGGAAGTTCTGCATTTATAAAGGACTTACTCAAAGTGTTAAACTCTTTTAAGTGACTTACTCTGCCAGTACATTGTGACAGTTTCTTTGTCCCTGAACATGATTGTTCTGATTAAGTTGGTGGTCCCCTATTATTTTACAGATAAGTAAATAGAGATTTTCCAGGTTGGAGGCAGTGTCACTTGGGCTGTCTCCAGTTTTAATTCTTAGCCTACCTATCCTTCCTTACTTTGGAAAGTGTGTTTCCTTCTAAGAACATTACTCAGGAGGAGAAATTTTTTGCAATCCAGATGCCTGTTAAAATCTTGTTACACAACTTCCCTCATTCAGAATTTCCGTTCAAGTCTTGTATCTAAATTCCAGTTGTATCTCGTGTGTTACAGCTTAAGGCCAAGTAACTAATTGGAGCCTCTGAGGGTTGTTATGTTTCTTTTCTTAATAGATGTCTTAACTGTGTTTGATGGCCTGGTGCAGATGTCTTATCTTATCACTTGCTGCCATAGATGGCTGAAGCATGTGTTTTGCCTGAGACATACTGGCAAGAAGCAAGTGAAATTTGCATGGTTGGCACCCAGCTTCAAGCAGCCCTTGATTTAGCCTCAGAGTTGATATCTCTGTTTGTATCTGCTCATGGGTGGGTGTTGTATGCCTTCCTAGAAGAACTGAAAAAGCGTTGGGGCCTGCATTGGTTTAATCTTTTTAGAATTGCCCAAGAAGAGAAAAGAAAGCTTAATTATATTGTTAATGTTGCTTATGCAGGGAATTTTGCGAAAAAACTAAAAAAATAAGAAACTGCTCAGAGTGACTGAAGATCATCTGTAATATAAGCAGGAGAGCATGTTGTCCAGGTTAGTTCTCTATGGTAGAAGAAGTAGGACTGGGGCCGGCCTGCTGGCTGAGTGGTTAACTTTGTGTGTTCCGCTTTGGCAGCCCAGGGTTTCACTGGTTTGGATCCTGGGTGCAGACGTGGCACTGCTGATCAGGCCATGCTGAGGTGGCATCCCACACAGCATAACCAGAGGCACTCACAACTAAAATATACAACTGTGTACTGGGGGCTTTGAGGGGGTGGAGGGGGAAAGAAGATTGGCAAGATTGGCAACAGATGTTAGCTCAGGTGTCAATCTTAAAAGAAAAAGAAGAAGAAGTGGGACTGGACATGAAGACAATGTGTGGTCTAGGAGTACCTCACGATGCATCATCTACTATCTTAATAACTTCCCTGTAAATCCTTACTGTTGTTGATGCCCCGAGAATCTGTTTTTAGTGTTCCCCTAGTTCTGTTTTAGGAGCTTTTGTTCTTTCACGTTTCACTCATTCCACACTTTACTGTTGAGAATTTCCTATTGAATCATATAAGTCATCAGAATATGGCACTAAGACAGGCTTCCTACTTATTCATAAGTTTAAAAAATATCATGTGTTAATTATAGGAAATTTGGCAAGAAAGAAGTATCCTACCTACTCAGGATAACCATTTTTGACACATGGTGTCATAGTTTAGCCTTTTTTGTATGCATATGTACATTTTTAAAAATAAAATTGGAATTAGGCCATCTCTGCTGTTTTGTAACCTTTTTTCTTTATGTTAACATTTTTTCATATGTCATTGAATATTCTTCAAAGCAGGGTTTCTCAACCTCAACAGTTATTGACATTTTGGGATGGATATTTCTGTTATGGGCGCCTGTCCTATGCACTGAGCAGCATCCCTGGCCTCTAACCAGTTTATGTCAGTAGCATCTCCCCAATTGTGACAACCGAAAATATCTCCAGACATTGCCAGATGCTCCCTGGGGGGCAAAATCACCCTGGTTGAGAACCACTGTTCTGATGCAAAAATTCTCAAACTCTTCGGTCTCAAGACCTCTTTACATTCTTAAATATCATTGAAAATCTTACAGACCTTCAGTTTATGTGGGTCATATTCATTGATTATTTTTTGTATTAGAATTTAAAACAGAGAGAGTTTAAAAATTCATTTATTTAAGAATAGCAATAATAAACTTTATATTAACATAATATTTTAATGAAAAATAACCATATTTTCCAAAATAAAAAAAATAGAAGAGTAGCATTGTTAAAAATTTTTCCAAATCTCTTTAATGTCATAATAGATATTATGAACATATTTACATTTAATCTGTTGTGGAATATTGCTTTAGCTGACATATATGAAGAAAATTCAGAATTACACAGATATGTAATTAGAAAAGGAAAAGAGTATTTTAATGCCTTATCAGATAATTGTGTATATTCTTCTTTGATACTATATCAAAACTTGACAAGTGGAAGTTTCTTAAAGATTAGTTGCAATGTAGAATCCGAAAAAATATCAGAATTTTTCATAGTCTGTTACATTAAAATCCATTAGTCTCTGTTTAAAGCCTCCCCCGCCACGTTGCTGGTTTCTCTTGAAAAACTGGAATCAGGCAACTTGAGCCTGCATTCCCCAATGGCAGTAACTGGCTGGAGCTGAGTATACAATGGCTTGTCCTTTCAAAAGGGTTGTATATTCTCCAGTCTGCCATTTAATCTGGCAGGTTTTACTCTTTTGCTTTGCTGCCTGGCCCCGGTTGTATTTGAGGAGCTAGATTGTATTGTGGTAAGGAGCATAGTTTCTGGAGACAGATTACCTGGGTTCAGATCCCAACTCCTACTCTTGGTCACTGTGTACCTTCAGGTTACTTAGCTTTTCTGTAGTTTCATCTGGATAATAAGGATAGCAACAATATCTACTTCGTAGGATTATTAAAAGGATTAGAAGAGCCCCAAGCATTGTCTCATAACATCATACATTGATCATTTGGAAGATATTTGTTCACTGAGTTAGACATATTTTCTAAGTCTTGACACATTTCATTATGTAATATATTTCAAGAAATCATTTTTGTTAGTACCACCTCCAATCTCATCAGTAAAGTCTTTATTGGGAAGTGGTGGAGTTCACTGTGGTGAATGGTACAAGTTTTACAAAATTCTTGTTTTCTCTTGAGAGCTTAAATTTTATCATTGAGTACAAATAATGCCAGTTGTTTTCCTTGAAGTGACAGGCTCATCTTGTTCATTTTGGAGAAAATATCTGCCAAATACCCAACTCTGAATAACCATAGTTTGTCAATCATTTCAAGTAAAAATAAAATTCCATAAAAAAAGCAGCCACTTCAGCTCACAAAACAAACCATCGCACATGTGCTTTTCCAGAAAATAACCATTGTTCTTTGGTGTGCAGTGAAAGTGTTCTTCCCATTTCATCATACAGAAGATTACAGTGTGTTCTCTGGTTGAAATTTGATAGAATTATTTTTACTGCTTCATCAAGGACATTCCTAAGTGAAACTGACATTTGTTTTTTATTGTTAGTGGGTGACAGTTAAGGATATACTGATGACCTAGTAATAGTGTGGTATACTGCCTTGGTGAGTGCTGAGACACCAGTAGTCTTACAAACCACCATTGCTTTTACACCATCACTACAATGCCAACACAGTGAAAAAGCAAATAACACTGTAGTGTTGTTGTGAAAATAATTTTGACTTTGCAGACCTCCTGGGGTTCAGGGAACACACTTTGAGAACAACTTTTTTTTTTTTTTTGAGGAAGATTAGTCCCGAGCTAACATCTGCTGGCAATCCTCCTCTTTTTGCTGAGGAAGACTGGCCCTGAGCTAACATCCATGCCCATCATCCTCTACTTTATATGTGAGACGCCTACCACAGCATGGCTTGTCAAACAGTGCCGTATCTGTACTCAGGATGGAACCAGCAAACCCTGGGCCGCCAAAGCGGAACATGCAAACTTAACTGCTGCCCCACTGGGCCAGCCCCGAGAACAACTGTTCTAAAGCACGATATTATGGCAGTATTGTATCCTGTCAAGCACCTATGTCAGAAATTTTTTTTTTTTTTTAATATTGGCAACTGAGCTAACATCTGTTGCCAATCTTCTTTTTTCTTCTTCTTCTTCTTCCCAAAGCCCCCCAGTACATAGTTGTATATTCTGGTTGTAGGTCCTTCTGGTTGTGCTATGTGGGATGCTGCCTCAGCATGGCCTGATGAGTGGTGCCATGTCTGTGCCCATGATCTGAACCAGCGAAAACCTGGGCCACCGCAGGTGCGCAAACCCACTCGGCCATAGGGCTGGCCCTGTATATCAGAATTTAAACCAGTTCCCTCCTTCTGTTTATTTTCTTCTTTTATGACAATTCTTGTAGCTAAACCTTTGTGAAAATTTATTTTTTTCCCCTAGAATGAAATCTTAGAAATGGGGCTCTGGGTCAAAGGGTATGAATTTTTTTTATATTTACAAAATACATTTGATATATATTTGCCCTCCAGCATGGGGCGGTTGAAGTGATTTATGCTTGTGCCAGTTCATTATGAGACTGCATCTTAGCTACTGTTCTCTATCCTGTCGTCTTTGCCAGTCAGTGTGTGAAAAATGGTATCATTTAAAAAACTTATTACTTCAATTCTCACATAATTGACTTTGATTATTAGGGAGGTTGAATATTTTATCTTAAGTTTTGGCCATTTTGTAGTCTTCCTTTAGGCCACTTACAATGCAACTGATTAGTTTGCAGCTTTCTTTGTTAAAATAGTCACATTCTCCTAATACCTTTCAAGATTAATCCCTAGGTGCTCTGCATTTGAGTATCAAACCTCAGTGTCAAATTTAGAGGTCCTCTGTTAAGGAGGCAGGTAGTAAAAGTGCTTGGTAAACTACTCTACATTTCAGAAGTTTGAGCCCCACCTTTTTGACTTTTGTCATATTGAAGGTTATCATCTGTGCTATTACTTAATATTTTTTCCTAAATTGACTCCTCGTAAAACAATACTTGAAAGGAAACTATATTACTGTCATGTCTGTCATGGGTTTTATGTCCTAGTTTTTTTTCCTAATACACATTAAAATACGTCATTGTTAAAATTATTACTCTTTGAAGTCACCCAGTGACCTCTGCTTACCACACTGTAGGAAGAGCCGTCTTGGATTTGAGTGCCGCTCTGCCACTAGCTGGTAGTGTCGGTGCTCTGGGATAGGTGAGTTTACCTCTCTGTGCCTCAGGTTCTTCACTGGCAAAGTAGGGGTGTTGGAGTGTCTTCCAGCTCTGTTCTGTGATTCTGGTATAAGATGTTTGTGGATTCCTGTCTCTATTTCTGCTCAGGAATTAGAGACATTGCCTAGGGATTGGTGTACTGGTTTAGGATTTAAAAACGCTGGCTCTGTTCAGCTGCACTGCTGCTAGTCATCTGATTTTAGAGGAACCATTTTATTTCCTGGGGTTCTAGCTGTCTGGTTCAGGGGTTGCTGCTACTTTACTTCCTCCTTCAAGTTAGGAGTCAAGGCTTCTATCATTGAGGCTAGCAACTGCCTCACTTTTCACATCTTCAAAATGGGGATAATGTTTCTGCCCTACCTACATAATTGGAGATGTGGAAAAATGAGTTAATAGGCAGATAAGTGGACTTAACTTTCAGAACAAGAGTGTGGGGTAAGGGCAGGGTATTAGCAGGAGTTAATGCCTGTCGATGTTATCCCTCCTGTGGCTACTTCTGTAGTGAAGAGTAAAATTCATAGGACACCACTTCTCCTTCTCTCTCCATACCTGCTTGCACTTGCCGTTTGATTTTTTTCTCTCTGATTTAGAAAGTGCCATTGGACTCCAGTTTTGTGACCTTGGGCAAATCATCCAACCTTAACTTATCCATGGGCCAAATGCAGCCTCCACCGAGGCCTGCATTCAGCATGCAAAAATCAAGTTGCTGACTTCTCTTGAAAAATTGGAAGGTCTAGCAACCTTGAGCCTGCATTCCTCTATGGCAGTAACTGGCTGGAGCTGAGTAGTGGCTTGTCTTTTAAAAAGGGTTGTATATTCTCCAGTCTGCCATATAATCTGGCAGGTTTCACTCATTTGCTTTGCTGCCTGGCCCCTGCTGTAATTGAGAGGCTGGACTGTATTGTGGTAAGGAACACAGTTTCTAGAGCCAGATTACCTGGATTCAGATCCCAACTCCCACTCTTGGTCACTGTGTACCTTCAGGTTATTTAGCTTTTCTGTAGTTTCTTCTGGATAATAAAGATAACAATACCTACTTCATAGGATTATTAAGAGGATTAGAAGAGCCACTACACATAAAACCCTTAGGCTGGTCCCTGGCCCAGAATAAATTTAGCTGATGTTAGCTATTGTTGTTGGAGTTCAAATACCATAATAATTAGCTAACGTTTATCTGGCTCGTGCTATGCATCAGGCATTGGGCCAAGTCCTTCACACAGATCTGTCTCATTAATCCAAACATAACACTATTAAATAGGTAGAATTATTTTCTCAATTTTGCAGATGAGGATACAATTTGAGAGATTAAGTAACCTGCCTAAGGCACACAGCTAGTAAGTGGTAGCGACGTGGAGAGTTGAACCCTGTGCACCTGTATCCTAAGCCTGTGGTTTTAATGCTGTGCTGTGCTGCCTTATGTTACATCCACCTCTGAAATAAGTGTCATTGCAGAAGTGGCAGGCTTAAGTAAATAGAGATTAGTGCTCTTAATTATTTTTGTAAGTGATTTGAAGAAAGAATACATATAAATATCCCAAATTTATATAGGACATTAGTTCCTTCAGGTAATGAAATGCCAAACCCATGGGGATAAACTGCAAGCAACTCTTTTTGTGTGGGTGAAGTGAGCAGAAAAGTGGTAACTGAATTTCATAGTAGGTAAGCATAAAATAATACATAAAGAAAAATCATACACTATTTGTAGAGTCATGTGCTTCAAGATATTCAATAAGGACTTGAGAGTCATTTTGGACTATTATTTGAAAGTTAAAAAGGCTGGCAAACATTTCACACCTACTAGGATAACTTTTTTTTTTTGGTGAGGAAGATTGGCCCTGAGCGAACATCTGTTGCCAGTCTTCCTCTTTTTCCTTGAGGAAGATTGTCGCTGAGCTAACATCTGTGCCAGTCTTCCTCTGTGTTGCATGTGGGATGCTGCGACAGCATGGCTTGATGAGTGGTGTGCAAGTCCGTGCCCAGGATCTGAACCCATGACCCCTGGGCCGCTGAAGTGGAGTGCACAAACCCAACCACTATGCCACCAGGCCAGCCCCTAGGATAGCTTTTATTAAAAAAACCCAAACAAACAGAAAATAACAAGTGTTGGTAAGAATGTAGAGATATTGGAACCCTTGTGCCTTGTTGGTGAGAAATGTAGAATGGTACAGCCCCTGTGGAAAACAGTATGGCAGTTCCTCAGAAAATTAAACATAGAATTACCATAAGGTCCAGGAATTTTATTTCTGGGTGTATACCCAAAAGAATTGAAAGCAGAGATTCGAACAGATATTTGTATACCATATTCATAACAGCATTATTCACAATAGCCAAAAAAGTGAGAGAAACCGAAGTGTCCATCAACAGATGAATGGATAAACAAAGTGTGATACACACATGCAATAGAATATTATTCAGTCTTAAAAATGGAGATTCTGACGCATGCTACAACATGGATGAGCCTTGAAGACATTATGCTAAATGAAATAAATCAGTCCTAAAAGGACAAATATTGTATGAGTCTGTTTACATGAGGTACGTAGAGTAGTCAAATACGTAGCGACAGAAGTGTTGTGAACGATGGTTGCCAGGGGTGGAGAGGAGGCAAGAATGGAAAGGAGTTATTTAATGGGTACAGAATTTCATTTGGGGAAGATGAAAAGTTCTGGAGATGGATGGTGGTAATGGTTGCACAGCAGTGTGAAAATGTGAATGTACTTAATGCCACAAAACTCCTCACTTAAAAATGATTTTAAAAAAAGAAACAGCAAAATGCTAGGCATCTCTAGGGAAGAAAAGCTGGAGACAAATTGGAAAATGCTTTTCTGTCCTGTGGTATAATCCTTACCTCACAAGTAAAGATGTACGTAAATGAACTTCTATACAAATGTTGATTATTTTCAACTTTGAAAAAATAACAAAACAGACTTATTTTCCATTCACTGATGTAGCTCAGCTGTGTGGCCCACAGGCTCTGCCTCTGTCTCTCGGTGCTGCCTCTTAGAGCTCAGCAGAGGTGTGGTTGACACGAAAGGAGGTTTGGCTTCAGAGTGGCGATTATACACACTGAAAAGAAGGAATAAATAGGCTGAGAATGATTTTCCTTTAGTCTTTGCAAGTTAAAAAAACCAACAACAAAACTCCAGCAATATGAGTGTTAAATAAAATTACTATCCCCAAGAGGTAACCTCCATTAACCATTTTGCATCTGCTCTTCCATGTACAAATTTGTATATATTTTTGTTTTATTAAAATGTATCATGCTATTCATATTCCAAAACAAGAGTTTGAAAGATTAGGACAAATTCATGGAGGATACTTAGGAGAAACTAGGACACTTTGAGTGGTGTGTATACCTAACACATGATGCACCGGACTAAGTAATTTTATATATATTATCTCAGGACACAGAAATAGTGGTGTTTTCTTCATTTTACAGTCATAAAATTGAGGCTAGAGAAGTAGAACAGCTTCTCCAAGGACACATGGATGGTGAAACCGGGATTTGAATCCAGACCCTTTTATTCCAGCGCTGGCACTTCCTGTCCCTTCTGTAGCACCACCTTCACTGCCTATCAAAGAGGAAACCCGAAGCTCAGGATCTAATCCCATTGAGCCATTTTTTAAAAGAAAATAATCTTTTGAATAGTTAATACTGTCACTGACACTTCAGACACTTTCTGTCTTAGTGATTAGTGCATGTCAGTACATGTAGAGCTGCCTCATGCCCTTTTTTTTGGCTGCATAATACATGGTACATATATGAACAATAAACTTGTTTTGCATTTTTTCTTTGTGGTAAAATATACATAACACAGAATATACCTTTTTTTAATTGTTTTTAAGATTGGCACCTGAGCTAACAACTGTTGCCAATCTTTTTTTTCCTGCTTTTTCTCCCCAAAGCCCCCCAGGACATAGTTGTATATTTTAGTTGTGGGTCTTTCTGGTTGTGATATGTGGGATGCCGCTTCAGCATGGCCTGACGAGCAGTGCCATGTTCGCGCCCAGGATCCGAACCAGCGAAACCCTGGGCTGCCGAAGCAAAGTATGCGAACTTAACCACTCGGCCACGGGCCTGGCCCCAGAATTTACCATTTTAACCATTTTTAAGTGTATTGTTCAATAGCATTCACATTGTTGTGCAACCATTGCCACCACCCATCTCCAGAACTTTTTCATCTTGCAAAAATGAAACTCTGTCCCCATTAAACAACAACTCCTTGTGGCCTCCCCTCAGCCCCTGGCAGCCCCCATTCAACTTTCTGTCTCTATGAACCGGACCACTCCAGGTACCTCACATGAGTGGAATCATACAGTATTTGCCCTTTTGTGTTTGGTTTATTTCACTGAACAATAATTTTAACGACCTCTATTGATAGACATTTGAATGATTTAGTCTCTTTCTCTTCAAATAGTGTTGTGCTGCAGGAGCATTTGATCCTGAGTGCCAGAGTGTTGTCTCAGTCCTGTCCTGTGCTTGGCTGACTTTCTGAGGAAGCCTAAAACAAGTTCTTTCCTTCTGTGCCTCAGCTATTCCGGGCTATAAAATAAGAAGAATGTTAAATAATTACCTTTGTTATAGTATGGTGTGAAGTCCTACATAGTTTCTGCCTATAGCTCAGGACCCATTGGGAAAGAGTACTCTTTAAATATAACTTTTACAGAGCCACTGCCACAATGTAATTATAGTGCATTTTAGGATGAGTGAGTTTAGTGCAGAATTAAATCAACCGAAAATGACCAGCATCAGAGTAGCTATGTTCTTTTGGGGTTCTCACATGAATTGAAGCTAAGCAATTGTTTGTGAAGAAACCAACTTGGAAGGCCTGGCCTCTGCTTGTCCCTTGCCTGGCAGTGGTGCAGAGCAGAGAGGCCTCCCCTTTGTACGAGGTCCCTGAGGTGCCCCAGAGAGGCTGGGGCCAACATCCAATTGCCAGGCTCACAGAGCTGGATTACTTGCAGGTTGGACTGTCTTTCTGTGTGGAACTGTACAATAAATCTCTGCTTTTTTGAATTGACTAGAGAGCTTTTTTCACATTCTAAGTTGATTCATCCTGCTTCACCCACCCTCCTTTGCTTTTAGGGGTCAGAGATTTGGGCACAGCTGTTCTGCTCCCTCTACTGGCTTAAAAGCAGCCCAACAATTTCAGATTGTGCCTCAGTTTGCATTGTGTTTTTGCCAACACATGGTTGAAAAGTGTTGTCTTCGCACAAGGCTCTTAATACTTTGCTTAAGGAAATGTGTGTGGGGGTGCACCTTACATCTTCTGACACTAACCTTGAGGGCAAAGGAGAAGAAGCAAGTCATGCCATAGCGATAATTTGCCTCAGTGATTCCAGTCTCCCGTGTACTTGGGCTATCATCGTTATGTTAGGTACTAAGAACATGTCGTTTTAAGTGACCCCAAGGCACTCTACAAATAATCATGCGTTTCAAATTACTAAGTATTTATTTGGCAAAATTAAATCATCCCATAAATGCCTAGAATGAACATTAAAGATAATGTCATCTAGGTGGTGGGGGAAGACCCTTGGCTGAGAATGGTTATGACTTTGAATGCGTAGATATAGATATACTGTCTTTGTTTTTATTGAAACTTTTTTTTTAAGCTGCCCCTATTCAAGAGATATTGTGCTGCCTGGCGTAGGTCTTAGTGAATAAATATAGAGGTGCCCTCACTTGTTCTATTTCTTGGCTATGAGTATCCCAGCCCATCCTGGAGGGTCTGTTTTCTTTTTTCTTTTTCTATTGTGAACATTTAGAAAAATCCAAAATATTTTATTTTATGGAATTGTTCAAGCATACGCAAAAGTATGGTGTACACATCTACCACAGTTCTCAACATTTTATCAATCACCTATCGCCCCTACCTTTTCTTTTCCTGGAATAAGTTATTTTATTTCTTTATTTTTTATTGAGGTAAGTTGGGTTTATAACATTATATAAATTTCAAGTGTACATCGTTATATTTCGACTTCTGTATAGACTGTATTACGTTTACCACCAAAAGTCTAGTTGCTGTCTGTCAGCATACACATGTGCCCCTTTACCCCTTTCGCCCTCTCCCCCCTGGCCTTTCCCTCTGGTAACACCAATCTATTCTCTGTATCTGTGTTTGTTTTGTTTATTATCTTCCACATATGAGTGAAGTCATATGGTTTTTGTCTGTCTCCATCTGACTTATTTCGCTTAGCATAATACCCTCAAGTTCCATCCATGTTGTCGCAAATGGCAAGATTTAATCTTTTTATGGCTGAGTAGTATTCCATTATATATATCTGTGTGTGTGTGTGTATGTATATACATACACCACATCTTCTTTATCCATTCATCTGTTGATGGGCGCTTAGGTTGCTTCCACATCTTGGCTTTTGTGAATAATGCTGCACTGAACATGAGGGGTGCATATATCATTTCGAATTAGTGTTTTCATGTTCTTTGGGTAAATACCCAGATGTGGAATAGCTGGACCATATGGTAGTTCTATTTTCAATTTTTTGAGGAATCTCCATACTGTTTTCCACAGTGGCTATACCAATTTACTTTCCTACCAACAGTGTATGAGGGTTCCCTTTTCTCCACATACTCTTCCTGGAATATTTTAAAGGAAATTCGAGACATATACCATTTCACCTACTTCAGTATGCATCCCTAACTGATAAGGACTTTTTTCTTTTTTAACATGACCATAATGCCGTTAATATACCTAACAGATGTAACAATACTCCCTCAGTATCATGAAATATTTAAACATGAAGAAAAGTAGAGAAACATCACTTGGATTTGACAAAATGTTGACAGTTTGTTAAATTTGTTTCCCATCTATTTTTTAAAAAGAAACAAAATTTTACAGATACAATTGAAGTCTCCTTTTACTATATGTGCATTTATCCATAAATAATATATGGTATTGTTTTGTATATTTAAAAATGCATATTTAATGATATCCTTTACCTATCCTTCTGAAACTTGCTTTTATTACTTACTATTAGGTTTTCAAGATTTAGTTATGTTGGTACATGTATCTGTAGTTCATTTTAACTGCTGTATGATGTTCCATTGGGTTTAGATTTCATTTGTATTTGTATTCCAAGGGAATTTATCAATTTATACATTGATGGATATTTATATTGCCTACATTTTTTTCCTATTATGAACAGTGATGCGGTGAACATCTTGTACATTCCCTTGTGCCACTTTGTAAGAACATATCTAAATTATAATTTACATTTTCCTTGTTACTACCAAGGCTGAGATGATCTGTAATATCTGTTGGTTGTTTTGGTTTCCTCTTCTGTAAGTTGTCGTATTTGCCTCTTTTCCTAGTGGTTTAAAAAATTCATTTGTAACAACTCTTTATATAGTCTAGAAATTAAACCATTATCAGTTTTGTGCACTGCTAGAATCTTTATAATTTCAGGCGATCCTTTCCTGGTTCCTGCCCCTGATCCCTCAGTTTACTCCAGTTAAGTCAGCTTCTCTTTTCATTCCTGTGCTCTCTTGTTTTATTCTTTTTTTTTTACAGATTTTATTTTTTTCCTTTTTCTCCCCAAAGCCCCCTGATACGTAGTTGTATATTCTTCGTTGTGGGTCCTTCTAGTTGTGGCATGTGGGACGCTGCCTCAGCGTGGTTTGATGAGCAGTGCCATGTCCGTGCCCAGGATTTGAACCAACGAAACACTGGGCCGCTTGCAGCGGAGCACGCGAACTTAACTGCTTGGCCACAGGGCCAGCCCCTCTTGTTTTATTCTTACCTGCACATTTTTTGAGTTAGGTTACCAAGGCGGAGAATCCCTTTAATAGTCCACTAGATGAATTTGCTTTGTCAGTTATGGTTCATTTTTTGTTCTTTAAGGCTAGCAATCTAGAGTAGTGGTTAAGAGTAGGGGCTATGGAATCTTAACTGCTTGCTTTTGAATCTTAGCTTAACCACTTTACTTACTGTGTGACCTTGGAAAGTTACTTAACTCTCTTATACTTGCCTTTATAATCTATAAAACCCGTGAGAGTAGAGCTATTATGATCCCCATTTTATGTTTGATGAATCTCAGGCACAGGGAGCTTAGATTAGAAGCATGAGTAAGTAGAAGAAAGATGTGGGCCTCTGTATCTTTTCTTTGTCTTTTTTCTTGGAAGATTTGCCCTGAGTTAACATCTGTTCCCAGTCTTCCTTTGCTTTTTTTTTTTCCTCACCAAAGCCCCAGTACATAGTTGTATATCCTAGTTCTTCTATGTGGGATGCCACCACAGCATGGCTTAATGAGCGATGTGTAGGTCTGCACCCAGGATCCGAACCTGTGAACCCTGGGCCGCCGAAACAGAGCATGGGAACTTACCTACTTGGCCACAGGGCTGGCCCCAGGGCCTCTCTATCTTTTAATTTTCCACTTTTGATAGAGACTTGGGTACAGAGAAATATTTCTCTAATATAAGAGACAAAGTAGCAAAAGCAGTGACAGGTCTCTGACCTGTGGCCTCAGTGCTGGGGAAAACAATAAGAGTAGAGACTATGGAGAACTAAAGTGCCCACAACCTGTCTAAATCTATTTTAGATGAAAAATCCCTTTGTGTCATTTTCATTAAAATCAACAAAAACACAAACCCTTGTTTTCATTGACCTTAACTTGATGTTTAACAAAGTGGTAAATTTGAAAGATATATAGAATTTAGATAACCATCCCAGGCCAGGGAACTCATAGTTGAAATAAGCAAATCATAAACACAGAACACTGAGGGACACACTTAAGGGATCAATCCAGTGGACAATGAAATACTTCAGAGGAGGACACAGAACCTGATTTTGACCAACAATGGAAGAAAGAACGAACTCAGGAAACAAAGGAACTCAAGGAGCAAAGGCAACTTCTTTCTAGGGGAGGGAGAATAAGTATGTTTGGCTACTATATCTTCTATTAATTTTTTTTTTAATAAACAGATATATGTTTATGGCAAAAAAGTCAAGTAATACAGAAAGATACAAAGTAAAAATTGCAATGTAAAAGTTTCCCAACAAAAGAATTGAAAGCAGGAACTTGAACAGATACTTGTACAATTGTTCTTAGCAACATTATTCACAATAGCCAAAAGGTGGACACAACCCAAATGTCCATCATTGATGGGTGAATGGATAAACAAAATGTGGTGTGTGTGAGTGAGAATATGGTACACACACACACACAGAGTGAAATATTATTTAGCCTTAAAAAGGAATGAAATTCTAATACATGCTATAATATGGATGAACCTTGAAGACATTATTTTAAGTGAATAAGCCAGATACAAAGGGGCAAATATTATATGTTTCCACTTATATGAGGTACCTAGAGTAGTCAAATTCATAGAGGCAGAAAGGAGAATGGTGGTTACTAGGGGCTAGGGGAAGTTCTTGTTTGTTGGGTACAGAGTTTCAGTTTGGGATGATGGAAAAGTTCTGGAGATGGATAATGCTGATGGTTGCACAACAATGTGAATATACTTAATGCCACTGAATCGTACACTCAAAAATGGTTAAAATGGGGATCTGGCCCTGTGGCCTAGTGGTTGAGTTCTGCACGCTCCACTTTGGCAGCCTGGGTTTGGTTGCTGGGCACAGATCTACACCATTCATTGGCAGACATGCTGTGCTGGTGACCCACATACAAAATAGAGGAAGAGTGGCACAGGTGTTAGCTTGGGGCAAATCTTCCTCAGCAAAAAAAAAAAGAAAAAAAGTTTAAAATGGTAAATTTCATTTTATATATATTTTACCACACACACAGAAAAAATCTCCCAACAACCTTAGCCTAGAGATGGTGTCCACTATAAACAACTTATTTTATAGCCCCTGGATATTCAAATGCAAGTAAACATAGGTAAGTATAAACATATTCATTCAATGTCCATACTTTGGGTCTGGGAGCTCCACAGTGAACAAAATTGACAAGATTCCTGTTGTCATGGAGCTTTTAAAAAATTTGTTTTACACAAATGGTTGTTGGTACACATCTGTTTCACACCTTATTTTTCCCCTTAATAAAGACCTTTGGTCATCTTTCCGAGTTAGTTCTTATAGATTTATTAATTTTTTTTTTTCGTGAGAAAGATTCACTCTGAGCTAACATCTGTTGTCAATCTTCCTCTTTTTTTTTTGCTTGAGGAAGATTAGCCCTCAGCTAACATCTGTGCCTGTCTTCCTCTATTTTGTATGTGGGTTGCTGCCACAGCATGGCTTGACAAGTGGTCTAGCTCTGCACTCAGGGTCTGGGCTCACCAACCCCGGGCTGCCAAAGCAGAGTATGCCGGACTTAACTGCTACACCATGGGGCCAGCCCCATAGATTTATTGATTTAATGGCTGCATAGGATTCCCTAATATGGATGTACTATAATTTTTGGCTATTGTATTGAATGGAGGAGGGTTGGTAGAGATAGAGAGCTTGCTATGGTTTGCTGCCCATGTTTGCTGCTGTTCTAACTTAAATTTTTATTAGGAAAGGAATGTATTTTAGGCTATTACAAAGCCAAAGAGTGCCAAATATATAAAGTAAAAGTAAAAACCCTCCAATTTATCCTTTACCTCTCTTTGAATCCGATTCCCTGGATGTAGTAACCACTATTAACAGTCTCTTTTCCATCCTTCCAGACATTTTTAAGGCATCTGCAAATATAAAGAATATGTAGAACAGATATGTTGTCATGCCCCAGGAGCTGGCTTATGCAGTGTAATATTACTCATTTAATTCAGACTATTGAGAATTATGCATAAGAAAGAGCTAGACTGAGCTTCATGAGAGCTGGGTTCTATCTAGATTCTGCTACTGTGACAGACAGTTCCTTAGATGTCATTTGTACAGTGTTCCATAGTTAATGAGATCACATCAAGGACAGTGCTTTGAAAACTAGTATGCTAGAAATATTCCTTTAGAGTTTTTTGGTTGCAAGCACTCGAAACCAACTCAAGTTCTGTTAGACAAAGTAGGGGGACATTAGTGGAAAGATTTTAGATAGCAAATGAAGAAATATTTAAACTGGGTCTCTGGAAAGACAGAACAAGGTGGCTTTGGGGGTGTCAGTGTTAGTGCTTATCCCTTTCCATTTCTGTATGTTTGTTCAAGATTTAATTCCTTGGCATAAGTGAATGGCTCAGAGGCCGTGTGTCTACTGATGGTTAAGGCAGTAGAATTCTGGGTTTATGTGCTCCACCAGAATCTCACAGAGTTGAGGAGATGCAGTTTGGGAAAGGATGGGATTCAATGCTGGCGAAACCAAGTGTCAGCCTTGAAATGTCAGCTGTTTTAACCCTAGATTCTTATGCCCCTCTCAAGGAGGAGATGATCGCCGGGTTCTGCTATGGCACATGGAACAAGCTATCCACTCCAGAGTCAAGCCCATACAGCTGAAAGGAGAGCATCATTCCAACATTTTTTGCCTGGCTTTCAACAGTGGGAACACCAAAGTATTCTCTGGAGGTGAGAAGAAGGGAGATTTCCACTTTGTGAAATTCACTGTGGCTGGGATTTTGGAGAAAGGAGTGCTAAATAACTCCTTATTTTTCTTAATTTCATTGAACTGTGGAATTACTGGTTTCCCATAGCTTGTCTTCTCTGCATTATTGTGGTTTAGACACATGTATTAGACTGATTTCTTTTTACCTTCCTTCCTCCTTTCCTTCCTTCCTCTCTCTCTTCCCTCCCTCCCTTCCTCCCTTTCTTTGTTTCTTTCCCTCTCTCTTTCTTTCTCACACTTTTCCTCTCTCTTTTGGTAGAAAACTTTTCACATTGCAATGTGGTACACAGAAACACACATACATATCTGAAATAGTGCTGAACCTTACTATATGTGGTACACTCTGATTTTTTTGTTTATTCTATTCGATTTCATTTTTAAAGATTCTGGTTGTGACTCAAATTGATCTTATGACCCATGGATGGCTCCTGTTTGAAAGCATTGTGTTAGGGTGCAATTGGAATGGCTTGTGCTCAAACCAACCTCTTAGTGATGGCTTTCATCAACTACACTCCTTTCTGACCACCAAATTTCTAGCCCTGATCTCTTCTGTGTTGTAGATTTCCCCACTGAATATCTACCTGTGTGTTCCTAAAGCAATTTAAATGCAGTAGGTCTAAAACCAATATTATTAGTCCTTCTCTTCTGCACAAAAATTTCCTCTTGTTCCCTGGATTCCCTGTCTCAGTCATTATCACCATTCATCCAATTATTTAAGTTATTAGGTTTAACTTTAAGAAACTACTGACACTGAAGCATTTTCAACTTACGAAAATGACAAGTTTTACTTGGTTCAGCCTAATAGAAATCTTGGTCATCCTCAAACCTGCCTTTCTTTCATTTACACATCTTGTTAGTCACCAACTAGACTTGAAAGCCTCTCATACTCATCCTTTAGTTTCTGTTCTCTTTCTACACCCACTGCCCTGATTCAGGTCCACATCTTTGGCCTGGCTACTGCAGTGCCCTTCTGTGATTTCTGCTACCAGTCTCTAACCCTCCTTATAATTCATTGCTTATACAAGTTTTCTTTTAAAAATAAAGGTCCAACCATGTGAACCTTTGGCCCTGCAGTGTCCGCAGCATAAAGTCTAACCCTCAGTGTGTCAGTCTGGCCTCACCTCCCTCTCCTTACGTCTTGTGCCCTAGCCCTCTAATCCTCTTGCCATCTTAAGTGCCCTCGTGCCTTTTGTGCACGCTCTTCCTCGTGGGTCATGACTAATTGTCCAGTCCCCACCAGTTCCCCTAAGTCTTCCCTTGGTAAAAGTTTTGAGTTTCTGTTCAAATGTCTCCTTCCCCGTAAAAACGTTCTCTCCTTCTGCCATGTCCTTTCACCCTGTTCATGAAGGAAATAATTGCCCCTTTATCTATGTTCCCATTGTAGAGCAGATCGCTACAAGATAACCTGTCTTGTCGTGATTAGTTGTTTGTGCGGTTGGATTGTGAGTTCCTCAGGGACCAAGCAGAACCTTTTTCTTCTCACATCCCCAGCACCCTGCACTGTGCCTGTTATCAAGAAGGCGTTAGTATGGGTTTGAGTTACTTGGTAGGCACCCACAATACAGTTACAGCCAGGGCTTTAAGATGACCTGGGCCACATCTTTACTGCTGTTGCTTTCTATTTAAGTGACTATTGGTTGCGCTTTTAGCATAGAGTGGGAAATTTTTTACTTTCTGTCTTTTCATAGTCAGCTTTTTAATTTTTGGCCATATAAACCATTTGAAGGCAGGACTACACATATCATAGACGTAATATTTTTAGATTCCTTGATGGAATAAAGAGAAATTCAAGAGAAAAAAGTTGTGGATAAAAACTTTCCTATCATTTAGAATTGCACAATCATCAAATTTTAACACTATAAGAGATCATAAGGCTAGGGATAGGGGCTGGCCCAGTGGTGTAGCAGTTAACTTGGCACACTCTGCTTCAGCGGCCCAGGGTTTGCCAGTTCCTATCCCGGGCGTGGACCTATGCACTGCTTGTCAAGCCATGCTGTGGCAGGTGTCTCACACAGAAAATAGAGGAAGATGTGCACAGATGTTAGCTCAGGGCCAATCTTCCTCAGCAAAAAGAGGAGGATTGGCACTGGATGCTCAGGGCTAATATTCCTAAAAAAAAAAAGGATGTGGTTAGTAGCAAACCTTTACTGAGAGCTTGTTAAGTGCTCAGCCCTATTCTGAATGCTTTTACAAATGTGTTGTTAGCTTCACAGTAACTCTATGCAGGAGGCACAATTATTATCCCTATTTTACAGATAAGGATATCTGTAAAACTGAGACACAGAAAAGTTACAGATTTTATTTCAGGTCTCACAGTTAATGAATCTTTTGCTTTAAAAAAAAAAAAAAACCAAGTACTAGCTTGGCTGAATGAATTGATTTCCCATGATCATTTACTCTTTTCCTTAACAGCCACAGTTTTTTTTTACATCATCCACTGGATAATACATTTTAGAAATTGTACTGTGTTATACCTAGTTACTATTATGCTTTTTAAATTTCTCTATAAGACTGACCTATCCTTCTTAAATTACTTTTATAAACTTTTTCGTATTAACACTCTTGATTTATATTAACATTGACTTTGTTCATATTTTCCCCGGAAACTTTAAAATACTAAATTTTATTGTGGACAGGGACCACTTTGCAGGAATTATCAAATATCTGCTTTTTCCTCTTACAGGAAATGATGAGCAAGTTATCCTCCATGATGTTGAAAGGTAAATAGATTGTTGGCATGTGAAAGTGACTGAGTCTGTTTTTCATATGAAGAGAAGCAAATATCTCTTTAGACCAAAATAGTTTTTTTTTTGAAGAAAATAAGATGAAACCAGCTGTTCCTTTTGAAAAAGATTCCTATAATATTTTTGAAATAAAATTTTGACTAAAAAAATGATTTGCAAAGTTGGTCTGAAGGTAAAGTTTTTTGTGAAAATTTAAAAGGAGAGGTTGGAAGAAAAGGAAATGTAATACTTAATGATAGCAATGAAAATAAATAGCTAATATTGTTGAGTTCTCACTATGTGCTAGGTACTGTTCCAAGTGCTTTGTGTGTATTAATTCATGTAACCTTCACAATAATTTTATGAGGAGATACTCTTATCTCAATGACAGATGAGGAAATGGAGGCACAGAGATTTTAGGTAACTTAAGGTCAGGAGGTGCTACGATCTGAACTTAGGCAGCCTGCCCCCGGAACCATGCTCTTATTCACCATGCCAGACTGCCAGGAAATCCCTCTTCTACTACTGGCATCAGACCTGGCTGCTTTAAAGCTTTCCCTTGCTTTTTGGAAATCAAGCACCACCCCCCAATCTGTACACAAGCGGATGCGTTCGGTAGTAGGTGAAAACACAAAAACTCATCTGTTGAGTCACTTTTAAATAGTGCAAAAAGCAAACTTACCATGAAATCTATAAAAAGTCTCTTTAATAGTCCTTTGTTTTTTTTACCTAAAAGTTGAATATCTACATTTTTAGGAAATATAATATCCTTTGGGTTTAGCTAGTTGACATTCTCCTGGAAATGAAAGAGAACCCCACTCTAGGAAGCAGAGGGCTAGGACTCTGCCCTCCGTTTGCATGTATGTGTGTGCCTGTGTGCCTCTCTCTGCTCTCTGTCTCTCAGCAGCGAGACCTTGGATGTGTTTGCTCACGAAGATGCAGTATATGGCTTGTCGGTGAGCCCAGTGAATGACAATATTTTTGCCAGCTCCTCAGATGATGGCCGAGTTCTCATCTGGGACATCCGGGAGTCTCCGCATGGAGGTAGGGTCCCTGTACAAAAGGCTGTGGGATTGTGTTGAAGAGTTTGATGTCATGTTCTTGCTGATCCAATATATGACCTGAGTAAGCTGGGTGGGAGGGATGTAAAGGGAGAAGAAACTCTCACATGGGGACATAGATATGTGTCTCTGGATGTCCTGTCCTACCCCAAAGTAGTCAGAAGTGAAGCACCTTTGCCAGTCCTTCTCTAGACCCCTGTGAATCTCCACAAACCCTTGTACCTGTAGTAAACACCACAGTATCTTGGTGTTTAGTGGCCCCAAGGAATGGAAGATGTGCTGCCTCACTGTGGAGGGTAGCCACTGTGGGCCAGCTCTGTGTGTAGTGCTGACATGCACATATTCTTGGTTATTTACAGAGAATGGAGGTGTGTGTTAGGCACTTTCTTGCATCCTAGTTTCAGGCTTGTTTTCTGAAAGAACCACAGAACCTCATCTTAACTGTGTATAGAAACTTAAAATGATGGCAAATACACTTTGTTTAAGGGATGTTACTGGGTGAGGTCCCCCTCCAGATATGCTCTTTAAGTCTCTGAAGTGTAAAATGAAGAACTTGTTTTGTTGAATTTCTCTGAAGTTCTTCAGGAAATGCATCTTTTCAGCTCATTTCCTGCAAAGAGATTTCTCTCCGTCACTCTGCCTGTCTTCAAAGGCTCTTTCCTCCAGCATACCCTCAGTGCTACCCCCACCCCAACACTTGGTACAGCTTTGTCATGGTCATACCTGTGTTCATAGAGTTACTATCCTGCCTGGCTTGTCTGGTAGGATCTGGGTCTTTTTATTATTCTATATTCCAAGCATTTAATATGTGGGCTATGCTCATTACTGTGGTTCAAGCTGTAAGAGAAGCTTGTTCTTAAGGTCAGGCAGATAAGGTAGCTGCAAGCAGTGGCAGTGGGTGAGTCACCAGGTGCTTGGCAGGTGAAATTCTCCTTTGTCTGAACTGCCTGCTGGCTTAGACGACTAAGCGCCCCCTCTGCCCAGAGGCCTGTGAAGTGTCTGGGGAGCGCTTTCTGTCTGTTGCTTCTAAACAGCTTCCACAGGAGTTGGTCCTCCCAGGTAGCAAAGTGATTCCTTCCTCACCTGGAGCCAGCTAATATATGCAAAGGGCTGGAGGGTTTCTGGGTGAGGTTGATTAGGAGCTGGCTAGATGCAAGAGAAATTCAAGTATTAGATGGTTTTTGTTTGTTTGTTTTTTAGTATTCTAATACTGGAAGTGAAATCATAAAATTCTAGACTGAGGCCATTTTCTTTTCAGTTAGGGAGAATATGATCAGAAGGGAAAACTGCACTATTGTCTTGCCTTGTCTTCATTTTTTCCATTGTTTTGCTGTGTCTTTGTTAAGTCTTTATGTAGTTTTAAAACTTTTAATTTCTAAAACTAATACATTTGGATTAAGGTATAATAATCCTACCAGTAACTGGTTGTGAATTTTTTCACTTCATGTGAAATTCAGTTTTTCTTACTGTAAAACGACTTATCTTCCCATTTACAGTGACAATTTCTGTTTCCTCATGGGATCTGAATAGGTGCTATATAAATTTCTGAGTATTATTATAGCTTAAAGTTTGTTTAAATGTGTTCCAGTTGCTGTTTTCAGACTTTCTATGAGCAAAAAGTGTGTGCTAGGACTTGTGGGGACCTCGGGAGTAAGGGTGACTGCTGGGATGACATACTACCTTGGGGTTCCAGCCCATTGGGGTGGTTATTAAAAGGGGGCACTTCTACTTGCGTTTATACTTCTGCATGTCTCCCTGCCACTGGCCCAAAGGTTCCCAAGATGAACTGATCATAATTTCTCTCTTCACAGAGCCCTTCTGCCTGGCAAACTATCCATCAGCCTTTCACAGTGTCATGTTTAACCCTGTGGAGCCCCGGTTATTGGCCACAGCTAATTCAAAGGAAGGAGTGGGACTCTGGGATATTCGAAAACCTCAGAGGTGAGCCCCCCTTATTCATAAGGAGTTAAAACTTTTCTTTGCCTCAACTGTCAGGTAATATGATGAGCCAGCAAGGATTGTAAGAACCTGGTTAGCAGTTGATCTCAGTTGGACATCTCCTGGCATCTTCAGGTGCCTCTGAAGCCAGGGGGAGCCCTGTTCCCAAGGAACAGGCAGTGTGAGAAATCCATACTCCTTGTTGAGGAGGAGTCATAAATTGTAATCTGGACTCTAGATAGGGTCAGTTCTAGGAAACATGAAGCAGTGAGAGCCTCCCTCCAGTACCGCCTTGTGTCTTTAGGCCCAGCGTTCCCCAGATGCACGGGAGCTCCTGTGGGGGGATGGAGGGGGTGGGGGAGATTTGACAAACTCATGGCCTCTGAACCAGGGATTTTAACCCCAGGGGGGAAGGGGTCTCTAGATAGGCTTCAGGATAACTGTGAACCCCAAATTTGTATGGAAATTATATTGTGTATTCATCTAACTGCATTTTTCTGAGAACAGAGTTTGTTTGCTTTCTTTGGTTTCTCAGAAGGACCAGTGACTAAACAATAAAGATTAAGAGCCACTGAGTACACTAAGGACAGTCCTGAACCGATGGTATGAATCACTGGTGGGGCCATTGTAGGCATCATTAAGGGAAATGTGTGGATGGGGGCAGCTAGGGGACTCTTTCATGTCCCTTAAATCCTATGGGGGAGGGATGACCTTTTGTGGCACCTGTACATAAAGCTAGCGTTGCTTTATGAAAGACTTACATACATTGACAACTCCTCTGCAGATTCTACATGGAGGTAACTTCCCACTTTGTATGGCAATATTGCAGAAGAACATCATGAAGAGTAAGCGAGGTTATGATTTATTTCATGGGCCTCAGATGAAAGGGCAATAAAGTAGAGAGGATTATCTTCCTTGGTGGTTTCTAGTCCTAGCTGATTCTCTCCATGGGGCAGTCAGAGGGGTTGGAACCGTTGCAGCAGATCTGCACAGCCCAGAGGAGTGTCCCTGGTGTTGAGCAGGGCTCCTTCTGTAGGGCCGCGGAGATTTCTCCTACCCTCTCTATTGTTTCTGTACCTGGCTCTTGCTTTTCCATGCTGCTGAAACGCGTGTAGTGGCAGGACCCCTGTGGTGCCTTTGCACTGTGTGCTTAAGAAGGCTTGTTTGCTGCCAGGAAGACAGTCTGCTGTGTTCAGCTTTAGCATTCTCTGCCACTTCGGGCTCTTTAAGAACAACTGTTCTGCCTCATCCATATCACAAAAGGCAGGATTTGGACTAACTACGCCAGCTTTCTCCCAAACTTCTATCTCCCATACTTACAATTGTAATGAATAGCTGGCAACTGGAGTGGGGCTCTGAGCTATTCATCCCCAGAGGAAAGCTTGAGTAGTTCATGGTGTCAGCAGTGTCTTGAAAGAAGAGGGGGTTGAGTGTTTTAATTCTCTCACCGATTTCCCCTCAACCTCCTCCACCAGTTTCCTACTGTGCGTTGTGGACCCTCCTCCCCTTTTCACTTGTTTTATCACTAAACATGACTTCTTTCTTTTTAGAAAATTCAAAGTGAGATTATTGTTTTGTTTTTATAGTAACATTTGTTAGATTTAAGGTTACTATTCAGAGAAATATAATGAAAACAAAACAAAAAACCCATCGCTAGATTATCTGTCTACTTGTGATTTTTTGGTGTGGAAGAGTGGCCCTGAGCTAACATCTGTTGCCAATCCTCCTCTTTTTGCTTGAGGAAGATTGGCCCTGAGCTAACATTTGTGCCAATCTTCCTCTATTTTGTATGTGGGACGCCGCCACAGTATGACTTGATGAGCGGTGTGTAGGTCCACGCCTGGGATCCAAACCTGCAAACCCTGGGCCACTGAAGTGGAGTGCAAGAACTTAACCACTATGCCACCAGGCTGGCCCCTACTTGTATGTTTTTAAAATATTTGTACATCAGTATAGATCTTCTCCTTCTCGTCTCTAGTCACTCTCTCTAAAGGTAACTACAGTGAACAGTTTCTCATATGTCTTTCCAGAAGATAATTTAGTGCATATACCAGCATGTATATGTATGCTTTATGAATTTTAGATTAAAGGAACAATAATACCCACTGTTCTTCACTTCTTTTTTCAATTAATAATATGTCTTGGAGCTTTTTTCATGTCAGCACTTACAGATCTAGCACAATCTTTTAATGGCTACAGGATATTCCATTTATTTGGTTTACTCAACAACCAGGACTTCTTATTTCCAGCATGGGCCATTGTAAACAATGCTGTGTTAAACGTGGTTACATGTCTGTCTTGGCTTACCTTTGCAGAAATATCTGTAGGGAGTTGCTGCATCAAAGGGTTTATGTTTTTACATTTTTGATAAAAATTGTCAGAATATCCTGCCACAACCAAAGCCTGTACTGATTTACAAACCTGCCAGCTAAACAGGAGACTCTGTGTTCCTCCAGACCCTCAGCAACACTTAGACTGTTACTAGTCTCTTGGGGGAAAATATTATGTTCTGTTTTGATTACTTCTTCAGTTGTGGGTGAGGTTATCTGGTTTCTTTGGTAACCTACAGTTTTCAAAAGCCCATATGGGAGAAAGTCATCTAATAAGGCTAATGGGCAATCTTGACTGATTTCCTTTCTTGGAATAAAAGGAGGAGCACAGTGCCCTGGGGACTAGGATGTTTTTACCTGTTTTTTCCAACTCTTCTAAGGCTCTGTGTGGTTTTATGGGTGTGAGGTAGAAAAGGGGCATGAAGTATTTTTGGGGTCTTGCTTTTCACGTCCACTGATGTTTTGGGATTAAATTACAGATCTTTTCTGTTTGGATTCTCTTGTGACAAGTTGGTGTGGGGGAGTATGACGGGGCCCTTTGTCTTTCCTATGCAGGGTTAATTATGCTGAGTTGCAATAGATGATTTGTCTCCTGAACACAGCTGCCTAGAAACTCTAGCCCAGATCTTGGGGCAGTTCTGAATCCTGAGACAACAAGCCTGGCACAGGATAGATCTATTTCAGGAATACTTAAAGTCTAGGGAAAGATTTTAGGGAATTTGTGAATCCCTTGTGATTGCAGGTAAAATTGTGGGTGTTTGCATGTCTAAGTGAGCACATGTGGTGATTTTTTTCTAGGGATGGGTGGAGAGCTTTTACTAGGTTCTCATAGAGACCCTTAACCCCCAAGAGGGTAAGACTCACATGGTGTTCTAAAGATTCTAGATTTAGAGCTTATTTTGGTTCCTTAGCAGGCTTATAAGTGACTTCCAGCTTATTATAGCTTAAGCATGTGAGTGAATTCTGGGCCTAGTGGGGAGACTTACTGGCCTCCTAGAAACAAATATAACTCCATGGAATAATAAGGGGGCCTCACAGTGAACCCATTCCTGGCTTAACCTATGGATTATTCCATGTGGGAATGGTTTCTCTGACCTATCCCAAGCCTAGGCTGTACTTCTCTACTTTAGCCTGGTAGCCCATAGGAGTGTGAGCAAAGTTGTTTGTCCCACTGCTGCCCTGAAAGAAGCTCATTAGGCTGGTAGAATAAAATGTCAGCTCTAGAAGGTACTTTAGGTATTGTCTGATCTGACTTCATCATTGTAGATTAAGAAACTATCCCAGCAAGGTAAGGGGAGGCAGAAGGACTTGATGATTTAGAGTGTAGGATCTGAAGCCATACATCCTGGGTACAAATCTAGACAGTACACTTTACTAGCCATATGATCTTGAGCAAATTACTTAACCTGTTAGTGCCTTATAATAATAAATAATAGCTAACATTTAATAAGCATTACTTGCCAGGCATAATGACGATTATATGAATAATTCGTTATTTAATCCTTATGACAGTCCTATGAAGTAGATTCTTATTTTGTTTGTAGGTGTGAGAACCAGGTTTCTTTCTTTCTTTTTTTTATATTTTATTTTTTTTGTTGTGGCAACATTGGTTTGTAACATTATATAAATTTCAGGTGTACATCATTATATTTTGATTCCTGTGTAGATTACATCATGTTTGCCACCCAAAGACTAATTACAGTCTATCACCCCATACGCATGTGCCTAATCACCCCTTTGGCCCTCCTCCCTCCCTCTTTCAAGACCCTCTGGTAACCACCAATCCAATCTCTGTCTCCATGTGGTTGTTTGCTGTTTTAATCTTCTATTTATGAATGAGATCACACGGTATTTGACTTTCTCCCTCTGACTTATTTCGCTTAGCATAATACCCTCAGGGTCCATCCATGTTATCACAAATGGCCAGCTCTCATCCTTTCTTATGACTGAGTAGTATTCCGTTGTATATATATACACATCATCTTTATCCATTCATCCCTTGATGGGCACCTAGGTTGCTTCCAAGTCTTGGCCATTGTGAATAATGCTGCAATGAACATAGGGGTGCATATGTCTTTAAGCATTTGTGTTTTCATGTTCTTTGGATAAATACCCAGCAGTGGAATACCTGGATCATATGGTAGTTCTAGTCTTTATTTTTTGAGGAATCTCCATACTGTTTTCTATAGTGGCTGCACTAGTTTGCACTCCCACCAGCAGTGTATGAAAGTTGCCTTTTTTCCATATCCTCTCTAACACTTATTATTTCCTGTCTTGTTAATTATAGCCCTTCTGACGGGCATGAGGTGATACTTCATTGTAGTTTTGATTTGCATTTCCCTGATAATTAGTGATGTTGAATATCTTTTCATGTGCCTGTTGGCTATCTGTACATCTTCTTTGGAGAAATGTCTGTTCAGATCTTTTGCCCATTTTTTAATTGGATAGTTAGTTTTTTTGTTGTTGAGATGTATGAGTTCTTTATACATTTTGGATATTAACTCCTTATCAGATGTATGGTTTGCAAATATCTTCTCCCGATTGTTAGGTTATCGTTTTGTTTGGTTGATGGTTTCCTTTGCTGTGCAGAAGCTTTTCTGTTTGATGGAGGCCCATTTGCTTATTTTTTCTGTTGTTTCCCTTGCCCCATCAGACATGGTACTTGAAAATATGCTGCTAAGATTTGATGTTGAAGAGCATACTGCCTCTGTTTTCTTCTAGAAGTTTCATGGTTTTGGGTCTTACATGCAAGTCATTAATCCATTTTGAGTTAATTTTTGTGTCTGGTGAACATAATGGTCTACTTTCTTTCTTTCGCATGTGGCTGTCCAGTTTTCCCAATGCCATTTATTGAAGAGTCTTTCCTTTCTCCATTGTATGTTCTTGGCTCCCTTGTCGAAAATTACCCTGTCCGTAGATGTGTGGGTTTATTTCTGGGCTCTCAGTTCTGTTCCATTGATCTGTGTGTCTGTTTTTGTGCCGGTACCATGCTGTTTTGATTACTAGGGCTTTGTTTATTTTGAAGTCAGGGAGTGTGATTCCTCCAGGTTTTTTCTTTTTTCTCAGGATTCCTTTGGCTATTTGGGGTCATTTGTTGTTCCCTATAAATTTTAGGATTCTTTGTTCTATTTCTGTGAAAAATGTCGTTTGAACTTTGATAGGGCTTGCATTGAATCTGTAGATTGCTTTAGGAAGTATGGACTTTTTAACTATGTTAATTTTTCCAATCCAAGAGCACAGAGTATCATCCATTTCTTTGTGTCTTCTAAAACACTGAAAACAATGTTTTGTAGTTTTCCGTGTACAGGTCTTTTACCTCTTTGGTTAAGTTTATTACTAGTTATTTTATTCTTTTTGTTGCAGTTGTAAATGGGACTGTATTCTTAATTTCTCATTCTGCAACTTCATTGTTAGTGTATAGAAATGCAACTGATTTTTGTATGTTGATTTTGTATCCTGCAGATTTACTGTATTCATTTATTATTTCTAAAAGTTTTTTCGTGGATTCTTTAGGGTTTTCTGTATATAAAATCATGTCATCTACAAATAGTGACAGTTTCCTTTCCAATCTGGATCCCTTTTATTTCTTTTTCTTGCCTGATTGCTCTGGCTAGGGCTTCCAATACCGTGTTAAACAAGAATGGTGAAAGTGGGCATCCTTGTCTGGTTTCTGTTCTTAGAGGGATAGTTTTCAGTATTCTCCACTGAGAATGATATTAGCTGTGGGTTTGTCATATATGGCCTTTATATGTTGAGGTACTTTCCTTCTATAGCCATTTTATTTGGGGTTTTTATCATAAATGGATGCTGTATCTTGTCATATGCTTTCTCTGTATCTTTTGAGACGATCATGTGATTTTTATTCTTCATTTTGTTAATGTGGTGTATCATGTTGATTGATTTGCACATGTAGAACCATCCCTACATCCCTGGAGTAAATCCTACTTGATCATGGTGTATGATCTTTTAAATGTATTATTATATTTGATTTGCTAGTATTTTGTTGAGGATTTTTGCATTGATGTTCATCAGTGATATTGGCCTGTAATTTCTTTTTCTGTGTGTTGTCCTTGTCTGATTTTGGTATCAGGGTAATGTTGGTTTTGTAGAATGAGTTAAAAAGCTTCTCCACCTCTTAAATTTTTTAAAATAGTTTGAGAAGGATAGATATTAAGTCTTCTTTGAATGTTTGGTAGAATTCACCAGGGAAGCTGTCTGGTCCTGGACTTTTATTTTTGGGGAGGTTTTTGATTACCGTTTTGCTCTCCTTACTGGTGATTGGTCTATTCAAATTGTCTATTTCTTCTTGATTCTGTTTGGAAGATTATATAATTCTAAGAATTTATCCATTTCTTCTAGGTTATCAAATTTGTTGGCATATAGCTGTTCATAGTATTCTCTTATAATCTTTTGTGTTTCTGAGGTGTCATAATTTCTCCTCATTTATTTCTGATTTTATTCATTTCAGTCTTCTCTCTCTTTTTCTTGGTGAGTCTAGCCAAAGGCTTGTCAGTTTTGTTTATCTTTTCAACAAACCAGCTCTTAGTTTCGTTGATTTTTTCTCTATTGTTTTTTTAGTCTCTATTTCATTTATTTCTGCTCTCATTTTTATTATTTCCTTCCTTCTACTGATTTTGGGCTTTATTTGTTGTTTTTCCAGTTGCTTTAGGTACACTGTTAGATTGTTTACTTGAGATTTTTCTTATTTGTTGAGGTAGGCATGTATTGCTATAAACTTCCCTTTTAAAACCACTTTTACTGTATCCCATAAATTTTGGCATGATGTATTTTCATTTGCATTTGTCTCCAGATATTTTTTGACTTGTCGTTTGATTCTTCATTGACCCAATTGTTCAGCAGCATGTTGTCTAATCTCCACATATTTGTGGCTTTTCCGATTTTCTTCCTGTAGTTGATTTCTAGTTTCATACCATTGTGGTCAGAAAAGATGCTTGGTATTATTTCAGTCTTCTTAAATTTATTGAGACTTGTTTTGTGGCCTAATATGTGATCTATCTTGGATAATGTTCCATGTACATTTGAAAATAATGTGTGGGGGCTGGCCCCATGGCCGAGTGGTTAAGTTCTCATGCTCCGCTTCGCCAGCCCAGGGTTTCGCTGGTTCAGATCCTGGGTGCGGACATGGCACCGCTCATCAGGCCATGCTGAGGTGGCGTCCCACATGCCACAACTAGAAGGACCCATAACTAAAATATAAACTATGTACTGGAGGGATTCGGGGAGAAAAAAAAGAAAAGAATGTATGTATTCTGCAGTTTTTAGCTGGAATATTCTGTATATATCTCCTAAGTCCAACTGGTCTAATGTGCCATTTAAGGCCAATGTTTCCTTATTGACCTTCTGTTTGGGTGATCTAGCCATTGGTGTAAGTGGAGTGTTAAAGTTCCCTACTATTATTGTGTTGCTGTCTATTTCTCCTTTTATGTCTGTTTATAATTGCTTTGTATATTTAAGTGCTCCTATGTTGGGTGCATAGATATTTACAAGTGTTATGTCCTCTTGTTGGATTGTTCCCTTTATCATTATGTAGTGCCCTTCTTTGTCTCTTGTTACAGTTTTTGTTTTAAAGTCTATTTTGTCTGATATGAGTATTGCTACCCCAGCTTTCTTTTCATTGCCATTTGCATGGCGTATCTTTTTCCATCCCTTCATTTTCAGTTTGTGAGTGTCTTTAGGTCTAAAGTGTGTCTCTTGTATGCAGCATATATATAGGTCTTGATTTTTTATTCCATTGGCCACTCTATGCCTTTTGATTGGAGCATTTAGTCCATTGATATTTAAAGTAGCTATTGATAAGAATGTACTTAATTGCCATTTTGTTACTTTTTTTCTGGGTGTTTTAGTACTTCTTCTCTGCTCCTTCTTCTCTTGCACTCTTCCCTTATAGTTTGATGACTTTCTTTAGTATTATGTCTGGGTTCCTTTCTCTTAATTTTTTGTGTGTTTATTATAGGTTTCTGGCTTGTGATTACCATGAGGTTCTTATATAATACCTTATGTATATAGCAATCTATATTAAGTTGATGGACTCTTTAGTTTGACCTCTTGCTAAAAACTCTACCCTTTTAATCTCTTCCTCCCAACATTTTATGTTTTTTATATCATATTGAACCTCTTTTTTCATGCATGTATATCTGTTACCTTCTTATCATAGTAATAGATAATTTTAGTACTTTTGTCTTTTGACCTTCATATTAGCTTCATAGGTGGTTGATCAGCTACCTTTATTGTATATTTGCCTTTGCCAGTGATTTTATTGCTTTTTTTTCCCAATGATTTTCTTATTCCTATTTATGGTCTTCTCTTTTCCACTTAAATAAGTCCATTTAGCATTTCTTGTAAAGCTGATTTCTTGGTGATAAACTCCTTTAGTTTTTGCTTGTCTTGGAAACTCCTTGTCTTTCCGTCCATTCTGAATGATAACCTTGCTAGGTAGAGTATTCTTGGCTGTAGGTGTTTTCCTTTCAGGCCTTTAAATGTATTGTTCCACTCCCTTCTAACCTGTAAGGATTCCCCTGAGAAGTCAGCTGATAGCCTTATGGAGTTTCCTTTGTATGTAATCTGTTGCTCTTTTCATGTGGCTTTTAGAATTTCTCTTTATATTTAATTCTTGACATTTTATTTATAATGTGTCTTAATGTGGGCCCCTTTGGGTTTATCTTGTTTGGTGCTCTCTGTGCTTGCTGTACCTGCATGTCTATTTCCTTCCTTAGGTTAGGAAAGTTTTCAGCTGTTATTTCTTCAGATAGACTCTCTGTCCCTTGTTGTCAAGGTTCTTTTTATCCAGTTTTCAGTTTTCTTTTAGGGGTTATTGTTCCAAGAGTAGTTGTAAATTCATTGTGTCCACAGGAGGAGGTGAGTTCAGAGTCTTCCTATGCCACCATCTTGACACTGCAAAGCAGGTTCTATTATTCCTATTTTAATGATGAGAAAATCAAGGTACAGAGAAGTGAAATAACTTGTGTGTATGTGTGTATCATATTCCCCCACTCTGTTTTCTTAATCACTTAGGGTCCCTGTACATTCTAGTTTTCTTTCATCTATGCTTCCTTTATTTTATTGAGCTATTTGCTTAGAATTAGTGCACTTTACTGTATTATGTTACATCTTAAAGTACATTTCAAAAAAAATCCAAGGTCACTATTGTCTTCAAATGAGTACTTACCTTCTTTCCAGTGATTCCAATGATTATAACAATATCAACCAGCTCTTTAGGGAGCAGCTTGAAGGGGCAAAAGAGGGAGAAAGGAGAGTCAGGAGGACTCAGCAGTTTAGAAGGCTTTATAGAAAACTGCAAGAGAAAAACTGGGGATCGTTGGAATTTAGTTGTCAGAATGAATAGCTCTAATCGGGACATGCCATCTGGTTCGCCACTCCTTTCTCTCTCTCTTCTCCCATTCACTTGTCCTTACCATACATATACAATACCCAGGTGAGTGTTCCATCCACTAAAACCTGTAATAAAAGTTTTTTCTCCCTGAAACTGTATTCCTTTCTTAACTTGTTTTTATTAATGTCACCATCACCCTTATAATCAACCTCACTGATATCCTAGAGTCCCATTTGACTCTTCTGTCTTTCCATCCCTCTGCCATAACCAGCCTTGTTCTATGTTAGTGCCTGGCCTCTATTTTCAGTCTTACAGTCCCTGCCCCATTTCAGGCCTATACCACTCTTTCCATAAAGTATTGACAACCCTAGCTTCTTAACTAGCCTCTTGCTTCTGGCATATAGCACATATCCTTAAACATCGCTTTTGCCATTGTCCTACCCAGGAGCTTTATAGTGACTTCTCATTATCTTTGTTCATGGGCCCAGAACCTATGATGTGGGATGCTCCAAGAAAATGTTTTTTGGAATGAATGTATGACCTACTTTACTGGATAAAATAAAAATTCCGTAAGCAAGCAGTCTGCCTCTTCACTGGTGCCAGTGTCCCTTCTCCTCTTGTTTCCTCCTCCACATACAAACACACATAGAGGAAAATTTCTCCTTTTTTCTTTGTCTATTCCAGTCCTAGTTACCCTTCAAGGTCCAAGATCAAATTGTAGCTGATCAGGGAAAATGTCCCTGCTAGATCTCCCTGTTACATACTCTTATAGCTTCCTTTAGTTTGCTCAGTGTCCCCAGCGCCTAGCACAGTTTTGCACAGAGTATGTGTTGAACAGATGAAGTTGTCCCTTACTTCTGGAGTAAGGGATTGCTCTATTCGGAGCCTCTGTAAAGTCCTTATGGTCTGTGGCATTCATGTTGCCTGTCTCAGTCGCTGCTTTTGCCATATTTGCTTATCTTTTAATATGACTATGTCTTATCTTCAGCTAAACCAATATTATGTCTTTGATTTCCTTCCCAGTGCCCAGGAACTCCTTCTCAGAAAGGAGGCACTTGTCCTAATCTATACTATTACTTGTCGTGTTTTTCTGTGGATTTTTAGGGACAAAGCAATGTTTTATTTGTCTTTAATCTCTAGGGCCTAGCACAGTACTTAGAATAGTATGGAACCTCGGTAAATATTGAATGAATGCACAGTGTAATACTTATTCTAAAATAGTCTGTATTTTCAAAGCTAGCTTTCTATAATATTTTGTGGACCTCTTAATTCTCTGAGTGGAATGACATGGATCAAAATGCTGTCTCTGAGGAATAAACTTTTAGAAGAGGTTGTAAGGGTTCTTGCTGGGCTTTGAATGCTGGTCACAGTTATGTGGGGGAAGCAGGGATTCTGGTGAAGTTGTTTTCTAGCTTTTAGGCCACAAGGTGGAGCTCTAGAATCAGCCTTTTGTCCACTGGAAGATAGGGACCCTGGTATCCTAATCCAGTGATTCGCAAACTTCAGAGGGCGTCGCAATCACCTGGGGAGGTTGTTAAAGTCCTCCTTCCTGGAGCCCAGACCTGGAGATTGAATTGTGGATCTGGGGCGGGACCTGTGAATCTGCCATTTTTTAACAGGTATCTCAGGTGATTTAGCAACTTTGGTTATCCTGCAAGATGGAATCTGTGGTTATTCAGAGGTCCAAGTTGAATTTGATAGAGTGTTCATTCAGACCCAGGAACTTTGGGCATGGGCCAGAGCTTCCCTGGGTCCATTCCTTCTCACCAAGCAAAAATGCGCCTTTTATAACCAGAGACTCAGCTTCAGACCAGAGCATCTGGGGAATGTCTGGGAGTTCTGGAAACGTGTACCAGTTCGTAGCCTTCCTTTAATACTCCCAAGTCTTATTTTTCAGGAGGAGGTGATATCAAGTCCTTAAATCAAGTGGACTTTCTTTATTAAAATCAAATCTTGACTTTTTTCTTTTTAAAAGGCTTTTTATGGTAAAAAAAAATTTCACATATATATATATATGTGTGTGTGTGTGGGTATATATATATATATATATATATATATATAAGTAGAATAGTAAAATGAGCTTCATTATACCTGTCACACAGCTTCAATAATTAACCCATGGATAATCTTATTTTGTTGATTCCTTATCTGTGACTTCCCTTCCCAATTATTTTTAATCTTTTTTTTTCTTTTTTTTGAGGAAGATTAGCCCTGAGCTAACATCTGCTGCCAATCCTCCTCTTTTTTTTTGCTGAGGAAGACTGGCCCTGAGCTAACATCCGTGCTCATCTTCCTCTACTTTATATGTGGGACTCCTACCACAGCATGGCTTGACAAACAGTGCATATGTCCGCACCTGTGATTCGAACCGGTGAACCCCCAGCTGCCCAAGAGGAACGTGCAAACCTAACCACTGTGCCACTGGGCAGGACCCAAAATTAAACATGTCTTTCTTTCTTTTTTTCTTTTTAGAAAGATTAGCCCTGAGCTAAAATCTGCTGCCAATCCTCCTCTTTTTGCTGAGGAAGACTGGCCCTAAGCTAACATCCATGCCCATCTTCTTCTACTTTATATGTGGGACGCCTGCCACAGCATGGGTTGCCAAGCGGTGCCATGTCCGCACCCATGATCTGAGCCAGCAAACCTCAGGCCGCTGAATCGGAACATGAAAACTTAACGACTGTGTGCCCAGGCAGGCCCCTTATTTTTAATCAATTTTAATATAAAATTTTATCATTTCCTCTGTAAATACTTTAATATGTATCTCTGAAAGATAATTCTTTTTTTATAATTGAGGTAAAATTCACGTCACATAAAATTAACCATTTTAGGGAGCCTGGTCTGGTGGCATAGCAGTTAAGTTCACCTGCTCACCTGCTCCTCTTTGGCAGCCTGGGGTTCCCTGGTTTGGATCCCGGTGTGGACCCACACGCTGTTTATTAAGCCATGCTGTGGCAGGCATCCCACATATAAAGTAGAGGAAGATGGGCATGGATGTTAGCTCAGGGCCAATCTTTCTCAGCAAAAGGAGGAAGATTGGTGGCGCGTGTTAGCTCAGGGCTAATCTTCCTCAAAAAAAAAATTTAACCTTTTTAAAGTGAAAGGTTCAGTGACATTTGGTACATTCCCAATGTTGTGCGATTACCACCCCTATCTAGTTCTAAAATATTTTCATCATCCCAATATAAAACCCATACACATTAAGCAGCTACTCCCCAAAATACTTCTCCCCTCCCCTAGCTCCTGGCTACCACCCATCTGCTTTCTGTCTCTATGGATTTACCTGTTCTGGATATTTCATGCTTCGTGTGACTTTTTGTCTGACTTTAGCATAATGTTTTCAAGATTCATCCACATTGTAGCATGTATCAGGACTTCCTTTCTTTCTATGGCTGAATAATATTCTATTGTATGCATAAACCACATTTTGTTTACTCAGCCATTGATGGACATTTGATTTGTTTCCACCCTTTAGCTATTATGAATAGTGCTTCTATTCACATTTTCGTGAATAAGTATTTGTTTGAGTACCTGTTTTCTGTTCTGTTCTTTCTTATACCTAGGAATGGAATTGCTGGGTCTTATGGTAATCATACGTTAAACTTTTTGAGGAACTGCCAAATTACTTTCCATGAAAAGATAATTCTTTTAAAAAATATAACTACAATATTATTATCACACCTAAAAAGTTAACAATAATTTTTAGTATCATTGTGCATTTAAATATTGTTTACATTTCCTTCATTGCCTCATGAATGGTACAGTTGGTTTTTATGAATCAGGATTTAAATAAAGTCCACAGAGAGTAATTGGTTGATATGGCTTCTAAGTTTCTTTTAATCTGTACTTGTGCCTCTCACTTTTTTTCCTTGCAATTTATTTGTTAAAGTAATTGGATTATTTATCTTATGGAATTTCTCACATTTTAGATTATACTGACTGCATTCTTATACTGTCATTTAGCATCTTCCCTCTGATCCCAGTTTTCCTCATAAATTAGTATTACATCTAGCTGCTTTTAACAGATTGAGGTTTGTTTATTTTTTGGTTACCAAAATATTTCATAGATGGTGTTATGTACATCCATAAGCTAAAATGTCAAGTTTTGTCTCTCCTTTTGTTTTAAAATGCATTGACCAACTTCTTAGTTTAGCTTTTTTTTTTTTTGAGGAAGATTAGCCCTGAGCTAACTGCTGCCAATCCTCCTCTTTTTGCTGAGGAAGACTGGCCCTGAGCTAACATCCGTGGCCATCTTCCTCTACTTTATATGTGGGACACCTGCCACAGCATGGCTTGCCAAGTGGGGCCGTGTCCACACCCGGGATCCGAACCGGCAAATCCCGGGCTGCCGAGGCAGAATGTGCGCACTTAAACACTGTGCCACCAGGCCAGCCCCAGTTTAGCTTTTTAAAGTACAAGTAATGCTGGCGAAGATGTGGAGAGACTGGATCACTCATACATTGCTGGGGAATATACAATAGTATAGCCACTCTGGAAAATAGTTTGATAGTTCCTTTATAAATTAAAAATAAACTTACCATATGACCCAGCAATTGCACTCTTAGGCATTGATCCAAGAGAGATGAAAACTATTTTCGCACAGAAACTTGTACTTGAATGTTCATAGCAGCTTTATTGATGGTAGCCAACAGCTGGAAACTCCTGATATGTCTTTCAATGGGTGAATAGTTTTTAAAAAACTCTACATTTATACCATAGAATATTACTCAGTGATAAAAAGCAGTGAACTATTGATATGTGCAACAATTTGGACGAAGCTTAAGGGAATTATGCTCCTTGAAAAAGCCAATCTCAAAAGGATACATACTGCATGGTTCCTTTTACGTAACATTCACGAAATAATATAATTATAGAGATGGAAAACAGGTTAGTTGTTGCCAGATAGAGTAGAGGGAGCGGTTGTTGCTATAAAGGGTAGCATAAAGGAGTCTTGTGGTGATGGTAGAGATAAGTACCTTAATTGTTGTGGCCATTATACACATGATACAGTTGCATAGAACTACATACATACACACACACACAAATGAGTGCACATATAACTGACAAAATCTGAATAAGCTCTGTAGATTGTACCAATGTAAATTTCCTGGTTTTGATATTATACTATAGTTATACAAGATAGTAACATTGGGAGAGGCTGGGTAAGCGTGCAAAGGACTTTCCTGTGCATTTCTTTGCAACTTCTCTAAATCTATAATTATTTCAAAATAAAAAGTTGAAAAATACAAATAATTCCTGATAATGTTCTCCTTTTAAAATTCTCAATAAGGCTGAAGTCCCTTCTGACTACCTCTTCGAGTCCTGGTCTCCTGCCCCCTCCCCTGGGAGTAATGAGTGTTAGGAGTTTGTAGTATATGCTTCCAGAACCTTTTCTTTGCTTTTATATACTAATACATGTACCCATAGAAAATATATGGTGGTGTTTCTATATTCACGTGTGTTTTTCACACAAATGATGTACTACAACTTGACTTTTTCACTCATCAGTATGTGTTGAGAATTTATCCACATATTAACACATCCAGATTTATCTCATTTCTTTGCCAGTTACCACCCCCAGGTTACAGCAGGAGAAGCAGGCCAAGGAGCTCTCTCTTTCTGTGAAGGAGGCCCATTAACTGATCATTATGACTGTGGCCTGAGGGGCAGGCTTCTGATTAGTCACTCATCTTGGGCCTGACTGTTATCCTTTCCAGACATCTTGGAGGGTGGGTGCTCGTCTTCGTGCTCACTCTCTGCTGTGCTCCAGAGCATCAGTGTCTCCTGGCGAGGAGCTTTACATGTGCCTGGTGCCCTGGCTTCTGTGAGTAGAGCCCCAGTTTTTGCAGCTGCTGCCTAAGGGATCCCCTTGATTGCCTAGCTCTGGCGGCCCAGGGAGCTTGCATTCCTGGGTCCCGTGGGATGGTGGCAATCAAAGAGATAGTTCTTAGCAGGCTACCATCCCCAGTGCACTGTATAGACTGGACTGTGGCACACTCACCAGTCTTTCTGTGAAGGAGGCCTCTTTGCTTATCCTGGAGCTTTGGCCTGAGGGGCAAGCTTCAGATTTAGCAACCATTTAATGGCCTACGGAGCTTCTAGGATCATAGGCAGTGGATGCCATCTTGGCACTCCCCTGTGCCCTGTACTCCCCTGTGCCCTGCTCCAGCTCACCACTATCACCCAGAAAAGAGCTTAAACATTTGTCTGAAGCCCCAATTTCTGTGACTGCCACTCAGGAGACACCTCCAGATAGCCTGGCTCTGGTGGCCAACAGGGAATACACTTGCAGTCCCACAGGACTGTATATATTTGCATTCTTTTAAAAGCTGATGTCCAAGGGTCTCATTTCCAGACAGCCTGAATCTAGGTGCTGAGATCCTCCACTTTGGGATACTGACAGGTCTTGGCACATCCTCGACTACTGGGAGCTATTTAAAATATAATAGGCTGCTTAGATAAGCACAAAGCTTTGACAGATAACCGGGAGCTGAGGCAGGGTTGAACGACAAGGTTCATTTCTTAAATGAGGCCACTCCTTCAAGACTGGGAGAGGTGGTTGTTTCATCTACTGTATGGAAGCCAACACAGAGAGTCAAGCAAAATGAAAAAACAGAAATATGTTCCAAATAAAGGAGGAAGAAGAACCTCAGGAAAAAACCTTAATGAAACAGAGATAGGTAATCTACCTGATAAAGAATTCAAAGTAATGGTCATAAAGATGCTCGCTGAACTGGGGAGAAAAATGTATGAACACAGTAAGAACTTCAATAAAGACATGAAAAATATAAGAAAGTAACAAATAGAAGTCACAGAGCTGAAGAATATAATAACTAAACTGAAAAATACACTAGAGGAGTTCAACAGCAAACTAGATGAAGCAGAAGAAACAGTCAACTCAAAGACAAGGCAGTGGAACTCAGCCAATCAGAGAAGCAAAGAGAAAAGAATCAAACAAAATGAAGATAACCTAAAGGACTTATGGGACAACATCAAATGGACTAACATTCACATCATAGGGTTCCCAGAAAGGTAAGAGAAAAAGAAATCTTATTGGAAGAAATAATGGCTGTAAACTTCCCTAATCTGAGGAAGGAAACAGACATTCAGATCCAGGAAGCCCAAAGAGTTCCAAATAAGAGGAACCCAAAGAGACCCACATTAAGATACATTATAATTAAAATGTCAAAAGTTAGACTAGGAAGGAAACCATGAACAAAACGAAAAGACAACCCACCAACTTGGAGAAAATATTTGCAAATCCTATATCCGACAAGTGGTTAATTTCCAAAATGTATAAAGAACTCATACAACTCAACAAGAAAAAGACAAACAACCCAATCAGAAAATGGGCAAAAGATATGAACTGACAGTTTTCCAAAGAAGATATACAAAAGGCCAACAGGCATGTGAAAAGATGTTCAATGTCCCTAATTATTAGGGAACTGCAAATCAAAACTACAGTGAGATATTACCTCATACCTGTCAGAATGGCTATAATTAACAAGATGAGAAATAGTAAGTATTGGAGAGAATGTGGAGAAAAAGGAACCCTCATACACTGCTGGTGGGGTTGCAAACTGGTGTAGCCATAATGGAAAACAGTATGGAGATTTCTCAAAAGATTAAAAATAGAAATACCATATGATCCAGCTATTCCACTACTGGGTGTTTATCCAAAGAACATGAAATCAACAATATGAAGAGATGTATGCACCATTATGTTCACTGCAGCATTATTCACAATAGCCAAGATGTGGAAGCAACCCAAGTGCCCATCAACCGATGAATGGATAAAGAAAATGTGATATATATCTATGTGTGTATACACAGACACACACAATGGAATACTATTCAGTCATAAAAAAAGACAAAATTGTCCCATTTGCAACAAGATGGATGGACCTTGAGGGTATTATGTTAAGCGAAATAAGACAGAGAAAGACAACACTATATGATTTCACTCATATGTGGAAGATAAACAAACACATGAATAAGGAGAACAGCTTAGTGGTTACCAGAGGGGAAGGGGAAGGCAGGGTGGGCGAAAGGGGTAAGGGGGTGCATATGTATGGTGACAGATAAAAACTAGACTCTTGATGGTGAGCACTCTACAGTCTGCACAGAAACTGATATGTAGTAATGTACACCGGAAATCACATGATGTTATAAGCCAATATGACATGAATAAAATATAAAAAATTTTTCTTAAAACTTAAAGCTAAGGAGATGGGGCCGGCCCCATGGCCAAGTGGTTAAGTTCACATGCTCCGCTTCAGTGGCCCAGGGTTTTGCCAGTTCGGATCCTGGGTGGGGACATGGCGCCACTCATCAAGCCATGCTGAGGCGGCATCCCACATGCCACAATTAGAAGGACGCACAACTAAAAATATACAACTATGTAAAGGGGGGCTTTGGGGAGAAAAATGAAAAATAAAATCTTTTAAAAAACAAAATAAGGAAAGAATATTAAAAGCAGCAAGAGAAAAACAAGTTGTTATGTACAAAGGAACCGTCAAAAGACTAGGAGCAGATTTTTCAGCAGAAACTTTGCCAGCCAGAAGGAGTGGCATGATATATTTAAAGTGCTGAAAGAAGAAGGCTTCCAACCAAGAATACTTTACCTGGCAAAGTTATCACTCAGAAGATAAAGAGAGATAAAGAGTTTTCCAGATAAGCAAAAGCTAAAGGAGTTCATCACTACTAAACCAGCCTTACAAGAAATGTTAAAGGGACTTCTTTAAGCTGAAAAGAAAGAGGTTCTGATTAGTACAAGAACACATAGGAAAGTGTAAATCTCATTGGAAAGATAAATATATAGTAAAGGTAGTGGATTAATCTCTTATAAAGCTAGTATGAAGGTTAAAAGACAGAAGTAGGGAGCCAGCCTCATGGCCAAGTGGTTAAGTTGGCACACTCCGCTTCAGCGGCCCAGGGTTTTGCTGGTTCGTATCCTGGGCACCCAAATGGCACCGCTCATCAAGCCATGCTGAGGCAGCATCCCACATACCACAACTAGAAGGACCCACAACTGAAAATACACAACTATGTTCCAGGGGGCTTTGGGGAGAAAAAGGGAAAATAAAATCTTAAAAAAAAAAGTAGTAAAAATAACTGATTGCAGCAATTAGTTAAGGGATACACAAGATAAAAAGATGTAGAATGTTACATCAAAAACGTATGACATGGGGAGAGAGTAATGTTGAGCTTTACAATGGGATCAAACTTAAGTTGTTATCAACTTAAAATAGACTATTATAGATATAAGTTATTAATGGATAGACCTCATGGTAATCTCAAAGCAAAAATTTATAGTAAATACAGGAAAGATAAAGAAAAGGGAATATAAGCTTACCACTAAAGAAAGTCGTTAAGCCACAAAGGAAGAGAGCAAGAGAAGAAGGAAGGAACAGAGAGGAACTACAGAAACATCCAGAAAACAATTAACAAAATGGCAATAAGTGCATACTTATCAATAATTAACTTAAATGTAAATGGACTAAATTCTCCAGTCAAAAGACATAGAGTGGCTGAATGGATGAAAAAACAAGACCTGTCTGTATGCTGCCTAGAAGAGACTTCAGATGTAAGAACATGTACAGACTGAGAGTTAAGGAATAGAAAAATATAGTCCATGAAAATGGAAACCAAATGAAAACTGCACTAGCTATACTTGTATCAAACAAAATAGGACATCTGAGAGATCCACACAGCCACACATTTGAAGGAGGGGGTACTGGATCCCTTGGGAAGCAGTGGAAGGAGGTGAGCAGATCTCCTTCCCATCCCCAGCAGCAGTGATCTAGGGCATGGAACCTCACACAATGGCTGATGTGCAACTCTGAGAGGAGACGTAGGAATAGGCAGCCCTCTGTGGGAGTGCTCTTGCTCTCAGAGTTGCTTACCAGCCTGCAAGAACACTCCACACCAAGGTGCTCAGACACTGCGTAGGTGCCCCCACCAAGCTGAGTAGCCCAGGCAAGCCACCAGTGAGGGTAGAGTAAAAGCATGCACGGGAAAGAAAGCACCCCTCCCCCCGCCACCTAGCACACCAACTCAGGCAGTTGGCTGGGGCAGGGGATCTGCACCAGATCACCTGCGGTTGCATGTGTGAAGCAGTGGCAGCCAGCGGGCAAACACAGAGAGCCATACTGGGACAACTTCCAACAGATGGGCAGAACTGCCAGTGGACACAGTGGGCTTTGAAAACACAGCTCCTGTCCCACTCAGTGGAGGCAGGTGGAAACTGCAACCAGATGCTACCACTGTGCACTGCCAAAGGTCCACTCCATCAAATACCATGAAGAAATATATTAATACTCCAGACCAGAAGAAAAATGCCAACTGTCCAGAAACCAGTCCTGAAGTCACAGAAATTTGCAATCTAAATGACAGAGAATTCAGAATAGTTATTATAAAGAAACTCAATGAGTTACAAGAAAACTCAAAAAGACAGTTCAATGAACTCAAGAATAAAATTAATGAGCAGAGAGAATTCTTCACAAAAGAGATTGTAACTCAAATATTGGATTATAGATATTTCAGAGGGAGAAGGGGGGAAGAAATGAGTAGAGAACTTATTTAAACAAATAATAGCTGAGAACATCCCAAACCTGGGGAAGGAACTGGAATTACATGTAAATGAAGCCGATAGAACTCCTAATTACATCAGTGTAAAAAGACCTTCTCCAAGGCATATATTAGTAAAACTGGCAAGAGTAAATTATAAAGAAAAAATATTAAGGGCAGCAAGGCAGAAGAAAATAACCTACAAAGGAACCCCTGTTAGTCTGTCAGTGGACTTCTCAGCAGGAACCTTATAGGCTAGGAGAGAGTGGAATGATATTTTCATAAGACTGAAAGACAAAAACTTTCACCCAAGAATGCTCAATCCAGCAAAACTATCCTTCAGATTTGGTGGAGAAATAAAAACTCCAAAACCAAAGCTGAGGGAATTCATCACCACAAGACCTCCTACACAAGAAATGATCAAGAAGGACCTCATACCTGAAAAGAAAAGGTTGCGGCCAACCCCATGGCTTAGTGATTAAGGTCGGTGCACTCTGCTTCCGTGGCCTGGGTTCGATTCCCAGGCACAGACCTACACTACTTGTAGGTGGGCATGCTGTTGTGGTGACCCACATACAAAACAGAGGAAGGTTGGCACAGATGTTAGCTCAGGGCAAATCTTCCTCAAGCAAAAAAAGGAAGATTTGCAACAGATGTTAGCTCAGGGTGAAGCTTCCTCAGAAAGAAAAAGAAAAAGAAAAGGCTTATAAAGCCTTGAGCAAGGAGATAAATAAGCAGAGAAAATCAGGAAATTACTGCTCTCTATAAGAACAGGTTAGCAAACAATTATAATATTTAAGACAAGGGGAAGGAAAGCATCAAAAATAACCATAATCACTTCATTTTAATCACAAACTCACAACACAAAACAGAATAAATTGTGACAATAATAACTTAGATGGGGAAGAGGAAAGGGACGGAAACTGCTTAGGCTAAAGAGAAAAGAAGCTATCAGAAGATGGACTATCTCATCTATGAGATCTTTTATACAAACCTCACAGTAACCACTAAATAAGTCAGAACAGAGACATAAATGATAAAGAGAAAACCGTCATAGAAAATCACCAAACTGAAATGGCAGTCAGAAATACAAGGGACAGGAAACAAGGGAAATATAGAACAACTGGAAAACAAGAGATAAAATGTCAGTATTAAGCCCTCATATATCAGTAACCACTCTAAATGCAAATGGATTGAATTCTCCAATCAAAAGACACAGAGTGGTGTGATGGATTAAAAAACAAGACCCAACAATATGCTGCCTCCAGGAAACACATCTCATCTCTAAAGACAAAAACAGGCTCAGAGTGAAGGGGTAGAAAATAATACTCCAAGCTAATGGCAAACAGAAGAAAGCAGATGTTGCCATACTTGTATCAGACAAAGTGGACTTCAAGATAAAACAGGTAAAGAGAGACAAAGAGGAGCAGTATGTAGTGATAAAAGGGACATTCCACCAAGAGGACATAACACTTAGGAATATATATGTACCTAACCCAGGAGCGCCAAAGTATATAAAGCAATTGCTAACAGACATCAAGAGAGAAATTGACAGCAACACAGAGGGGACCTCAATACCATACTTACATCAATGGATAGATCGTCCAGACAGAAAGTCAACAAGGAAACAGTGGCCTTAAATGAAATGCCAGACCAGATGGACCTTATAGATGTATCTATAAGATTCCATTCAAAAACAGCAGAATACACATTCTTCTCAAGTGAACATGGAACATTCTCAAAGACAGACCATATGTTGGGAAACAAAGCAAGCCTCAATGAATTGAAGAAGATTGAAATCATATCAACCATCTTTTCAAACCACAAATGCTATGAAACTAGAAATCAACTATAAGAAAAAAGCTGGGAAAGTCACAAATATGTGGAGACTAAACCAACATGCTACTAAACAATGTATCAATGAAGAAATCAAAGGAGAATTAAAAAAATATCTGGAGACAAATGAAAATAAAAATATATCATACCCACTCTTATGGGATGCAGCAAAAGCAGTTAGTTGTAAGAGGGAAATTCATAGCAATACAGGCCCACCTTAACAAATAGGAAAAATTTCAAATAAGTGATCTTAAACTACTCCTAACAGAACTAGAAAAAGAAGAACAAGTGAGACCCAAAGTTAGAAGAAGGAAGGAAATAATAAAAATTAGAGCAGAAATAAATGAAATTGACACCAAAAAGCAGTAGAAAGGATCAATGAAACTAAGAGCTGTTTTTTTTAATAAGATAAAGTTGACAAACCCTTAGCAAGGCTAACTAAGAAAAAGAGAAGACTCAAATAAATGAAATTGGAAATGAAAGGCGAGAAATTACAACGGATACCACAGAAATACGAAGCATTATAAGAGAATACTATGACAAACTATATGCCAACAGATCAGACAACCTGGAAGAAATGGATAAATTCTTCGACTCATACGACCTCCCAAAAGTGAATCAAGAAGAAACAGCAAATATGAATAGACCAATCACAAGTAAAGAGATTGAAACAGTAATCAAAATCTTCCCACAAATCAAAGGTCTGGCACCAGATGTCTGCTCAGGAGAATTCTACCAAACATTCAAAGAAGATTTAATACCCATCCTTCTCAAACTATTTGAAAAAATTGAAGATTGACCACTTCTTAATTCATTCTATGAGGCGACTATCACCCTGATCCCAAAGCCAGACAAGGACAGCACAAGGAAGGAAAATTACAGGCCAAGATCACTGATGAACATAGGTGCAAAAATCCTCAACAAAAGACTAGCAAAGCAGATACAGCAAGACCTTTAAAGTATCATGCATCATCAAGCGAGATTTATATCACAGACGCAGGCATGGTTCAACATCCATAAATCAATCAATGTGATATACCACATTAACAAAATGAGGAATAAAAATCACATGAACATCTCAAATAGATGCAGAGAAAGCATTTGACAGGATCCAACATCCATTTATGATAAAAACTCTCAATAAAATGGATATAGAAGGAAAGTAGCTCAATATAATAAAGGCCGTATATGACAGACCCACAAGCCAACATCACATATAATGGTGAAAAACTGAAAGCCATCCTTTTGAGAACAGGAACAAGACAAGGGTGCCCACTCTTGCCACTATTATTCAACATATTACTGGAGCTATTGGCCAGAGCAATTAGGCAATGAAAAGAAATAAAATGTATCCAAATTGGTAAGGAAGAAGTGAAATTCTCCCTGTTTGTGGACAACATGATCTTATATATAGAAAACCCTAGGGGGCGGCCCTGAGACCGAGTGGTTAAGTTTGTGCCTTCCACTTCGGTGGCCCAGGGTTTTGCCAGTTCAGATCCTGGGTGTGGACATGGCACCACTCATCAAGCCATGCTGAGGTGGCGTCCCACGTGCCGCAACTAGGAGGACCCACAGCTAAAAATATAGAACTATGTACTGGGGGGCTTTGGGGAGAAAAAGAAAAAGTAAAATCTTTAAAAAGAAAACCCTAAAGAATCCATCAGAAGACTATTAGAAATAATCAACAACTACAGCAGAGTTACAGGGTACGAAATCAACTTACAAAAATCAGTTGCATTTCTGTACACTAATAACAAACTAACAGAAAGACAACTCAGGAATACAATCCCATTTACAATCACAACAAAAAGAATAAAGTATCCAGAAATAAATTTAACCAAGGAGGTGAAAGACCTATACAATGACTACTGTAACACAATATTGAAAGAAATCGATGATGACATAAAGAAATGGAAAGATATTCCATGTACATGGATTGGAAGAGTAAACATATTTAAAATGTCCATATTACCTAAAGCAATCAACAGATTGAATGCAGTCCCACTCGGAATCCCAATGATATTCTTTATGAAAATAGAACCAAGAATCCTAAAATTTATGTGGAACAACAAAAGACCCTGAATGGCTAAAGCAGTCCTGAGAAAAAAGAACAAAGCTGGAGACATCACAATCCCTGACTTCAAAATATACTGCAAAACTATAGTAATCAAAACAGCATGGTACTGGCACAAAAACAGATACATAGATCAATGCAACAGAATTGGAAGCCCAGAAATAAAACTACATATCTATGGACAGCTAATCTTTGACAAAGGAGACAAGAGCATACAACGGAGAAAGGAAAGTCTCTTCAATAAATGGTGTTGGGAAAACTGGACAGCCACATGCAAAAGAATGAAAGGGGACCATTATGTTATACCATACACAAAAATTAATTCAAAATAGATTAAAGACTTGAAGGTAAGACTTGAAACCATGAATCTCTTAGAAGAAAATATGAACAGAACACTCTTTGACATTGGTCTTAGCAGCATCTTTTCAAATACTATGTCTACTCAGGCAAGGAAAACAAAAGAAAAAATAAACAAATGGGACTATATCACGCTAAAGAGCTTCTGCAAGACAAAGGAAACCAGGAAGAAAACAAAAAGACAACCCACCAACTGGGAGAAAATATTTGCAAATCATATATCCGACAAGGGGTTAATCTCCAAAATATATAAAGAACTCACACAACTCAACAACAACAACAACAACAAAACAACCTGATCAAAAAATGGACAGAGGATATGAACAGACATGTTTCCAAAGTAGATATACAGATGGCCAAGAGGCACATGAAAAGATGTTCAACATCACTAATCATTAGGGAAATGCAAATCAAAACTACAATGAGATATCACCTTACACCCATTGGAATGGCTATAATCATCAAGACAAAAAGTAATAAATGTTGGAGAAGATGTGGAGAAAATGGAACCCTCATACATTGCTGGTGGGAATACAAACTGGTGCAGCCACTATGGAAAACAGCATGGAGATTTCTCAAATAATTAAAAGTAGAAATACCATACAACCCAGCTATCTCACTACTGGGTATTTATCCAAAGAACTTGAAATCAACAATGCAAAGAGACTTATGCACCCCTATGTTCATTGTAGCATTAGTCACAATAGCCAGACAGGAAGCAACCCAAGTGCCCATGAACTGATGATTGGGTAAAGATGTGGTATATATACAATGGAATAGTGCTCAGCCTTCAAAAAAGACAAAATTTTCCCATTTGCAGCAACATGAATGGACCTTGAGGGTATTATGTTAAGTGAAATAAGCCAGACAGAGAAAGGCAAACACCCCATGATTTCACTCACATGAGGAGGATAAACATGTGGACAAAAAGAACAGATTAGTGGTTACCAGAGGGGAAGAGATTTAGGGGCTGGGCAAAAGAGGTAAATGGTCACATATGTATGGTGACTCATAAATAATGTAGACCTGAAATTTCACAATGTTATAAACCATTATGACCTCAATAAAGTAAAATAAATTCCAATGGCATTTTTCACAGAAATAGAACAAATAATCTTAAAATTTTATGGAACCTTAAAAGACCCTGGATAGCCAAAGAAATCTTGAGAAAGAAGAACGAAGCTGGAGTCATCATGCTCCCAGATTTCAAATTACATTACAACGCTATGTTAATTAAAACAGTGTGGTATTAGCATAAAAACAGATACGTAGTTCAATGGAACAGAATGGAGAGCCTAAAATTAAACCCACACATATATGGTCAGTTAATTTACCACAGAGGAGCCAAGAATATACAATGGGCTAAGCACAGTCTTTTCTACACATGGTGTTGGGAAATTGGTTAGCCACATGCAAAGCAATGGAACTGGACCACTATCTTACACCATACACAAAAAATAACTCAGAATGGATTAGAGACTTGAACGTAAGATCTGAAATCATAAAACTCCTAGAAGAAAGCAAAGATAATAAGCTTCTTGACATAGGTCTTGGCAATGATTTTTTTAATCTGACACCAAAAGCATCAAAAGCAAAATCAACAAGTGGGAGTATATCAAACTGAAAAGCTTCTGTACAGCAGCACAATGAAAAGGCAACCTTCTGAATGGGAGAAAATATTCGCAAGTCATATATCCGATAAGGGGGTAATATCCAAAACATATGAAGAACTCGTAAGACTCAGTAGCAAAAAAAAATCCAATTAGAAAATGAGCAGAAGATCTGAATAGACATTTTTCTAAAGAAGACTCAGAGATGGCCAATAGGTACATGAATAGGTGCTCTACCTCATTAATGATCGGGAAATGCAAATCCAAACCACAATAAGATATCACCTCACACCTGTTAGAATGGCTATTATCAAAAAGACTAGAAATAAGTTTTGGCGAGAATGTGGAGAAAAGGGAACCTTTATGCACTGTTGATGGGAATGTAAATTGGTGCAGCCACAATGGAAAACAGTATGGAGTTTCCTCTAAAAACTGAACTACCATATGATCCAGTTATTCCGCTTCTGGGTATTTAGATAAAGAAAACAAAAACACTAATTTGAAAAGATATATACCCCCATGTTCGTTACAGCATTATATGCAATAGCTAAGATATGGAAACAATGTTAAGTGTCCGTCAGTGGATGAATACATGAAGAATTATAGACAATGGAGTATTAATCAAATTCAAAAAATTCAAAGAAGAATGAAATTTTGCCATTTATGACAACGTGAATGGACCTCAAGGGCATTATGCTAAGTGAAATAAGTCAGACAGGGGCCGGCCCAGTGGCACAGCGGTTAAGTTCGCATGTTCCGCTTTGGTGGTCCAGCGTTCACCGGTTCGGATCCCGGGTGCGGATGTGGCACTGCTTGGCAAGCCATGCTGTGGTAGGTGTCCCACATATAAAGTAGAGGAAGATGGGCACAGATGTTAGCTCAGGGCTAATCTTTCTCTGCAAAAGAAGAGGATTGGCAGCAGATGTTCGCTAAGGGCTAATCTTCCTCTAAAAAACAAAAATGTCAGAGAAAAACAAATACCATGTGATCTCTCTTATATGTTGCATCTAAAAACAAGCAAAATCCACAAAAACTAAGCTCATAGATACAGAGAACAGATTGGTGATTGTCAGAAGCTGTGGGACAGCCTGGGGGATGGGGTGAGGGGAGGTAGGAGAAATGGCTAAGCTGTACTTGTTTTTTGTTTTAGTTTAAATAAATTGAATTTTTTTAAAAAAGAAAATTTCCAAGACTTTTGCCCTTTTTAGTTCTCCCTAAAGCAAGATTCTTGAAAATGTCACTCAAAAAAAAAATTTGAGTCAACTCTGACTCCCTCTGTTAAGAATCAGCTTAGATTTTTCTTCTAGGAAGTCTTTTGTGACCACACCCACTCTTGTCTCCCCAGTGGAGTGTAGATATTATTCCTGTGTCTCTGACAGCTTATGTTCCCCTTACTACAACACCTGTCCCTCTTTAATCCTTGAGGGTGTCTTCATCTTATTTCATCTTTGAATTCATGTGACTAACACAGTGCCTAGGATAGTTAGCAGATACACAATAAATGTTTATTCAATAAATGCATGCATGAACAAATGAGTTACTGAACTACAGGGAAGGGTGTGAAGTGAATGACTTAGACAAGTCCTTTTAGCCCTAATGCATTGTCATCTGATACTGTTGTTTTTTGCTGAGTGGAATAATCCATCTCTATCCACAGTGTATTCTGTGAAATCTTGTTGAACTAAGAAGCAGAAAAAAACTTGCTGCTCCTATTTCTGCTGCTTATCTATTGTGCCCTCAGGGCCTTGGTCTCCTCCAGTATAAAATAAGAACAATATACCCCCACTGTCTACCTTACAGGATTATTATAAGGATTAGATGATACAACATACACGCAAACATTTTAGAAATTAAATTTAGTGAAGAACTTGTCAATTCTTCAGGGGCATCTATTGTGATATAATTCCTTCAGTGAATTCTTCATGGTTTGAACTTTTTGTTTTGTGATCACAGCTTTGACTTCTTTATTTGTTGTGAGTCACATATTTTAGATAGTGACTTCTTAGTACACTCTCAGTAATCTTGGCTTCATTTACCTTTGAATTTACCAATGTATGGAAGACTTTCTAAGAACATTGCTATTGTGTCTGGATTCTACATAAAATACTTTGTGTTTTGAATCTGTTTTTTATTCCAGTAATACAACTTTGCCATTTATTTATGGATGCTTTGGAAGTGGGACAGTGGATCTACAGAAAGAAATGAAATTGAGTGTAGTTTCAGACCTAACTTGGTGACTGTCCAATGCTAACCAAGGGTGGCCTGTTCAGTACTTAGAAACTTACCAAAGGAAGGACATTATTTGCCCTCTCAAGAAGGATGGTGAGAGACACTGAAATTTTCAGAGTTCTTTGAAAATTTTTGTCTGATTCTCATTATATGAATTTAAAGTAATGATTTAATTTCAGATTTAGCGTCTGCGCCAGAATCCTGTGGGGCCAGCGTATTATTTGAAATTTCCATTACAAAGCTCTTTAAATTCTTTATTCTCATACTTTTCTCAAAGCTATCTTCTGTGATCTCCTAGTTAAAGAGGGAGTATGTGTGAGATGGCATTTTACAATAATGTATTTTCTTCTGATTACAGGAGAAGTTCATGTTCATTGTAGAAAAACTTGGAAAATGAAAGAAAGGTATAAAAAAATAAGAATTACCTAAATTCTGTAGTCTAATATATCTTCTTGTTTGTCTCAGTACATCCATCAGTCCAAGTGTTTATCACTCTCTGTTTTTAAATATAATTGGGTAGGGCATGTATTCAAAACCTGTGGAATTCACTGGTCACTTTCTGAAACCTGATAGGTGAGTTTTCTTTTTTTAACTTACAATTGACTTTTAAAATTTAATTATTAATTTTCCTTTTGAACTTTTATTCTACAAATATCAGAAACTTGCCTTAAAGTATAAGATATAATTAAGAACCTGTTTATCTGATAAACTCTTCCTTCTTGTTGGCTGCTTATTATCAGGTAGATGAATTTAATGCACCTGAAGGATGTGTGGTGGTGTCACATGAAGAGGGGGAGATCTGTGTGGTCATTGGCCAATCATTTTACTTTCTGGGCCATGATTCTTTGTCTGTGAAAGAGAACTTTGACTCAGATGATCTCCAAGCCCCCTGCTATTTCTAATTTTATGCTGCTCTGGCGCTTTCCACTCAAGATTAGGTTTTGTGGGCATACAACTGTCAGGAGTCATGTGAACCTTGGTGGAGCCTGTTTTTTTTATGGTCTAAGTCAGGGTTTTTCAAACTGCTGCTCATGATTCATTAGATCATTCATTCATTCAACAGCTTTTTATTGAATGCCTATTATGTGTCTGGCAGTATTTAAACACTTGGGATACACAAGGTAAAGATATAAAAGCTAATAGTGTAGAGGGAAGGAACAAATAAGAAACAAAATAAATATGTGAAAATATATGGTCTGTAAGATGGTGATTCATTTACTAGTGAAAAATAAAGCAGACAAAGCAGACAGGGAGAATTGGGGAAGTTGCGTTTTTGCATAGGGTGTCAGGAAAGGCCTAACTGAGGAGGATATCTGAATGAAGAGGTAAGTGCGTGAACCATGTTCATATCTGGGCAGGAGCATTCTGGGTGCAGGACTGCAAATGCAAAGGCCTGAAGCGGAAGTGTAACTGGTGTGTTGTAGGAACAGTAAGAGGGCACCATGTGGTTGAACTAGTAGGGTAAGAAGAGTGCTAGGAGGGGAGTCAGGATCATAAGGGATGAGAGGAGCGAGGGGTTGTCTAGGGCATTGTTGGCATTGTAAGGAATTTGGGTTTTACTCTGGTTAAAGTGGGGAGCCACTGGAGGATTTTCAGCAAAGGAGTGATGTGAGCATCCCTCCAGCTGTTTTGTTCAGGATGAACTGAAGCATGGGCCAAGAGTGGAAGAAGGAGACAAGGTAGGAAGCTCTTTCAGTAATCCAGTGGGTTGTGAAATCAATTGAGCTGGTTACAAGTACTTATTAAATAAAAAATATAGAACAGACGAGCCAGCCTGGTGGCATAGTGGTTAAGTTGGCACACTCCGCTTCGGTGGCCTGTGGTTTGCAGGTTCAGGTCCTGGATGTGGACCTGTCCCTCATCAATCCATGCTGTGGCGATGTCCCACATACAAAACAGAGGAAGACTGGCAAGGTATTAGCTCAGTGACAATATTCCTCCATCAAAAAGAGGAAGATTAGGGGCTGTTCCGGTGGCACAGCAGTTAATAACACACATTCCACTTTGACGGCCCATAGTTCACTGGTTCAGATCCTGGGTGCGGACATGGCACCACTTGGCAAGCCATGCTGTGGTAGGTGTCCCGCATATAAAAAAGTAGAGGAAGATGGGTACGGATGTTAGCTCAGGGCCAGTCTTCCTGAGCAAAAAGAGGATTCCAGCACTTAGCTCAGGGCTAATCTTCCTCAAAAAAAGAAAAAAAAGAGGAAGATTGGCAACAGATGTTAGCTCAGGGCCAATCTTCCTTATGACGAGAAAAAAGAAAAACATATAGAATAGAAAACCCTGTGTTGCATATAGTAGGCGGTAAGTATTGTTTAATGAATTTATGCTAAATAAATGTGGGTGTACTGGGATGCAGTATAAAATTACTTATTACTATTAAAAAGTTTGAAGGCCATTATTCTAAGATATTTATATTACTGGAACTAGAGGTGACTTTGGGTTTTGGACACATTCTCAGGGAGTGGCTCCGGCATGAAACAGGCTGTCTTCCTATAACCGTGTTTCATCAGTCAGCAGTTTGGCCTTCTTTCCCTTTCCTTTATGTTCCTCTCTTCTCTTATTTCCAACTGTTTGCGAAGAGTTCTTAACAGGAGGTACTAAATTGTGATTTTTGTTTTCAGACCCTCTTCTGCTTAGGTTTTTTTTCCTAAAGATCCTTTGTCTTTTTCCTCTTTAACATTCCTCTGGCTTTGTGGCCTTGTGCCCTGTCAGTCAGTGCGCCCACCCCGGGTTCTTCTCCTGCCATCAGGGACTGCCCGTTTACCTGCATATATTCCCACCTACTCCTGCACTGTTACTGTTGCTGTAGCAACTGTCATCTCGATCTCCCTCCTTCCTCTTGCTTTTTTCTTCCTCCTGCCAACCACTATTCATTAAACTCTCCCTTCTCAGTTTTACACACTGTGAGGTCAAGGCTGATCCTTGTAATCACAACTGTCAGAAGGTAGGACCAGGAATAGTGTTAAGATGAAGATTAAATGGCTGCTTACGAAACCCTTCTCTATTTTCCGCAGCTTGGGGTGACGGGGGATTTGAATAAGCCAGGCCGTTTGATGAACTGACATGACTAAATGTTGAGTCCCTAATTCTGTGGAAGAGTCATGAGTATCCTAGAACAAATCTGTTATGGCATTGCCGCCTCATTCATTTTGAGACCTGGGTTGGTTCTCTGTGACTCTGGGAATGGCTGGGCCAAAGGCAGAAACGTGGGCTCTGGATCATTTCAGCTCTGGGCCTGTCCCTGTTCTGGAAAGTGATGATTAGAAGCACTTTAAAGCCTACCATCCATGTTTGCCATTTGATTGTCTAGAGATCTCTTTATCCTAAATTTAGTCAAGCCCTTCTGCCGACTTCAGTCAATCTTAAATTTCTGGATATTCAAAAAGGGAAGGAAATTTTACTACATACACTGAACCTGCATCTATATTTCAAGCCAGAGAGGCTTGGTGGTGAATAATGTTCTGAGGCAAATAAGTTTGTTTAGTCACAGAGCACAGTGTGTCTTTCTCAAGCTGTTGTCCAACAGTTTTGGTTTACTCTAGAGAAGTCTCAATCTTGGAACTGAGGATTGTAGTAGAAAAAAACAAAAGAGAAAGCCCAGGTTCTTCCCCTTCCAACTCACATAAACGAAATGGTTAAGGGATTATTGGGACCCTGAACACACTTGAATGGAACTGGTATGGGCTATTACTCCCTGAACTTGTTCACTTTTTAACTAATTCTAGTGTCCTCTAGGATTTGTCATATTCTGTGGATTGAGTTATAGGAAGTACAAAATGTCCCATATTTCTTATGGATCATCCTGTGCTAAAGCAGAAACTGGAGGGGAAAGATTTTCCCCTACCTAAAGGACTTTGGTTTGCCTCTCTGGTTGTACGATACCAGCTCTGATGTCTGTGATTTGGAATAGCAGTGCCTTGACTCCAGGCATTTCACAGGTTTTAGGAAACTTTCACGTAGAAACTATGAGTAAATTCATGCCAGTGGGCTTTGGAAAACCTTGTTGGTACCATCAGAGGAATTACTTAATCATGGATTTGTGGAAATCTAGGTTCATAGAGCCTGATCTTGGAATCTTTATCAATGCTGTGTCTCATGCTAGACGTGATACTGCTACTTTCCCTGGAAACAGCCTCAGCTTATTTCTCTTCTGTTTCGAGGCCTTAGCCTTGGCCAAATACTTGTAAAAATATTCTGTTTACCTCACCAGAGCAATGAAGAAGTCCAGTTGCGTATTTTTCAAGGGGCCCAAAAAAAACCAAAAAACCAGGAGACCACACTAGTGAGCAATATTTTCCTAATGTTCTGAGGTTCTCTTGCTTTTCTTCCTGGATCTTTTACATGCTGACCCTTGGATCACCTCCTGCCCCATTCTTGTTGCATTTTATGACAGATTCTTGGTTGAAGATAGGTTGGGAATAGATTTATTGTTTTTTTTTAAATAGGAATATTTTGATTTGAAGTCATTTTAACTTGTTGCTAGTCATTTCAAGATATTGCTCAGGTCATTTGGGTGTGTAATGGTAGTCTCTTTTCTCTAGAGGAGTGGAGATAGTGGCATCTCTGTTATCAAGATCAGAGTCCAGAAAGTAAGTCAAGATTGGGGCATTCTTGTGTACGGGTACCCTCAGTTCTCCAAAAGGAAACGAGAAACTTCTCCTTCAGGGAATGTGTTGAAAACAGGAAAAAACACTTCAGGCATTGTTGGTGGAGTGGAACTCTGACCTCAAAAGGAATTGGAGTCCTTTCTGCTAATAGAAATGGGGCTGTCAAAAGTGCCATATTGCGTGGTTGACTTTTCATTGAATCTCTGGCAATTTACTTTCTCTCTACCTTGTTTCTACCCCCTACCTACCATCCATCTCTTCTCCCAAAATTCCAAAATGAAACTATGATTCTCAAAGTGTAGTTTGAAATTCAGATTCCTGGGCCCTCTTCCGAAGTTGAATTAGAATAGCTAGGGGTAGATCCTGAGAATCTACATTTTTTAAAAGTCCCAGATAATTTCTCATGCACATTACACCAGGAATCATAAACTACAGGATCTTTGTCATTATCTTTATAAATTGACTGTGAGCGCAAACTGCTTCTAAGCCTTTTCTTCCTGATGAACCAGTTATCTTTACCATTCTCATCAGGAGGAGCCTGCTGCAGAACCCCTGCTGAGAAATTACTGTTAACATAGCTCACTTTCTGGATTTCAGGTGTCTTTCCATCCCCCTGTTAGGAATTGAATGTTGCACCCAAACATGAAGTATTCAGTTTTAGTAGCTGCTGCTCTTTAGATGGCACCCCTAAACACTCTAGGAGCCGAATTCCTATGTATCTACCCTCTCTGTGTGAGAGATAGGAGTTCCCAGCGTGGAAGCATAGGTGAGAGAGAAGTTAGAAACAGACTCCTGTAGAGGGGCCAGATTGCAAACATAGATCAAGGAGCTTGGGGTGGGAATGGGATGGGCCTGGATGCCTGTCCTGGGCAGTCTTCTACAGGCCTGACTAGAATGGGCAGAGGAGGTTCCTGTTAACAGATAGAAAGGGTATTTGCCAGAGGCCCCAGCTTTCCTGTCAGGGATGCCTGAGCTGATGCAAACCCCTGCTGCTATGGCTGGTGGGGCTGGCCAAGTTTCTTTTTGCTGAGTCTTGTTTGCACCCCCAACTCCTCTTCAGTCCTACAGATGCTGGTTTATTTGCTCACTCCATGCTGGTCTTGGATTGAAAGCCTCTCATTGTTTTTGAGCTCAGTGTTTAGATAACACCACATGCCTGTGGCAGCTAGGGCACCCTGTAAAGGAAATGCCTGGGCTCTAACAGCCCCGGCATTCATTCTCTGTATGTGAGTGGATGTGGCCTGTGTTTAGGACCATTATAAGAACATTTCTCTGCAGGGATTATTACTTGGGGGCCTTCAGGTGTCCCAGGCTTCTCCTTGATGTTTAGAGTTCTAGGGACCGTTTTCTAGGTCTCTTCTTCCTTCCATTCCAATCATAAGAAGATTAAAGTCTGTTTTGCCCAAGCCTTATTTCCACACACAGCTGCTGTACCAGAGCATTCTTCCCTGTGGTGAGAAGACTGCTTTGCAGGGCACAGGACCGACTGGCTAGTGGTGGTGCAGACTGTTTTTATGACCAGGCCAGATTGGCAGCTGCCTTTGCACTGTGGTTTCAGGGGTTCCTTTTCCTATAGGGTATCTCCTTTCTTGTCTCCTTAATCTTGCCCATCACTCTCTTGCTAAAAAAAAAAAAGGAAGAAAATATTATCTTCATTCAATATTAAATCTCTTCTGATAGCATATAGTTCTTTAAGTTTTCACTTAGTAAAATACCATTAAAACTTCTTTCTTAAAAGTTATTCGGGGGCTGGCCCGGTGGCCAAGTGGTTAAGTCTGCACACTCTGCTTCAGCAGCCCAGGGTTCGGATCCTGGGCGCGGACATGGTACCACTCATTAGGGCATGTTGAGGTGGCGTCCCACATGCCACAACTAGAAAGACCCACAACTAAGATATACAACTATGTACTGGGGGGGTTGGGGGAGAAAAAAAGCAGGAAAAAAAAAAAAGAAGATTGGCAACAGTTGTTAGCTCAGGTGCCAATCTAAAAAAAAAAAAAAGTTATTCAAATAAATCTGCTAGGCTGTAATTTAGGTATCTCAAGCCCCTTTCCAGTTCTGCAATTCCCTATAATTTATAAACTTTTTTATAGTTTGTAGTAAACAGAAGCAATGTCTGTGTGAAGCAGAGCAAGTGGTACTCATTTCTGCAGCATCCCTGATGCATATACCTAACCTTACTTTCCTACCAGTAATTCAGTGCTCCAAGAATTGAAGAAAGAAAAGTTGGTTGTGACACGGACAGTCAGCATTCATTCCTCCATAATAAACTAGTGTCCGGGTAATCATGGGTACTGACTACTAGAAAGATAAAGCACACACAGATACACACAGACACACCCCCACACACGCCGTTTCTTGCTTAGTACTATATAATTGGTTAATGTTCATGGCCATCCTAGTTCACTGTAAAATGGACATATCTTCTGAGTCATCAAAAGAAATTATTTAGAACCATACTATGTGACTTTTTATTAAATGTTATGAACATTATGAAACTACGGAAGAGTATTAGGCAACCAGAGTATACCACTCCCTAGTAAAGCTGGATAAATGGAATCACATATATTAACCAAAGTATTTTCAAAACTAAATATAAACTTGTTGGGAATTGTAAAGGGAAACAAGTCATCTTGCCTTTCCAATTGTTGTAACTACTTGCTCTGCATTTAATTTATTTTTTTATTTATTTATATTTTTTTAAAGATTGGCACCTGAGCTAACAACTGTTGCCAATCTTTTTTTTTTTTTTTGGTTTTTCTCCCCCAAACCACCCCCAGTACATAGTTGTACGTTTTAGTTGTAGGTCCTTCTAGTTGTGGCATGTGGGATGCTGCCTCAGCGTGGCCCGATGAGCAGTGCCATGTCCGTGCCCAGGATCCGAATGAGCGAAACCCTGGGCCGCCAAAGCAGAGTGTGCAAACTTAACCACTCGGCCACAAGGCCGGCCCCTGCATTTAATTTAAAATTTTTCTTTAATATTTACTCTCAAGTCATGCTGTAGGGAATATAAAACTTCTGTAAACAGATTAAAAATTCAAAAATAAATGCCTAAATAATTAAGTGATTATTATTGAAAAAATATCCAGAATAAACAATAACGTATCTGTTTTTCTTGCTAATGGTTCTTGTAATTCTAAAATAAAGGATAAATACACCCCTTAAATGCCATCCAGGATTAGCCAGTGGCAGTGGACACAACTCACTTCCTACAATCTTGACAAGTATCTATTTGATTATGCAGTTAGCTGGGGTAAATGAAATAAGCAATCGTTTTAATATGTCTCTTCTTTCAATATGCTTGTGTTATCTTTTTCCCATAAATTTACTGGTAATTCACCTTTTGTGGATTGAAAAGGGGAATCGACAGGTTAAATAACTTGCTTTAATATAATCAAGGAGCTGTCCTGTCCTCATTATTACCTTCTAGCCCACTGCATAGAAATACCTGTATGCCGAAATTCAGGTGTACAAGCATCACAGGATGCTCTGGGCACATGTTGGGGAGAAATAAATGTGGTGTATTTTGTAGACTCTTGTCCAACCTCCCTCATGCCTGATTCCTGTGCTTTCTGCCTTCCAGTTCTCTCCTGCGCTATGGTGGCAACCTATCCCTTCAAAGTGCTATGAGTGTGCGATTCAACAGCAATGGGACCCAGCTCCTGGCCCTGAGGCGTCGCCTGCCCCCTGTGCTCTATGACATCCACTCCCGCCTGCCTGTGTTTCAGTTTGACAATCAGGGTTACTTCAACTCTTGCACCATGAAAAGCTGCTGTTTTGCAGGAGATCGTGACCAGGTAAGTGCCTTCTGCCTCCTGCATCCCACACTCATGCTCCTCTTGGATTGCTGTTTCTGTACTGGTCTTTATTTCGCTTTAGCATCAAGTCAGGTGGAAACAATTGAGAGGAACAATGAGTGTGTGGGGACGTTCTGGCTTAATAGTGAGTTTCCTCATCAGAACTGCCATTGGGTAATATGAGGCACTCACCGTAAACCAAGGCTGGGCAGAATATGGTTCTGAGCAACCTAGCTCTGCCAAGTTTGTGAACAGATTTTAAGATTCTGAGAATGTATCACTTCAAAAGAAAGGAGGAGGTCCATGGAAAATTAGCCTGCCAAAAAAAGATAGACCTTTTTTTGTATCAGTAAAACACAATGATGAATGAAACAAACTAAGTACCCTCCAAGAGACATAGATCCTGAATAGCCCCTTAGGATGGCATTTTTTTCTTGGATGAAATGGGCTGAGCAGCTTTGTTTGAGAGGAAGCCAGATGCTGACTCTTTTCCTTTTTATTGCCAGCATCACAACTGAGCAGGAGAGCCCAAGCTGTGAGTTTCCAGCCTTTTCATACTCTCTCTGGGAATCGAGATACTGATGTTGACTTAGAGCTGGCAATTTTAAAACATGCTTAGCATTCTTGCACCTGTCTGTCTTGGCCATAGAATTTCTGAAGAGGATGTCAGTGAGTGGATCACTTGGACTGGTCTGAGGCTGGTCTGAGTAATGAAGCTGACTAAAGACAAATATAAAGAAAGATTGATCAAAGAAACAGGTTTTTTTCCTTTTCAAACACAACAAATCTTATTGCTCCTTCACGTCTAGATTGGAAAAAACAGAAACCTTAGTCTCTGGTTAATGCTTAGTGTTCTCTTTAGGTCCATCAACTATGTCAAATTTTGACGTATATTCACACATGCTGTACTCCACCTCTTTAGAGTTATTTGTGGGCAAGTTTCATAAAAGAAATAGCTCTTTGAGAACCTGTGAAGACCCTGCTTTTCAAGGCAATAGCTAGGATTTTTCTCCTTTAACTGCTAGAGGTTGCTAGAGGTTCTTCGACATCATGGCTTTAGGATTAGTATACAGGCGTACCTTGTTTTATTGCATTTCACAGATATTGTGCTCTTTAAAAATTGAAGGTTTGTGGCAACTCTGCATTAAACAAGTCTATCAGCGCCATTTTTCCATCAGCATTTGCTCACTTCATGTTTCTGTGTCACATTTTGTAATTTTCACAATATTTCAACCTTTTTCATTATTATTATATTTGTTATGGGGATCTGTGATCAGTGCTCTTTCATGTCAGTATTGTAATTGTTTTGGGGTATCTTGAACTGTGCCTATGTAAGATGGCAAACATAATAAATGTTGTGTGTGCTCCACCAACCAGCCATTGCTCTGTCTCTCTCCCTCTCCTCAGGCCTCCCTATTCCCCAAGACACAAAAATATTGAAATTAGGCCAACTAATAACCCTACAATGACCTGTAAGTGTTCAGGTGAAGGGAAGAGTGGCACATCTCTCACTTAAATCAAAAGTTAGAACGATTAAGCTCAGTGAGGAAGGCAGGTCAAAAGATAGGCTGAAAGCTAGGCCTCTTGTGCCAGTTAGTCAAGTTGTGAATGCAAAGGAAAAGTTCTTAAAAGAAGTTAAAAGTACTCCAGTGAACACATGAATGATAAGAAAGTGAAACAGCCTTCTTGCTGTTGTGGAGGAAGTTTTAATGGTCTGAATAGAAGATCAAACCAGCCACAACATTCCCTTAAGCTAAAGCCTAATCCACAGCAAGGCCCTCACTCTCTTCAATTCTCTGAAGGCTGAGAGGGGTGAGGATGCTGCAGAAGAAAAGTTTGAAACCAGCAGAGGTTGGCTCATGAGGTTTAAGGAAAGAAGCTGTATCCATGACATAAAAGTGCAGGTGAAGCAGCAGATGCTGGTGTGGAAGCTGCAGCAAGTTCTCCAGAAGATTGAGCTAAGATCATTAAGGAAGGTGGCTACACTAACCAACAGATTTTCAGTGTAGACGAAACAATCTTATATTGGAAGACGTTGCCGTCTAGGAATTTCATAGCTAGAGAAGTAAAGTCACTGCCTGGCTTTAAAGCTTCAAAGGACAGGCTAACTCTCTTGTTAGTGGCTAATGCAGCTGGTAACCTTAGGTTGAAGCCAATGCTCATTTACCATTCTGAATAGCTTAGGGTCTTTAAGAATTATGCTAAATGTATTCTGCCTGTGCTCTATAAATGGAACAATAAAGCTTTGCTGACAGCATAGGTTTACAGCATGGTTTACTGAATATTTTAAGTCCACTGTTGAGACTTATCTCAGAAAAAAAGATTCCTTTCAAAATATTACTGTTCATTGACAATGTACTGGTCACCCAAGAGCTTTCATGGAGACTTTCAATGAGATTAGTGTTGTTTTCATGCTTGCTAACACAATATCAATTCTGCAACCAGTGGATCAAGGAGTAATTTCGACATTTAAGTTATAGTATTTAAGAAATATGTTTTATAAGGCTACAGCTGCCATAGATAGTGATTCCTCTGATAGATCCGGCAAAGTAAATTGAAAACCTTCTGTGGGCTGGCCCCGTGGCCAAGTGGTTAAGTTTGCGCACTCCACTGCAGGCGGCCCAGTATTTCGTTGGTTCCAATCCTGGGTGCGGACATGGCACTGCTCATCAGACCACCTGAGGCAGCGTCCCACGTGCCACAACTAGAAGGACCCACAACAAAGAATATACAACTATGTACCAGGGGGCTTAGGGGAGAAAAAAGGAAAAAAATAAAATCTTTAAAAAAAAAAAGAAAACCTTCTGGAAAGGATTCACCCTGCTAGATACCATTAAGAACATTTGTGATTTCATGAGAAGAGGTCAAAATATCAGTGTTAAGAGGAGTTTGGAAGAAGTTGCTTCCAATCCTCATGGATTTTGAGGGGTTCAAGACCTCAGTAGAGGAAGTAACTGCAGATGTGGTAGAAATAGCAAGAGAACTGAAGATGTGACTGAATTGCTGCAATCTCGTGATAAAACTTTAACAGATAAGGAGTTGCTTCTTATGTGTGAGCAAAGAAACTGGTTTCTTGAGACAGAATCTACTCCTGGTGAAGATGCTGTGAAAATTGTTGAAATGACAACAAAGGATTTAGAATACTGCATAAACTTAGTTAATAAAGCAGTGGCAGGGTCTGAGAGGATTGACTCCAATTTTCTTTTTTTCCTTTGGAAGATTCACCCTGAGCTAACATCTGTGCCAATCTTCCTCTATTTTGTATGTGGGTCACTGCCACAGCATGGCCGCCAACAAGTGGTGTAGGTCCCTACCCAGGAACCAAACATGGACCACTGAAGCAGAGCATGCCAAACTTCACCACTAGGCCTTGGGGCCAGCCTCAATTGATTCCAATTTTGAAAGAAGGTCTCCTGTAGATAAAATGTTATCCAACAGTATCACATGCTAGAGAAATCATTTGTGAAATGAAGAGTCAATGGATGCCGGAAACTTCATTGTTGTCTTATTTTAAGAAACTCCCATAGTCACCCCAACCTTCAGCAACCCCCACCCTCATCAATCAGCGGCCATCACATTCAGGCAAGACCCTCCACCAGCAAAAATGTTATGGCTCACTGAAGGCTCAGATGATGGTTAGCATTTTTTAGCAATGATGTATTTTTTGATTAAGGTATGTACATTGGTTTTTTAAACATAATGCTGTTGCACACTTAACAGACTACAGTATGGTCTAAACATAAATTTTATATGCACTGGGAAACAAAAGAATTCATGTAATTCACTTTATTACAATATTCACTTTATTGTGGTGGTCTGGAACCAAATCTGCAACATCTCTGAGGTATGCCTGCATGTAGTAAGACAATAATAAATGCTTGTTGAATTGAGTTGAACGTTAAAGAAATTGAGAATATCTTTTAAGTTGTCCAGGCTAGGGATTTCTCCTTTTATTAATAGAGAATATTTATCCAAATTGAGAAGGTATATTCAATTTGGAGTCCTAGGGCCTACTTAGCTGCCATCCATGCTTTGAATCACCAGGTGGCCTCAGTTATATAAGCGATGTCTCCTTGGAGAGGCCAAAATGCCTGAATGACTTAGATTTTACAGGCAATTTATTGCGTGGGTGAGAACAAATGATTTTTAGAGATGATTGGAGTCACAATAGAGCAGATAATTGTGTACTCTGCAGAATGGTTGATTTAGTTTCATTTAGCTGTGGAAATGACACTCGAGCCCCTCCCACCCTCACTTTTTTCCTTTTTTCCTTTCTTCTTTGCTTTTGTTGATTTTCTGTTTTCTGTCACCCTCTATGCATGTGATCCTTATTTCATTGAACAATAAAGAGTAGGCACTAAATGTAATGGTTTATTAGGCTATATTACCAGAGACACAGGGGCTGAAGGAGAGATAAAAGAGGTAAAAGAAAATGAATGTTGTTTTCTTTCTGTTCCTGTATTAGCAGCCAGAATCTGTCTGCATGGAGTCCTTAAAAGACTCAGAACAAAGACCTCTAGCCAATATGTAGAGCACCTGGACCATGGTTTCTCAACCTCGGCACTATCAGTATTTTGGTCAAATAACTCTTTGTTGTGTGGGGCTGTCCTGTGTGTTACAGGATGGTTAGTAGCACCCCTGGTCTCTCCCTGCTAGAGGCCAGAAATATCTCCCCTAGCCGTCCGTCCCCCAGACAACCAAAAATGTCTCCAGATATTGCCACATGTCCCCTAGGGGGTACATTGCCCCTGGCTGAGAACCTCTGACCTAGATTATAATTACCCATTTTGCCCAGATACATTGAGACAGGTGTTGCCACAGGCAGAGCCACACAAGGTGTTTTGTGATGGTCCTCGTTATGTTCAATGACAGGATGTAGTTGTTTTGCCTTTCTAGTTATATATAATGATAAAAACATTGAGTGGTTTTTGATTTTCTCACTCCAGATTTGACTGATTTATTATTTGTGGCTTTTGGCCTAAGGGAAGAGCTTATGGGGTACTACATGCGCTCTGACAAACTAGACTGCTTTTTGGTTGGGGTAAATGGTTGTGCATGGCTGAAGGAGGATGTGAAGTCGTTGACTCTAACTTTGAATCTGTTTCAGAGTTAAAGTCTTTAAAGTTTATTGATATTCACCCTATAGATTATCAGAAGTGTTTAACCTAGGCAATAGGAAATAGAGATTTATGTTTGGCTGTTTTTTTCACTCCTTGGGGAATAAGAAATGTAGCTAATTCATCTTTGTCTTGTTTCCAATGCCTGACACACAGAACACAATAAATATTTATTGAAGTGAATCTTGAGTACTTTGGTCAATATGTGGTGTTTAGCTTTCTGGGCCTAAGGCTTCTCTAACTGTAAATCAGGATTGATAAGTACCATTTTCCCTGCTCAACTTCCAGGGGCTTTAGGAGGATGAATTAAATAATAGATTTTCAGTGAAACTAATCTGCTGAGCTTATACTTTTTAAGTGGCACAGGAGGCCAAACTTACTGTCTCATTCCTGGAATATGTCTCTCAAAGGTGATTTATAGGCTCTGACTTTCCACACTCAGGGCGAAGGCAGCAGCTGCCACGGTTACAGTATGATCTGCAGGACTGACATGTATATTCTTTGACTAGTCCAGACAGGATCTTTTTTGCTGCTTTCAAATTCCAAAGCCTACCCTTTCCTTATATTGGTCTTTATAGTTGATCTTGCTCTTGTATACTTTGAGAACACCCACAGCCCGAGGCTCTGTGCTCTGGAACTCTTCATTTAGTCATGGGCTGGATAACCATCCCAGAGAATAATCTGAGAATTTCCATAATAGGAATGAGTGTGGTCAAGAAAGGCAGTAAGTTACTTATCTATCTGAAACAGTCTTCTGGCTTTTAATTGCAATGAGATCACTCAGTCCACACAAATGGACCCAGATATTATGTCAGAGAGCTTGTACTTCTTATTAGACTGTCCTAGATTCACTAATTCTTTAGCCTCAAAATGAAATTAATATTTCAAGAAACTAAGCTCAAGGAATAAAGTGTGAAATAGGCTGAACCTACTTTGTGTCTCCCCCCATGCTCATTCTCATTGCCACCATTGTAGATGAATTTTAATTATAGAGCTGTTAGAGATCATTTTGTACAAACCCTCCTTTTACAGATGAGAAAACAGGCTCAGAGAGGTTAGATACACAAGACATATACAAATTTGTAGCTGAGCTAGGATTAGAGCCCAGATTTTTGAGCTCTTAGTAGAGACTCCTTTTCACCATACAAAAAGGTCACAACTTAATGCCAACAGAAGCAAGGCAAGCAGCAAATAAGTGAATTGGGCTAGAAGTAAACCATGTGGAGTGGCGGAGATTGTGGCCAACTAGAGAGCCCACCTCAACCAAGTCTAAATGAATCCCATCTAAATGAAGCTTTGACTCAGCTTCAGCCGTTGTTGCCCTGAGGGTGTCTGGTTTTTTTCCAGGGAATCCAGAAATAAAGATTTTTATGTAGAGTCTCCTGATTTTTATGTATTGCAACAATTTCATACTTCGTTGTATGGATAGAACAAATCTGTGCACCATACCTATTCTGCTCTAGAGCCCCCAATTTGAAACCTCTGTGCTTCAGCAGGATGTTTTTCTCTCGTCTTTAGTTTTGTGGTCTGTCACTAATTCACAGGTGGGTGGAGACAAGTTCTTTTTGCCGTCTCCTACTGAGCCCTTCCTAACTTCATGCTTTTTTCCCCTCCATCTTTTAAAATAAGAAAGCAGGTATTTACTGAGCATCTACTGTGTGCCAGATGCTATGGTAGACCATTCACATGCCTGCTAGATAGCACCCTCTTTGAGATTCTCATTCAAAACCCTGTATACAATCTGTCTTCCCCACTTTGGGCTAAAAATACATGGTTTGTTTATTTCTAGTATAATCTTTTAATTATTCAAGTTTAATAACTTCTGTCATCAGATAAAGTGACATAAGATTGGCTGGGCATCAGCAGAAACAATTAGCCCCAAATAAAGCCTTGAACTTTTTTTTTTTAAACCAGCCCACCTTCTAGTCTTGTAGTGTAGTGAGGAATCTTGCAGTAAAACAGCATTCTTTCCCGTGGAGGTTACCTGAACCCAAGGGTTCTCCTCCTTCCTTTCGTATCATACTTGGATTTTTTCTAGTTGTTTTTCATTTTCTCCCTGAAGCCTGACTGGGTACATTCTGTCTCCCAAGCTTCACACTCCCCTCTGTATACTCAGTGAGCCAGTCTCTTAACAGGGTTAAAAAAGAAGGCCAATTGTCCACCTGCTAGTTTTTCTGGCACTCACTATAAGACAGCACTCGGTTTTGTTCCCTTTCTTGTGCAATGCCTTAAACGGCTCTTGCCCTAGATTGTGAGAGTCCAGCAGAGCAGCTCAGCCTTCTGGGAAGTCTTTCAGGCTACCAGGTATGTGTGACCTGGAAATGGACAGTATAATCTTCTCTTGCTTTAGTCTCTTCTAACACCTGACCTAATAGTCCCTACATCTTGCTGAAAGTGGGATGGGCAAGGAAGGAGAAAGTGTAATAAAATTTCCTTGAAAGGCTGAGCGCTGGAGTGGCTGAGTCCTGGGATCACTTACACAGGTCTTTCTTTTGAACTTGATAGATGGCAAGGCCCCCAAAACTATGTTAATTAAATCATCCTATCTCATTCCCTGGAGAAAAGTGCTGACTTGTACCCCGTGAATCTAACAAAACGGCCTTGAATGCCTGGCCTCAGACATTACATCACCACTCAACCTTTCTGTGTTGACAATATATGGGTATAGCAGAGGTGCAGGAATTCACTACTAACTGCGCTCCTGGCCAGTGAAGCACCCCATAAAGTTATAACTTGGGTTTTTTTAATAACTCAGTGCATTCCTGATTAAGCTCACTTGGGGACCTGGCATGCCATATGTTCTCCTTCATCTGAAATAATGGCACACTTTAACAGGGGGAGATTCAACTCTAGTGTTCCATCCGTGCTTTGTGACTTTGGGCTAATTTTTTCTTCTTCTCCTTGCCTTTATTTTATATCATATATTTTTAGCCCTTTATCTGCTAAAGCACTTTCATTTCGTATTAATCCTCCCAGTAACCTTTGGGTGTAGTTGGACAGGTTTCATTCCCACATGAAACTGAGGCCTAGAGCAGTTTGAAACGGTAGATCTAATCCATAGCAGAACCAGGCCTAGACTCAGTCTCTTGCCTGTGATTGTACCTTCTTCTTTGTAGGCATGCTGCCAATGGTGTTATACAGATCGAGTGGTGATAGCATTTTCCATGGGCTGACGAGGAAGAGCTGATACAGAAGGTTGTGGCAGAGGAATTCCTTGTTGTATATATTATGTAGGTGAATATTTTAGGAGACTTTTTATTTTGTAAAGAGAAGATAGTGTGAAAATATCTTGTTTGTTAAATCAGCCATTTGTAACTCTTTTTGAGTCCTAAACCTCTTTGTAAGTCTAAATGCTATGAACACTCATTTCAGAAAAATGTACATATGCATATAGTTTTGCATATAAAATTAAGGAATTTATGGAATTCCTGACCCTAGAGGTTCAGGTGTTAGCAATCCTGGATTAAGATTTTACCCACAGATTAGATCATCTTTTAGTCCATTTACTGATGCAGTTTTAGAACTTGGAAAGCTTAAAAGATTTTGGAGTATATGCAGGCTTGCTAGATATGATCTTGTTTGTCATTCTTCAGCTGAAAAAGAACACCAGGTGACCTGCTTTCTTCTTAGGAACAAATGGAATTGATATGATCTGGTGATACAACATGACAATTCTCCTTTAATGTATAGCTCATGGCTAGGAGTCTGGGCTCCACTGGGAAATCCCTGGTAGATGTTAACGAAGGGAACAGAGTATAACCTTTCCTGCTCCCCCTGCCCCGTCCTCCTTAGAGATTTTATTTTCAGTAGCTTTGCTTGTTTTTCGGGTGTCTTCAAAAAAGGAAAAAGGAAAGTAATATTCCTTCCTCTCAGTGGTTGGAGACCTTTGCTTGAATGAAGATACAAACACTCATATGCAGACTGGAATGAGTGATGCATCTCCCCACTTCCCAGTCCCCACACAGAAAAACTGAGGCCCACTGAGGAGAGATTCATTGCTGAAGGCCATTTGGTTGATAGCCCCTCCTCTTGCTCAGGTTTCCAAAAGAATTTTGCCAAATAAAGATTCATCTTTAAGTAATGCAGGCTACTTTGTTTTACAAGCAGCTGTTGGAGATTTAGAGCATTTTTTTATTTCTTCCCTACTGATTATTTGACTATTATTGGCTGCCTTTATGGAACATTTCTTTATTAATAGAATTTTTCCTATTCAGAACTTATAAAGGTTAGTTATTTTAGTAAACCAAAGAATTCCAGGAGCCTAATAGAGCTGAAATGGCAGATGGTCCAAAGAAGCAAGGATCATGTAACTTCACATGCAAAAAATAGTGTTGATCTTATGGGTATGCCTATTTGTGTGCTTTTATTGGGAGCCAATGGAATTCTATTTTCTCCAACCACAGATAAGTTAAAATAAATCTATGGCTTTGACCACTTCCAAAGAAAAATTTCCCTGATTTCTTTGAGTGATATTTGTGGCAGGCACTGGGTATAAATGATATGATCAAAGGTATATTATATACCAACTGGAAAATCTTGTTGTGGAAATAGTTTTCTAGAGAGCACATCACAGAATTGTTCAATCACATTTTTTTTCTTTCCTGACAAAAAGACAGGGAGAAATAGAGCTGTGTTTGATTTAAATGTTACATAGCAGTCTCTCTGCTGTTACTGATCGAGGCTAGAGAGCCATCTGGTTTTTCTGTCCTAGTCAATACAGTTAATTAGACAGTCATGCCATTTACTGGAGAATAATTAATCAATTACTGTGGAAGGAGCCTTGGAGAGAGCTGTGTAAGTTGATCAGTACTCAGTGAATAGTAACTGATTGATATGTTTCCTTCTCCATCAACAGATGGGGAATATCAAATGCTATGCAAACATGCACACACGCACACACACACACTTAATGCATACACATCCACACACACATATACATAATACATATACATATACTTAGAGAGAAAAATTGAGCAGAAAGACATTTCTCTGTTAGCAAAAGGCCTATTAAGACATATTCTGGTTTATTTTTTGGAATATATCAGATGGATGGCCTGTCCCTCCTCCTTTCTAGAACTTTTTCCTTTTAATGTGGATTTTGAGTGGAGGGGCATTTTTTGTTGATATCTGTATTTATAAACCCAATGAGGTCTTAGAATATAGTTAGTAGAGAGTTGTCTGTATTCTAAATTTGTCCCTTTTTTGGTTTGTTTAACCATTGAGGTTTAAATAAAGGTGTTAGGGAGGGGAGAATAGTTGCTTTGCTTGAAGATGGCTAATAAGTTGGGGTTATTTTTTTTCCAGTAAGCTTCTATTTAGTAAGCAGTTTTGCTCTGGCAGGGCACGTTTACATCCTTCTTTGAGACTTCAATTTATTAAGAATTTCTTGTGAGTTGGATGACTCTACAGAGATGGTCTGTATATTTAGAGGCATGGGCTTCTCTGGGTATTTAGCTAGCAAATTGCCTTTGCAAATGGAAAAAGGTCTTTCTTGAGAGCATGTGTAATTTGAGAATGCTAAGAGATGAAGAAAGGGTCAGGAGTTCTTGGAGGGGGCGCTGGGCCTTACAGCAGTCTAGCAGAGAGAGTAGGGAGTAATATGGGAGTGACTATTTTCTATAAAGGTTAATGGATTGACCAAGAGGACATGTGGGCAAATGAGACAGTGACAGAATGCTAATGTTATCTTTTTTTGAGTTTGTTATTGGTGATGGTTCTTTCTTGAAATCTGTTGAGAGGAGCCGTTGTCACTCTGTCCCTGTGCTTGAACAAATTAATATCTCCACAGTGACAATGGATTAGATAAAAGGATTAGATAAAATGCACTGGCCTCAGGTTAACTCTACTTAAAATGACTGGGCTGCATCAAGATCAGTAAATAGGCCGCCCTCTTGGACTACAGAATGAATGAACTGTGAGATGGGTCAGAGTGTAGCCAAGCTTTTAACTTTTATGGCCAACTGGGAAGGATTATGCCTGATGTGGATGCACACAACAACTTATGCTCATTTTTGCACTGGTATCACCCATCTTACAAAGCCAAATTAAAATTAGGTATGACTTTCATTCTCGATCTAAAGTAGCCTGTGGGTTTCCCACCTCCCTCTTCCAACCCAGAGCATTTTGAGAAATGGGACTTCTATTGCCTAGATAATGGACTACCTAAAACATCTCTTCTCTTTCTTTGGAGTCCTGCCCTATTCATTTCAGTTAGGATACAAGGTACAAGACTCATATGAAGTGAGTTTTTAATTTGTCATTTACCCCTCACTGTTTAGAATGAGGTCAAAGAAAAGACCTACAAGAAGGTTGTGAATTCTTCATATTCGTGGCCCCACTTGGCCACAAACTTAATATTGAACTGAACCTCTTAATATTAAGTTTGTGTGCTTGATGTGTCATCTCTGAGACATCAGTGCTTAGAGATGGAAAAAGGTTTATTTGAATTGACCAAAATGAGAAGGCCAGAGGATAGGTTCTCTCAAATCTGCCTTCACAAGAGAAGAAAGCAGGGGTTTTTATAGAGCTAAGGGGCTTGGTAGGAGGAGTTTCGGAGAAAACAAGGGGGAAATCCATCTCTCTTTCACTCCAGATAAGTCCCTGGGCAATCTGACTTCTGGGAGTCAGCAGCTGGGGGCTGGTTATCTGGTGATTGTAACTGCCTTGAAGGCATTCTTTTTCTTCTTCAAAACAAGCTCTTAAATCCTTGTGACCCTTGGGTCACCCCTCAGGTTAAACAAGAAAACAGCAAAGTAACAAGATTAACTTCTTTTCATCTGTGTTTATGTTGGGAACAAGGTTGAAAGGTAATCATGTTTTTATTGAATATTTACAGTAACCCTCAGGTACCTGGCTTCAATATCATCTTATTTAGTTTTTGGTTTTCTAAAACTGAACAGTAATCTTTAGGTTTTTTCATGGTGATGTTTTAATGTGAATGTTGGTTATGAAGTCCAACATCACAAAAGGGCTCAGTAATGTTAAACATACAAATCTTTGGCAACCATTTTTTCTATTATGTTTCTATGGTTTACATGTTTATAAAGTGTTATCTGCTCCTGAATCTGTCTCTTATCTGGGCCAGAAGCCCTTTACTCCAGGTGAGCTTCACATTCAACACCAGATTGCCTGGGTAAGAATGTGCAGATATTATTTGAAATTAGAAATCAAGATGAAAAGGAAAAGAAAGAGAGAAAAAGCTACACCTCCAATTTCTCCACTTGAGGTGAAATTCAATTTTCTGGTTAACTCAAATAATTATTATGTTTTGTAAATTTGCATATAATTATGCACTTTAGGTTTCCTTTGGTAGTAATTAGTGTTGGCACTATTTGGTCTTTGTTTTCTTGCTCTGCACAGCAAATATTTAAATATTTGTGAGACGACTGATCAAGACTTGCACTGCCCTGTTTGTCCTCCTGAGCACTAACCATTAGCAGGGCCTCACTCGGAGGCTCCAACCCAGGTCTGGGAGGAAATAAACCCTTCCAGGACAGCTTTAGAAGAGAGGAATCTTTCCAACTGCACTGATGTTGTTAAATGTATCTGCACTCTGCCCACTTGAAATAATCTCTATTTCCGAAAGCATTAAAAAAAAGAAAGACAGACCAAAGAGCTCTTTTAGCTACCTTATATTTTAAAATAACCCACAATTCTGTCCCCTCTCCTGGAATAGTCTTCTCCCAGATATCCTTATAACTTGCTTCCTCATTTCCTTCAGGGCTCTGCTCAAAATGCCATGTTATCAGAGAGGCCTTCTGTGACCACCTTATATAAAACGGAAACTAACCACCCCCAGCACTCCCTGTGTGCCCTAACTTGCTATTTAACTTTTCTCTATAACACCACCACTGGACACATTACATAACTTTTTATCTTTTTTTTCCTTTGCCCACTCTCACATTATATATGCATACAATTCTTTTCCTCCTCCCACCCAATAAATTATAAGCTTCATGAAGATAGGGACAGGGTCTTTTTTGATCAGTTCCGTATTCCTTTCCCTGGAACAGTGCCCAACACATAGTAGACATTCAATAAATATTTGTTTAATGAATAAAGGGATGAACTCATTTTTTATTTCAGTCTCCCACAGTCAGCAGTATCCTAGGCAGCCAACTTTTAATGCTGGAAGGGGCCCAGCAGACAACTATGAAATACTATAAATGAATTCCTCAGGGCAGTTGTGTGATTCCACTGTGTGTGAACACTCAAACAGTCTGACTAGACGGCAGTGGGTCACGACCCCTCCTTGGAAATCCTCCTGAGCGGTTCCCTTGTGGTGGTTCCAAGAGGAAGAGAGGGTCAGGAGTTGCCCTTATCCCTGAGAGGAAGCCGGTACATTGTGCGCATTCTCTGCTTGTTTTAGGAGCTGTCATATTAAATCCAAGAGGCCTTAACTCTGTGGGAGTTTTCTTCCTTCTCAGGCAGCCTCTGACTCAGCATTCTGTCCGGGAGTCCCCTTTTACCTTTTCATGGCTTTCCCTGATGAATAGTTGAGCAAATAGAAAAGCACTGATCCTTCACAATGAAATAGTAAAACTTATAAGCCCAGCCTTGGCTGACTCTTTTTTAATATTTATTTCATGTTTGTTTAGTTTGGGGAAGGTGTGGGGGCACAGGGTAGCAGGTATTCTATATGAAGCTTTGTAGCCTCTTTTAAACGTAGAGCATGAAATGATGAGACGTTGAGTAATAAACATGTTATATATCATATATATATAAAATTATTAATGGACAGTTCTTTTATGTTCTGTCCCCCTCATCCCATGTGTCTTAATTTGGGTTCAAGTTTCAGGTTTAAGCAGTTTATTTGGAAATGCAGGAAATAGTAGAAGAGTGGAGAAGTGAGATAGGGAAAGGAAGGGTGATTTCGTGAGCCAACTACAACAGCAGGTGATGGAAGTTTGACCCTGAGGGGAAAGGGTATAGAACACACACTTCAGAGTTATTCCACTGGGGACAAGGCAGCTGGGATGTTGATATAGCAGCTCACTTCAGTCTTTGGTTGGGCCTGCTTCCGAGGGGTGTTCGTTCCTTAAAGCAGCCTGCAGCCTCCTAGGCTTTGCAGAAGCTGCCCAGCGAAGAGATATGGATACTGGCCATTGGAGATCAGGTCAAACATGCAAATAGGAGCAGGGAATCAAGGAGTGAGCTACGCCTTGCTTCCCGTTTCTGTTAAAACAGTAGACTACATGAGCTCCATAGCTGCATCTTTGCCCGTTCCTTTCACCTTTTTCACCACATCTTTACCCGGGACTAGCACAGTCTCAAATCTGTCTTGCCTTGCCTCTTTTGTGAATCACCAGGCACCTTATTTCTCATAGTGGTGCCTAGTGATTTCTACTTCATGGCATGGTAGTTGTGTACCTACTCGTATATTTTCCACTAGATTTAAGCTCCTTGGGAGCCCAGATATTACCTTACATATCTTTGTAAGCACCAGAGTGCTCGGTTGGTCTATAATGGATTAATCTTTCCCCCTAACTAGTAGGTGGTTTTCCCAAACAAGCTGTGAGAAGAAAGCCCAACTTCCTAACTTCAACCAGGATAGCGGTTACTGTGGGACCATAAACTACGGGAGTTATGGCATGGACCCTAAAGTCAGGGCAATGAGGATTTGTCTTTCCCTTTTTAAGTGTACAATTTCATGGTATTAAGTACATTCACATTGTTGGGTAACCATCCCCACCCATCTCCAGAAGTTTTTCAGCTTGCAAAACTGAAACTCTGTCCCCATTAAACACTAACTTGCCTCCTTCCCCTACCCCTACCCCTTGGCAGCCACCATTCTACTTTCTGTCTCTATAAATTTGATTACTCTAGGAACCTCATAAGTGGAATCATACAGTATTTGTCTTTTTGTGATTGGCTTATTTAACTTAGCATAATGTTCAAGGTTCATCCATGTTGTAGTGTGTGTTAGAATTTTCTTTCTTTTTAAGGCTGAATAATATTCTATTTTCTGCCTATACCACATTTTGTTTATATGTTTATCTGTTGATGGACACTTGGGTTGCTTCCACCTTTTGGCTATTGTGAAAAATGCTTCTATGAACATAGGTGTACAAATATGTCTTAGAGATCCTGTATTCAGTTCTTTCAAATATATACCCGGAAGTGGAATTGATGGATTATACGGTAATTTTTTTTTTAAGATTTTATTTTTCCTTTTTCTCCCCAAAGCCCCCCAGGTACATAGTTATATATTTTTAGTTGTGGGTCCTTCTAGTTGTGGCATGTGGGATGCCACCTCAACATGGCCTGATGAGCGGTGCCATGTCTGCACCCAGGGTCCGAACTGGCGAAACCCTGGGCTGCCAAAGTGGAGTGCGTGAACTTAACCACTTGGCCACAGGGCCAGCCCCAATGGTAATTTTATTTTTAATTTTTTGAGGAACGGTTTTCTGATTTTTTGATTGTAGCCATCCTGATGATGAGTGTGAGGTGGTATCTCATTGTGGTTTTGATATGCATTTCTCTAATGATTAGTAATGTCGAGCATCTTTTCATGTGCTTACTGGCCATTTGTATATGGCCATTGTATATTTCTTCTTTGGAGAAATGTCTATTCAAGTCCTTTGCCTATTTATTTAATTGAGTTGTTTGGGTTTTTTACTGTTGTTAAGGAAACTTTTTAATTGAAGTGTAACAGGATTAGTCTTTGAGTTTCCTTGCCTTGAGCATATTTGTGTGGTGACTTGTCAAGTAACCATGGGCCAGCAGTTTAGGGACTTTCAGCTCTGATCTGCCTTCCACCATTCCTTCACATAGTAATCATAGAATCTTAGAATTAAATGAGCCTCAGAAATTGTCTTAATCCGTCCTGGCTGCTATAACAAAATACCACAGACTGGGTGGCTTATGAACAACAATAATTTCTTTCTTCCAGTTCTGGAGGCTGGAAGTTTAAGATCATGGTGACAGCCTGGATGGGTTCTGGTGAAGCCCTCTTCTGGGTTGCGGACTGCCAATTTCTCACTGTTTTCCTCACATGGTGGAAAGGGGCTGGTGAGCTTTATTGGGGTCTGTTTTATAAGAGTGCTAATCCCATTCATGAGGGCTGCACTTTTATGACCTAATCACCTCCCATAGGCCCCACCTTCTGATACCATCACATTGGGCATTAGGATTTCAATGTGTGAATTTGGGGGAGACAAAACATTTGCAGAGAGCAACCAGATGAGGAAACTGAACCCACTTCTTTTTCCATTATGCCCTGGGCCAAATCACCTAGCCCCTGTGGATAGCATTTTCTTTATCTTTAAATACGCCTTTCTTTGCCTCCTTTCTCAAGTTTCTACAAGTCTTTTAAAGACTAGTAAATTGAGTTTTAATGATGCAGAGTATTTAGAAAGTATTTGTCAGGCAAGAGGTTGTGTATATGTTGGACGTACACTTTTTGGAGTTGTTCACAGTGTCATTTTTAAGTGAGAAGTTTTCTTTAGAAAATTGTAGGCCTTTCTTTTTCTGTGGAAATAAGCAGATGGGGCCAAAAGGCAGGAAGTAATGCTGACCTCAACTTAAAGTAAAACACTTTTGTTAATCTTTGAAAGTAAAGGAGCTCTAAGAATTGGTCACTGCTTGCTGTTAGATAATGTTAGACAATGCTTTTATGAGTCCTAATTAGAACAGATCCGGCTTAGTGTCCTATCTTTTTGAGATCAAATAGTATGAAGCTGCCACGTAAAAGGGGATTGTTTATGCCCCTGGCACTAACTTGGGGGTGGGTTGGCAATGGCTTCCTGCTCAAAGATGTCAGCTGATGGCAGGAAAGTTCAGGATTCTTGGCCTTGCATAAAAGATTTCTGGGGAGCTTCTACAATTTTTTTCAGCATTAAATTTTTTTTTGAAAAATTGTGGTAAAATATACGTAACATAAAACTTGCCATTATTACCAGTTTTTTTAAGTGTACAGTTCTTTGGCATTAAGTACATTCGCATTGTTGTGTAATCATCACTACCATCCATCTTCAGACTTTTTCATCTTCCCAAATTAAAAGTCCATACCCATTAGACAGGAGCTCCCCATTCTTCTCTCCACTCAGTTCTTGGCAACTACCATTTTACTTTCTGTCTCTCTGAATTTGACTACTGTAGTACCTCATATTAGTAGAATCATACAACATTTGTCTTTTTTTGTGTGACTGGCTTATTTCACTTAGCATACTGTCTTCAACATTCACCCATTTTGTAGCATGTGTCAGAATTTCCTTAATATTCCATTTTATGTGTACACCACATTTTGTTTATTTATCCATTGATGGACATTTGGGTTGTTTCCACCTTTTGGCTATTGTGAGCATTCTTTTATGAACATTGGTGTACAGATATCTTGAGTCCCTGCTTCCAATTCTTTGATATATACCTAGGAATGGAATTGCTGGGTCATATGGTAGTTCTTTTAACTTTTTGAGGAACCTGCATTTTATGTTCACAGTGGCTGCACGATTTTATGTTCCCACTAGAAATACACGAGGGTTCCGATTTTCCCACATCCTTGCCAACACTTGTTTTCTGTTTTTTTTGGGTAATATCCATCCTAATGGGTGTGAAGTGGTATCTCATTGTGGTTTTGATTTTTATTTCCCTAATGATTAGTGATGTTGAGCATCTTTTCGTGTGTTTATTGGCCATTTGTATATTTTCTTTGGAGAAATGTCTGTTCAAGTCCTTTGCCCATTTTTGAATTGTGTTGTTTGTTGCTGAGTTTTAGCCAACAAGCCTTTTGCTTTGCAGATACTTTTAAGGAGCTGTTTGCTGTGTGGTCCCTTATGAATATGCATCAATTTCTCTTGTTTATTTAAAAAAAAATCTTTCTCGTATGGATAGATAGGGAGATAAATATATTATCAAGTAATGAATATATAAGTAATAAATATATATTTTTTGTCCCAACAGTATATCCTTTCAGGCTCTGATGACTTCAACCTGTACATGTGGAGAATTCCTGCAGATCCAGAAGCAGGTGAGAATATCCCTGGTATGAACCTGCTGTTCCTGTTGGCTATATGACTTTGGCATGCCGTGCCCTGAAAGGACAGATCTGTAGCAATAGAGGAAGATATTTCTCTTTTAACATCATAAGAAGTTTATCAAAAAAAATGACCAGAGCAAATTTTAAAATAAAAATTAGAAGCCAGGGGCCGGCCCCATGGCCGAGTGGTTAAGTTCGCGCACACTGCTTCAGTGGCCCAGTGTTTTGCCTGTTCAGATCCTGGGCGCGGACATGGCACTGCTCATCAGGCCATGCTGGGGAGGCGTTCCCACATGCCACAACTAGAAGGACCCACAGCTAAAAATGCACAACTATGTACCGAGGGGCTTTCGGGAGAAAAAGGAAAAATAAAATCTTTTAACAACGACAGCAACAAAAAAAATTAGAAGCCAGATTTAACTGTAACCTTCATCCGTAGCCTTATCTGACATAACGATGCTCAGATTTTTTCCTCCTAAGTACTTTCTTTAGACTTTATAGATCTGCTTTATGTCCATTTTCTTCTCTCCTATTTCATACCTGGAATATTTTTATCTTGCTTTTACATGCTTTTCCCTTATTATCCATCTGCACATTCCTGCTTATTACTCTACAAATAGTTGTTAGGGCCTCTTCCTTTCCTTTGGCCTTCCTGGTGTTGTTAACTAAAGGGAAACTTTCTTTGTTGACAGGTACACTCCCTGGGGTTTGGCTGACCCCAGACGTCCATAAGTTAGGAAGAAATGTTCCTGCGTTTGCTCTAGATGTGTTTGGAAAAAAGCCTGCAGCTTTCCATAAATTTGGATCTAAGCCATCTGAGCTTTCAAACAGCATGGCTCATCCTTCGTTCTTGATAATAGTGTCCTCACATGCTCAGTTGAGTGTTAAACTGGTTACTTCCTGCTGGTAGAAAAATGTCTATTTTTTATTCTCAGGACAGCTCAATATAGCCATCTGCTCTGGGTGAACATGGCATCAAAATGGAAAATGGCGTTAGAAAAGTGACAGAGGACTATGCCAAGTGTATTACACAAATTGTGTCTAGTGCTTGGAGTTAGGGAAGTTGTTGGCTTGCCTGTTCCTAAGTTAACAATACTGTTACCAAACATGTGCCTTTCAAAACTTGTTGAGGCCCACTTTTGGCGTAATTATCCTATTGCTGTGGTCTGGTTACTGAACAAGTTGCAAAAGGCCTTTCTCCCCTTCTGGAATTTGGAAAGCGTGAGTGAAGCAGCTTACCCTTGAAGCACAACCAGCTGGGACAGCAGCAGTCTCCCTGAACCAACAGCGATGTGCCGGCACTAGAGGGAGTTCTCTGTTAAGTCTCCCACCCGCGTGAGTCCTAGATTGATAGCTAAAAAATGATCTTTGGACTTAATTGTATCTTTTGCCTGATCTTGAAAAGTTTTTAATTGTTAAGTCAATGTGACTTTTAAAATAGAAAGTGGATAATCCCCCTTCCCCCAGGACTCTTCTCTGGAATCTTTTTCATGTTTGTGTAGAGAGAGAAGGGGGAGGAATTAGCAGTAGTAGTGTACATTTTTTCCTCTCCCTGCTGATTTCTGTATTCACTTAGGGTATGGGCCACTGTTAGGCTGACTGTACGAGTAGATGCTTATATAATGGGCTGGGAGCAACCTGATAACTGATGGAGGGTTCCACTATTAAAACTGGGAAATGGATAGCCAGACTTTCCAAGAATTGTATAGGTACAGCTGGTTTAAAGGAATCCATTTCTAGATTCTCAAATTCCATGAGTGTTCTTTCATAAAATCGGTATTCCTAAGAAGGTTCCCATTCTCCTTTCCCACCTCCCCTTTTCCCTTTATCCTTCTTCCACTTTACAAAAAAAATCAGAAAACCAAAAATACTCTATAAGTTTCTGACCGTTTGAACCTTAGCATGGTGCATTGCCCTGAGGAGTAAAATCCTTCAGGGTGCCAAAAAAGTCTGAAGCTCCTGTAATCATATGGTATAACCTGACCCCCCCCCCATCTTGTTATGCACTTACAATAAATAGCTTCTTTTTATATTTAAGAGGTTGTTATAAAACATTAGAAGTATATTTTTTTCTGGGCTGTTTCCTCCATTACAGCCAGACCATTCCCTGGACAATTGGTCCAGCCTTGCCTATCAGTGCCCCTCAGTTGTGTTCCAGTAATGCTTGTAATGGTAACTCCAATCAAACACAAAAATTTTTAACACTTAGAGCCTTATGGTCACAGTAAATAAGGAAAATTTTAAATTTGTATTTATATTTTTGTTGGTGAAACTATGATAGAATTTTCATAAAAATATATTAGGTTGAAATTTTGGGGAGATAGGTGAAATGGAAATATTATTTCAAGGGGAAAAAGGAATGATGTAAAATTTCTATTACAAAAGAAACTTGTTAGACTTCAGATTCCAAATAAGATGCACTAGGTAGCTCCCACTGCAATAACAACAAAAATCAAAAATACAAAAGCTGTATTTTTAAAGATGTCAGAGAGCTGTGGCAACAAAGTGTGCTAGAACTAAAGTTCTGGAGAAGGAAGAGCCCTTCCTAGCTGAGCAAAAGACACTGGCCACTTTCTTTCCTAGGGCCATGTGTGCACAGGCTGCAGATCAGGCAGCTGTGGACAGACTCTGCTAGGGTCAAAATAAATCAGTTTTCAATGGCCACGTGTGTTAGTATGACAGATTGGATCTAGACATACCCCAAACCATGGCCAGTCTTCCTATAGGACATTTGCTGAGTGCTGGGGTTGCACTGGGAAAGGCAGAATGAAATTCTCACAGTAATACAGTGCTTAGGAGATAAGGTCCCTTTCGTGGAATGCTCCGCAGGGCATTTGCCAGATTTTGAACCTGCATGGGAAAGGAAGATAAAGAGCTAAGCTCAAAACCTCCAAAGGACAGAACTTTCAGAGCAGAGAACAGAGACTTGCCAGACTCTCCATCAAAAGCCCAAGAGGGCCACACTCGAGGATGGGCTGAACCCCAGAAAGGCTGAGTGAAATATCCTGCGATTTCCTGGTACTTAGGACACAAACTCCTATTAGAGGAAGACACCTGCAACAAGCACATTACAGGTCTTGCCTTTGAGACATTTGAAACCAGCAGACTTATTCCAACTAAAGCAGCAACACAGCCCTGATCTAGTTCCTCCTGATTGGATTGTGAGTGATCAGCCCCTTACCTCATTTTCTCAAGAGTGGAATTGGAAATGCCAGATGGAGGAAATCTGCTTTAGTCTCTGTATTAGTCTGCTAGGGCTGCCATAACAAAATCCCACAGACTGGGTGATTTAAACAGCAGAAATACATTTTCTCACCTTTCTGGAGGCAAGAAGTCCAAGATCAAGGTGCTGGCAAGTTTGATTGCTCCTGCGGCCTCTTTCCTTGCCTTGCAGATGACTGCCTTCTCATTACATTCTCATATGGCCTTTTCTCTCTGCACATGCATCCCTGCTGTCCCTTCCTCTTCTTATGAGGACACCAGTCTTATTGGATTAGAGTCCTACCCTTATGACTTCATTTAACCTTAATTATCTCCTTAAAGGCCCTGTCTCCAAATACAGTCACATTGGAGGTTACGGCCTCAGCATATGAATTTGGGTGAAACACATTTCAGTACATAACAGTCTCTGTGTTATGTTTGTTTTATATTCAATGTCCAGCATACAATAAAAAATTATGAGGTATGAAAATGTAGCCAGTAATTGGGAGGGAAAAAAACAATAGAAGCCAACCCACAATATTATCCAGATATTGAAGTTAACACACAGGGACTTTAAACATTATAAATATGATAAAGAAAATAGAAGAGAAGATGGACAAAATGGATAAAAAGATGGGGAATTTCAACAGGGAATTGGAATCTATTTAGAAAAAAATAATGTGACATTCTAAAATTGAAAAATATATCTAAAACTAAGAATTTATTGTATGGGTTTAACCTACAGAGGACAGGCTTGGTGAATAGAAGACAGGTCAATAAAAGATATCCAAACCGAAGGAGAATGAGAAATGAGAATGGAAGGAGAGAGGAGAGAGGGTAAGAGACAAGTGGAACACAGATAATCTAACATATGTGAAGGATCAGAGAGAGAAAATGAGGCAGAGGCATTAGGTGAAGAGAGAACAGTTGAAAGAATTTTCCAAAACAAATGAAATATACCAACTCTCAGATTCAAGAAACTCAGTAACCACAAGCAGGATAAATACAACATACCTAGGTACATCACAAGTCAAACAATTGAAAACAAAAGATAATGAGAAAAAGCCCAAAGGCAGCCTCAGAAAATGGACAAATTACCTATTAATAAGCAACAATAAGATTGATGGCCAAATTATGGAATCTAGAATATAATAGAATGGTATGTGTGCAGTGCTTAAAGAATTAAAACCTGCCAACCTAGAATTCTATATCCAGGGAAAATATCCTTCGAAAATGTAGGTAAGGGGCCGGCCCTATGGCCGAGTGGCTAAGTTTGCGTGCTCTGCTTTGGCTGCCCAGGGTTTCACCAGTTCGGATCCTGGGTGCGGACATGGCACTGCTCATCAGGCCACGTTGAGGTGGCGTCCCACATGCCACAACTAGAAGGACCCACAACTGAAAAAATATACAGCTTTGTAGTAGGGGGATTTGGGGAGAAAAAGCAGAAAAAAAAAAAGATTGGCAACAGTTGTTAGCTCAGGTGCCAATCTTAAAAAAAAAAAAAAGTAGGTAAAATAAAGACATTTTTTAAAAAGAAATTGTGGAATTTTAATATAACCACTTAGTTCTCAGTGAATGCATCTAAATATTGTGCAACAGCTGCTAACGTCACAAAAAAAAAAGGCAATTAGACATTATGTGCTTCCTGATGGAAAAATAACACTACCTGTAGTCTTGCAAAACAAAACAACCCTGTTTTTGTAGGCCACAGAACCCATGATCTCCTCATACTTAGAGTTGGCTAGAAGCCACACGGTTTCCACATGGGCTGTGGTTGGTCCTGGATCCCCATCCTTTACTGGTGCTTGGGTTTCTTTGTACACAAGGACAGGACCTTATGATTATCTCTCTCGTTGGATTCACTAACTGGTAGTTGAAGGGTTTGTTTTGTCTGTGTTACCCTTCAACATTACATCAGCAACCTGTCACAGTAAGTCTGTCCCTTCAATCATCATCTGGCTCTGCATGTGACTAAAGCACCTTTTTGGATTATGTTTAGCAAACCTTGGCTCATTTGGGATTCAGCCTTCCTGCCACTATTCTGACGATCCATCCACATTCTTTTCATTTTTCTTGTTCATATGTCTTTCCTTTTTCTTTCTATTCCTCCTTCATATTCTTTTTTCATTCCTTTTACTATTTTTATAATTCAGTACTTCTTATGAAATAATACAGGTACATAATTTTAAATCAAACAATATTACAAAGATTTTTTTTTTAAATGCAACAGTTCCTTTCTCTTCATATAACATACACAATATCTTTGAATTTTCAATTTTGGACATTCTCTGTTGACTTTATACTGTTGAAAGGAGCCAGTTTCTCAGAATAGGAATCTTTGATCTCCTATTGGGGGGTATTTGCCTGGGAGTTGAACTATGGTTCTAAGAGCCAAATGGGGGAATAGTGCTGTGGATCTAATATCTATACACAGGTTTTTGTTTAATCCCACCCCCAGCTGTGTCTGGTGTCCCCAGTCCAAAACTTCTTTAGGTCAACTCCGGCTGGCAACCCTCAGGCCTCTGCTTGTGTGGGGAAGGGGCAGTTTCCTGGTCGTGTGTGCTCAGGGGAGGTGTATGATGGCGTAACTGCTCCTTATACAGGCTTTCAGCTAATTCTGATTTCGACTTTACCCTTCAACCTGTCCTCAGGGATACTTAGCCCTTCTCATTTTTATATGGAACCTTCATATTTTTAAATGTTGGCAATTAATTCATAGTTTAAAAATAATATTCAGGGGCTGGCCCCGTGGCCGAGCGGTTAAGTTCGCGCGCTCCGCTGCAGGCGGCCCAGTGTTTCGTTGGTTCGAATCCTGGGCGCGGACATGACACTGCTCATCAAACCACGCTGAGGCAGCGTCCCACATGCCACAACTAGAAGGACCCACAACAAAGAATATACAACTATGTACTGGGGGGCTTTGGGGAGAAAAAGGAAAAAATAAAATTAAAAAAAAAAAATAATAATAATAATATTCAGCAAGGTTCAGCAAGCCAAACGTAACATATGAGGGGCTAGATGCGGCCCGTGGGTTCCAGCTTTGAATGCTTAGATGACAGAAAGCCCGTCAGGAAATTCCTAATCTAATCTACTGCCTCTTTGACTTAAACAATATGGAAGGAGGCTGAGCTCGCTCTCTCTGCAAGCCAGTTAACCTAAGATACTAAGGCAGGCTAATTCAGGGAAGCTGGCCTGCTGTTATGTGCCTTAATGGCATAATCAGATGACAAGCAGTCAGCATTTATCGAATGCCTGCTGTGTGCTTCACAGTACGTGCTAAATGCTGAGAGAACTAGATGGAGAGCAGTCCTTAGTGTGAGCCAAAAGCAAGGACATCTTTTTTTCCCCAGTCTCCTATTCAGAAAGACTGATAGTCACTGGGGAAATTTTTTTGCTACACAAACTCCAAAGGGATGAAATTTATTTATTATATAAACAGTACTAACTTCACAAATTGGCTAAGTAATTTGCATAGGGCTTCCTAGTGAGCTGAGGAAATCATTTCAAGATGTAAGATGTAATTCCACCGTAAAACTTGCTACCTGGCAAGATTAGGCTCCATTTTTCAGTTAATGTTAAATAGTAACTCATTTCTAAAAATCTCTTTAAAAATTAGAGGAAGGAATAGAACTGGGAATTGTGCTGTAGCAAAGAAAAAGCTCATCAGAATATGTTTTACACCTTGGAAGTACATAGGAAGAGCATCTGTTTTTATATGATAATTCTGAAGATAAAATAAACAGACTGGCAGTTATGTATAGAGCTGATGTGGTGTGTTGGAAGGAGCATTAGGTTTAAAATCATACCTAGATTCAAGTTCAGTGCAGCCACTAACTATAGCTGACTGAGTGATTCTGGGCGGGTTATGTAACAGCAATTGTCTGAGCCTCCGTTTCTGCTGTAAGATGGCCCCCTCCCCACCGCCTCGAATCATGAGATGATTCAACAGTCTTGGTAACTTTCTGAAAACTCTGTGCTTTCAAATGTAAGACATTTTTATTGCTGTTTATAATAAGATCAGTGCCCATAGATCCATATTTCCAAAGCATTTGTTCCCTAGTACCTTAGGTGTGGAAGTAATGGATTTGGTAACGTGTGGCAGAGGTGGGTGTCTCTGGAAAATATTCATATTGCCTTCTCCTTCCCTTTCCCCTAATTCTTGTTGGAAAGGGCTTTAGGGTTTTCATAGATAGAGTTGCTTCTCCTGAGAGATGCTTCTACACTGAGACCTTACTATTTATGGAAAGAAGCGTAATGTAATAGAGTTGGAAGGCCTGGGTTTAAATTCCTGATCCATTCATCTTCTAGTTGGAGGCTTTGGAAGAATTGTTTTGCCAAACTTCTGTTTCTTTATCTGTAAAATAAGAATATTAACAATGCATACAATAATAACAATAGGTAATAATAACTACCTTGAGAGAGATTGTATGAGGGTGCTCAGTAGTTATTCAGTGATTGTTACTTCTCATTAAAGCTTTCTCTCTCTGTCTCTTTTTTTTTTTCTCTTGATGAGGAAGATTCACCCTGAGCTAACATCCATGCCAATCTTCCTCTATCTTTTTTTAGTATGTGGGCCGCCAGTACAGCATGGCTGCTAACAGAGTGGTGTCAGTCCATGCCCAGGAACCAAACTGGGCCACTGAAGTGGAGTGTGCCAAACTTAACCACCAGGCCACTGGTGCTGGCCCACATCAGCAGTTTAAGAGCAGGGAAGTTATATGACAAATTTTTCCCTGAATGGAGGGGAAAAACATGCAATTTCACTGCCAAGTCACTGCAGCCACCCCCACTGCCAGTAGGACAAGGAAATAGGCTGGAAACAGCTATAAATGCATTTTCATGGGTCTGCATATATGTGCATGCTCTGTCTCTCCTTCTTTTTCTAGGCATGCATTCACTCTCAGGGAGTTAGCCCTGAACATGTGCTTTTTTCTCCCATATCATTGGAAGAACAACTGTTTTTAATTGGTCACAAGTAGTTGGTTGCAAACACATGTGAAGTACAGATGATGAAAGAACTTAGTATAACTGATTTTTTTGTGCAGTTAAGCATTACTGTCTGTGGAGCTCTTTGAGCTTTACTGACAGCACTGGCTGTCCCATCTGGCTTTTCTTAACTCTTAAGTGGTTCTCTGATCCCCAGGAGGTAGCCAGTGCTCTCTGTATTGTCAGTACCCTGATTGTACTTCTCTTTATGGTTTGAAACTTGGAAACCCTGGGAATGTTCACTCGGGCCTTTTGGAATTGCTAAGACATTGTTTAGACAACTCTTTTAGATATAGCAAGGAAAAGAAGTAACCCCTTGCCCCACATAGCAGTAAACTCCTTGTTCTACCGGTAGAGTCAAGAATGAAATAGATTCATTGCCTCAACAGGTCCAAACCTCATTTTGGGAGATAATAGCTTTAAACTTCTCCTTCAAGCCTTGTTCCAGAGAAAATGATGAGGGGATTTACTTCAGTTTATTTACTTATTGAGTATCCTTAGATAAGACATTGTGCAAAACCATATGGGTGATTGAAAGATAAACACTTTCTTGCTCTCAGAGAACTTCCAGTCTAAGAGGGATGAGGGTATGTGTGTGCGTGCACGCTAAATTTAAAAGTGGGTTCCAACGCCCGTAAAACATAACTAAGGAGGGCTTGAAGAGATTTGGGGGATCAGCTAAGTTTTCATGGAATTAGCATTTCGGAGAACAATGAGGGTTAAGTAGAGTTTTAGCCCCTTTATTTCTCTGCTTTTACTATAGTAAAAACTTTATAAAAGAAATATCCAAATTTGACAGCAGGAAGATGGAGAAAGAGAAACAGTTGGATAATCCACATGTTGGATGATGGAGCCTACTAATGGAGATTGGCTTTTTTCCTGCATGGTTATATTCCACAGTCTGATCCACTCACATCTTTTCATTCATTCATCAAATATTTATTGAAAACCTACTATGTGGTGGGCACTAGAGGCTTGTGATACATCAGAGAAACAAAAGAACCCTGCCATCATGGAGCTTTCTTCCTAGCAGGGGAAACAGGCAGTGCACAATGGACACAATAAATTATGTAGTATGTTTAAGAAGTTAGAGCTGCTATGGGAAAAGAAAAGGTAGAGCAGAATAAGGGGGATAGGGAGTGGGATTGGGGGGTTTAGGGGAGTGCAATTTTGGATAGGATGTGCATTATAGGCCTCATTGAGAAGGTCACATTTGAGCAAAACTTCAAAGTGGTGAGGGAGTTAGCCATGCAGAAATCTAGGAGAAGAGCATTTTAGGTAGAACCAGAATGAAGGTTCTCAAGTGAGAATGTGCCTGGTGTGTTTGAGAAACAGCAAGGAAATCACTATGTTGAAGGAGAGTGAGACAGGGGGAGAATAGTACGGGTTGAAGTGGGGTACGGGCCTGTCCAGTCTTATAGGCTCTTACAGTGAGGGAAATGAGGAGCCAGCAGAGAATTCTGAGCAGAGGAGTAACATGATCTGACTTGTTTTAACAGCATCAGTCTGGCTGCTAAGTTGAGGATAGATGGTGTGAGTGGGGCTGCCAAGGACAGAAATGAGGAGAACTAGTAGGAATCTCACATAGTACAGGTGAGTGGTGATCGTGGCTTGAAGCAAGATAATAGGGCTTGGGTCTACATATATTTTGAATGTAAAACCATCAGGATTTCCTAATATATTAGATTGGGAAAGAGGGGGAGCAGGTAGAGTTTGCGATGTCTCTTAAACCTCCAGGTAGAGATGTTGAATAACAGTTTGGATTTGGAGGTATGGAGGTCTGGAGTTAAAGAGAAAGGTCTGAAACAGATAAAAATGTGCGTTTTGGTAGCGTATAGGTAGTATTTAAAGCCACAAGACTGGATGATATCACCAAGTAAGTGAGTATAGCTAGTCAAGAGAAGGGGACCAGGGACTGAGCCGTAAGACCTTCCAGTGTTAAGAAGTCAGGGAGAGGAACCAAAAAAGAAATTAAGGAGTGATCAGCGAGGTAACAGGATCACCAAGAGAGGGTGATCCTAGGAAGGCAGTGAAGAAAGTGTGTCAAAGGGGAGGGAACAATGTTGAATTTTCCTGATAAGTCAAATAAGATGAGTAGGATGAAGATTGAATTAACCATTGAATTCTTTGGTGAATGTCATCAAGCCCAGATATTTTTGTTTAGGCAAGGAGTAGGTAATTACAGATATTTGATGTCCATTGTATTATTTGAATAACCACTGTTACCTGATTTTGCAACTTCTCCCCCTACAAAGAAGTACCACCCCTTTATGTATTTACTCACCATTCTTGCCGTATTAGTACATTCTGCAGGATTTTGTTTGATACCCTAATCTAGAGCTACTGGATAAAGTTCTCCCATGAAATGCTGAAAGTATTTCCTATACCATAATCTGTCTTTTTTACCCAGTATTGAGGGTTTTTATACCACTCTTAACAGTGTTCTCCACTAATTTCAATTTTTTTTAATTTTTTTTTTTTTGAGGAAGATTAGCCCTGAGCTAACTACTGCCCATCCTTCTCTTTTTGCTGAGGAAGACTGGCCCTGAGCTAACATCCATGCCCTTCTTCCTCTTAATTTCAGTTTTAACAATCACTTGTTAAGTCCTCCTTATATGCCCAACTCTGTTCTCGCTATCTTGGATATCTCGACATCTAAATCTTGGAAGATCAAGGATATTTACCCTCTTCATGAGGGCCAGTACTCTGTTGCTTGGAAATGCAAATTTATCTCCTGCTGTCTTAATTTCTTAAATTGTCTTCCATCAGCCCTTTCCAGTCATCTAGTCCCTATTCCTACTTCCTTCTCCCTAATCTCAGTGTTATCCACTGGTTCTCCTACCCATTCTCACAAGAGTGTTTGTCCTACCCATGGGTTAATGGGTTACTAGGAAGGGGAGAAAAATCCAAAGACTCTAACAAGAAAATATTGGTATTTTATCCAGGTTTATTTGTGATTTATTTTAGTACAAAAATACTCAAATGTCCTGTTCTATAGCCCCAAGTTGAGGACCACTTCCCAGCATAATTCATAAGTTACTACTGTTAGACCAAGGCATCAAGAAATCTTGACCAGGTTGCTTTTAGCTTTTGAGTTGAAAGCATAGTCATTCTTGGAGGACTTTGTGGAAGCAAATGAAATTGACAAGAAACAGAAGTATCTGAAGTTGACGAGAAATGGGAGTGGTGTCCTGACCTTTGAGAGGCCAGAGGGGACAAATCTCTGGCTGAATGTTGTATAAAGAGGAGCATAGGTAGGAAGGGGAGGGAAATGAGGACGTATACACTTAGCCGCTTGTCTTCTCTGCAGGAACATTTGGCCTGGGCATTTTGGAAAGGTCTTTATCAGAGTTCTGAGCAGGGTGTTTTCTCTGAGCCCCATGTGTTTCCTGGGATCCTAGAATCCCCCTAAGATAGTGAGTGAGTCACTGATGCTGGAGTCTTATGAGATGGCCCACTCGTTTTCTTTTCTGAGGTTTTTCAGTAGAATAGATAAGGTGATTTATAGCCTTCCCCACCTCCCTAACATCCCTTCTGAATCAGAGAAAAATGGGATATGGGAACTTTGGCCTTGACTTATAAAAGAAATCTACAAAGTGGTAGCAACATGTTTGGCTGAGCCAGCCAGAGCAGATGGCCCAAAGAAATGACCGTTAGTCTGTACAGAACTATATAAACAAATGACAGCTCAAGGATGAGTAAAGTGCTTTTTCCTGGGTATGTGCTATTTTATTCATTGGTACCCAGTATTAGTGATTAGGTTGTGAGTCAGGTCAATAACCTGGGGTGAGGTTGGTCCTCAACATGCCCTCACCCACCGTCCTAGAGATGACCCTGAAGGGAGTTTATGCAGTTCTTGGAAAACATATTCCCTGCCTAACTTCTTCCAACTTGATCCAGCTTTTGATGGGCAGGGTCTGGCTAGGTAATGGAGGAGAGGAGACCCCAAGTTCTTACTGATATTAGCATCTTGACTTTAGCCCTTTCAGACTAAATAAATCCATATCTGATTTATACAGATCTCCAGGACTGATAATTTATTCTCTAACAATCATTGTATCTAAACTGTATAGTAGCTGCTGTACTGAATCATTTGGAAGCTGGAAACCAGGAAAGGGACTAAAAAGAACCTCTCTGAAGCCCATTCATTGCTATGATTCTGTGTACACAGCCTTGGTTACCTCAAACAAATGGCAGCAAATAATTCTTCCTGTACCTCTTTTCACCATCCATCTCTTGGCTCTGTTGACTTCCTCTTCTTTTTCAGATGTCCTAGGTACCTGTTTGGGTGGGAAGAACACCTTGTATTAAAATTGCTGCCAAGAAGAGAAACCAGATGAGGTCACAGTGCATGAAAGAGCAATAAAAACAGTTTTTCCATGGTCTGAATTTTCAAGCATTGATACCCTTCAGTTATTCTTTAGGTCTCAAAGTTATGGTAGTTGTATTCCAAGTAGCCTTCAACAGAAAGATTAGTTTAGTTGATAAACTTTAGTTCTATGGTAGATGATTCTTTAAGACATGAGACCCTCTATCTTTCCTCCTTCGGTGGTACTTATTCTAGAATTGCCCTCTTCTGAAACACTGTCCGTTCAACAAGTGCTTACTGAGCACCTACTTGAGTTCAGACCTTGCCCCCCAGGTTCTAGGTATGCAGGAGATCCAGTTCTACTCTCATGCACTATTCACTGTTGGCAATGTGATGAGATGTTCTGTGGTCATACTATAGAACTTGCACTCAGGATACCATTGGGTAGAGTCTCCTCTTTCTCCCTTTTTTCAATTTAAGACTTAAAAAGGAAATCAACCTATATAATAACTGTGAGAAAGATTTAGAAATCAGTTACGAGCTTCTGGCTCCATCCCTATTCAAACCGTTTCGTCTCTTAAAGGCCACTGATATGGTGGAAAGGATATTAGGCATTACAGCCAAACAGACTCTGGTTCAAATCCTGGCTCAGCCAGTTACTAGCTCTATGACTTGGAAGAAGTCACTTAAATTCTCTGAGTCACTTATGTTCATTTTCTTGGAGGCAGTAGAATTAAACAAGAGACTGGCACTAGGTGTAACCTGAAGTTTCTTTGCTAGTGACCAGTCCACTGGGGATATAGGTAGAAGTAGGGTGTTGGAAGTGTGGAATTCAGAAGAGACCCATAAGCAGGAATGCTGCTTGTTGAATCAACCTTATATAGAAAAGAAGTAGACCCAAAGGAACTCCTTGGGGGTGGTGAGATCCCTATTTTGAGACAACTGTTTTAGATTCCCATGTATCTCTTTTCCTTAATTCTCTCAAATTTATTTTTATTTTGACCAGTCTCAGGTTACCTTTCCCTCCTCCCCCTCCCCCCTAGGAACTCACTGCACTCAGGGTGCCTAGGGTTCCCAAGTGGCATCCTACCTTGGTGCCTAACCTTTCCTGATCCTTTTTCTCCATAAAAACACACTAGTTCTATATCCTAATCACTCTCTTTTCCTTTATGGTTTATTAGCAAACTTGATGATACTGGGCTGAGATATGAATAGCTTTAAATGTATTATCCATCCTGGATAATTCAAATATTAATAATGTCAAATATGGGAAAAAATTTAGGCAAAGGATGTTTTTGTCACCCACCAAGTAGAGTAAGCACCTAGTGCTAGCCAAGTTGGCACCACCAAGGAGCAGATCGGTAGTCTGAAATCTCTTGCTGTCATAGAAAAGATATATACATGGCAATAAAGAGGGATCTCTTCCGTGAGGCAAAAGAGGAGTTGTGTCAGGAGGCCAAAAGCAGAAGACACCTTCTCCAGAACCAGATTATTTCTGGAGAAGGGATGTTGTTCTAGTCATTTTCTCTCCAGACACTGAGATGAGAAATGTTTGGAATGAATGTTTGGACAAGGTGGAATTAGGAGTGGGGTGGAGGCATGTGGAGCTGAAACTGTGCCTGATTATACTTTGTGCCCTAGGGGTGCAGTGCTCCTGGTAGAGACTAAGAAGGTATTCATTGCTTAAGTAGATGAGCGTTCATTTGTTTGTGTCTGAATGCATCGCATTTTGCCAGTTGGCCAGGAACACTGGTTGGCCTATGTGTACCGAGCTGTTGATGGTTGCTCAGAAGCAACCTTGTTCAGGCCTTGGGTACATGTGTTCTGTGTGGGTGTGATACCCTTGTCAGTGAAGCTAAACCTTTGAGATTATCCCAAGTTTATAAATGATATCTTCATCTATGTTATAAGTTCCGGGCCTCTGGGATTTTTCTCAGTCATTGAAGAAGAAAGCCTAAAGGAGGTCTTTAAAATACAGCTTTCTGTCAGTGGCCTCTAGATTTTAATCCATACACGGTATCTCTAAGGCCTGCTCTCTAATTCAGATTCTCACTACTTGGGCTCTGCTTATTCTGAAAGTGACCCAAATCTCCTTCCTTTATCCTTAGTTCTTCCTGCTATCAGGGTGAAAAAAGGATTTCTCCATTATTTTCCCAGTGGTTTTTGTATGTTTGTTTTGTTTGCTGTCTTCATCAGAAATTAAGGGCAAATGGATCAGACATGTTTTTTGTGCATTTAAGTAATTATGTGCTTCTGGTTCTGCATGTCCCTGGCTCAGCTGCCTGACTGGCCTCTTCTAAGGTAACACTTGGATTCTATCTTGGATATCAAAAACAAGAAATGTTTTAAGTGGCTGTGGCTTCATTGACAATGGATTTGCAGTGGGTGGGCGTGGGCAATGCTTAAAGGCTAAATAAAGGCTCTTGGTAAGAGCACATATGCTGAGAGATATTTCATCTTCCCTCTTTCCATAGCAACTTTATCAGTAAGATTAAGCATTAGGCTGGTGGTATAGTTAAAAAATCTCGGCTCCAGTTCAGAGCTGTTTGTCTGCCATTACTGGAACCTATTTGCATCCATCCGTTTCATCATTTGATTTTTGTTTCCTTCTGTCTTCCCAGGTGGCATTGGTAGGGTGGTCAACGGAGCCTTCATGGTGCTGAAAGGGCATCGGTCTATTGTTAACCAGGTCCGATTTAACCCCCACACCTACATGATCTGCTCTTCTGGTGTAGAAAAGATTATCAAGGTGAGGCACCTTCCCCTTCTGTCCTTTCAGAGAAATTACTGCAATTCATAATTGGAAGAAACTAGAACAATGTATGTAGGACCTCATATCTAAACATACTAAAAGTCTATCAGAATTCTCAGTTATTTTGATATATTACAGATTGTTGAAAAATTGAAATTAAAAAGAGTGGTTTAAACCCTCCTTTCAGGACCTTTTTAAAAAATAGTCACTAGGCTTTGAAACTAGACACTACTTGTATGCCACTACATTTCCACTGGCCTTTGATCTTGAGACTGATGAATTCTGCTTTCTAAACCTCATCTGGAGATTGGGAAGCCACCATCACCTCAGTGACTCAGTATGCACTTTGCATTAATTGCTGTCCTCGTATGGCACAGATAACTAAGTGACTGTCAGAACCATAGCTCAGTCATCTCAGGGCATATCAAAACCACTACCTGTGGTTGTGGTTGAGGCCAAACACTTGCATCAACTGCACTTTGACTGAAGGAACTTAACCCTACCAAGGAATACTTTTAGAGCCTGCAACTGAGAGACCCAGCCTGGCCTGTATCCATGAAAGGATGGCCCACTGCCCATCACTCACATTCGGTTGCTAGTAACGCTTCTCCATATCTGAGAAAATGAAGGTTTTGGAGCAAATGATATAGTCTTAAGGACCCTGTGATGACTGTTAAGTAAGGATAGATGATATGCCTCCCCAAAAGTTAGAACTCCTCTTTTTTTTCCTAAAGGAGGTTTCAGGAAAAAAAAGTAAAAATTGGTTTGTGATGATTTGGTAGTGTTCATTTTCTTTTGTTCTTTTTAAAAAAAAAAAAAACTGTCCAGAGTTAAACCAAGTTGTATGTGAGGCAGGGGAAGCTATCAGAAATAGAATGTTGGAGTATGGATCAATATTTTTATTTGTCCTTATTCCAGCTTCCTTTATTTGGGTTTTGTTGGTCTTGTGGATTAGGGCTGACTCACAGTTGCACGCATTTCCCCATAGGCCTAGAACAGGACTTCTAGACCATTTTTACTTTTTCTTTTTACAGATGATGAGATTTAAATTATAAATTAACTGTCTGGGGTTAATTATACAGCTAATGAGCAGTAAAGCTAAGATGGAGCCCTGTTCTTGTTCTTTCGGCGTGCTGCCACACTCAGCATGCTAGTGGGAAAGCACAGGCAGCTGATGCCCTGCTGGATTTGATCATCTTAGTAGTCCTTCGCTGTCTCTCGCATTGCTTTCCCTTCTCCTTTGGCCTATGACTAATGGGTTGGCACAGGACCATGTACTCTCTAGGCCTGTTGATGTCATTCTCTTTCTCAGAGAGCTCTGCTTGGGCATCTCCTTTAGAAGAGAGATTCCTGCTTGGCCATGCACCCTGGGATGCTTCTGTGCTGAGTCTCCCCAATTACTGTTGAGTCAATTGGCATTCTTACCCTAAAGGTCATAGGTTGGAAACTAGCCAAGTTCTCAGAGGAGAAAAAGAAGGAAATGCTTTCTCAGTGAGATTATTCAGACTGAACTATGGAGCTCACTGCTTCCAGCTGCCAATGGGGTCTGAATCTTGCCCCACCAGGAGGTATATTTAGCCATGTGAAACCTTAAGTCAGTACAGTTAGTACCCTTGAGTAACTCTTTGAGTCTGTCTCCCACCTGTCAAGTGAGGGTACTAACAGTGACTTGCCACTCTTGTAAATTACCTTGTGAATTACCTGTGCCTGACGATTTCTGACTACTTTAATAAATGTCCCTTTCCCAGGCCAGCCCTATGGCATAGTGGTTGAGTTCACACACTCCGCTTTGGCAGCCCAGGTTCACATGTTTGGATCCTGGGAATAGACCTACACCACTCATCAGCCATGCTGTGGCAGCCACCCACATACAAAATAGAGAAAGACTAGCATGGAAGTTAGCTCCAGATGAATCTTCCTCAACAGCACAACAACAAAAGTCACTTTCCTGCTTGCTATTTCTGAGAGATCAATGGCTCAAAGAACGTCATCCCACCATGTTCTAGTCCAGCCTGAGACCTGCTTTTCTCTCTCTTTCTCCACTTCACTTCACCTTCTCCCTGTCTTGTCCTTTACTACTGCCTTTCTAGCCCAGAGGAGAAGAGCCCGTTGTCAAGCCCAGCCTCTTCTCGCTCATAACAGGTCTTCTATCCCCCTGAATACCCACACATAGCAAGAGGGGGTTCATTTTGAAGTTAAATGTAAGGCAGGGCAAGATGGAGCAAATGGCTAACATTTTTGTCAAAGACCAATATTCATGTATTCACCCCATGTTTGTGATATACGTATTGTGTGCCATTTGTGCTAGGTCCTATGAGGAGCACAAAGGTAAAAAAAGGTGAGGCAGGTCCCCCTAGGAATTGATGACCCCTTAGGAGAGACAAGAAATAAAGATAATGAAAAGTGTAATAGGTACACAAGAGATATAAACAGAGTGCTATGGGAGGAGGGAGAGATTTTTTCCCATCTGGGGTAATCTCAGTCTAGGTAGTATTTGAACTAGACTTTGAAGAATGAAGACTGCAAGAGGAAGGTGAGGGGTAAGATAGGAAGAACATTCTAAGTAGAGGGAATGGAATTTATTTCATTGAATCAACAAATATTTATTGATCACCTACTGTGTTCCAGGCATTATGCTTATGAATGAATGCTCAGAAGCAGTAGAGTGTCGGACCCATTCCAAAAAACGGTGGACAAAGTGAAGAACACAAGAAGGGAGGACTGAGTTATAAGGCTGGGAAGATAGTCTGGAGGTGGGCTCACTGGGTCTTGGAACAAATGAGTGTGGAGAGCTCTTGAATTGCAATTTAGGTCCCTATCTGTGTAGTTTTCCTCGGAGACAGACAAATTGCTAGATTTAGTATAATAGCACAAAGAGAGGAGAGGGCTTGGAGCTGCCGCATCAAGCATGCCATGGTCACTGAGTAGATCAGAACACTTGTTACTTCATTGCTTTCCGTTTTGATGATGTTGGGATGAGACTTGAACTGCATCTTTTTCCTCGGCAGCCTCTTGAGCTAAACTTTTCACTGGGCTTGGAGAGAGCTGCTCCTCCCTCCTCCTCTTCTCACGAACCTTGGCCATGAGGAGGCAGTCTCACCACATTCACATGTGACAGGAAGCTGTGTTTTCACTGCTTCACTTCTGAGGTTTGACTTGCAGTGTAAAGAAATAAACAATTTCACAAATGTTTGAAATTGATATTTTAAGCATGAGGACCAAGATAATATGGAAGGTCACTTGTGGTGTTGAAGAGTCCCTTTGAGGATGGCTCCAAAACTTCCTGGTTGAGGTATTCAGTTGCCAAATGAAAGAGAAAGCACTACATTTTTTGGTGCTTTGGTATAGGTTATAGCGTTTCATCCTTCTCATTTCTACAGATGAGAAAAGAAGCTTTTAAGGGTGAAGTCATTTGCCCAGGGCCATGTGAAGTAGTGGAGCTGGGCTTTCTTACCTGTTCTGCCTGCTCCCACAGTTCTGTGCTACGAGTCCCTTGAGGACTGAGGACCAGCTGTCTGGGATGGGGATTTTGTTCTGCTCCAAATCTTAAGATTCACTGTTTAGATGAGGGAGCTGAGCTTCACCCACAGTCACCAGCCAACTAGGAGCTTAGTGGGAACCCACACTCAAGTCTCCTGCCTCCTGATCCAGCATTTTGTTCCATTACTCCAAGCTTCAGGAATGAAAGTCTACCTCAGCTTAACACATTCCAGAGCCCAAATAACAGCTGACTTTCAGTGTTATGATTTTCATTCCTGAAGTGAAGACATAGGGGACTGGGCAGTAGAGTAGAACCTGGAAACTGGCTTGTTGGATAGTTGGACTAGCATCTCACCATTAATATTTTGTACTTCTGTTAACGAATTCTCAGTTTCTGTGAAGTACATATGGATTTATCTTCATATTAGACAACATGGTTAGTAACCTTTTACCATATTTAAATTAAGGAAATGAGAGATTTGGCCCAGAATATAGAATAAGACTCAGAAAGATCCTAAGGGCTTTGCCTTTTAGATCCCTCAGTTTCCTTTCTAAGCCACTGAACTTTTATTCCCTCAGACATCTAATTGCAGAGAGAGTCGGTTATAGCTGGAGCCCATTGCTGAAGGCCATATCTAAATGTTTCTCAAACATTGAGTGTCAAAAAGAATTTGAGACTCTCTTCAGGCAAATCTTTTCTTTTCTGCTGACTATACTCCAGTGTTTTTTAAAAGTTGATCCCCCCACTTACTCACCCCTGCAGGGCATGTTGAAAGTGCAGAGCCCTGGGACCTACCCATGACTTATTGAATCAGAATCTCTAAGGGTGGGGCTCAGGAGTCAACGTTGTAATTATTCTTCAGGTGATTCTTAGGCACTCCACAGTGTGAGAATCATGGCCTTAAAACTCCCCTGGGTGAGATTATGAAGCTGGAGAGGGGAGAACAGCTGAGGAGTTGTGGGCAGGGAACAAAGTCAAAGGAGGACTAAATCTGAGTTGGGAATTGGTGAAGAGAGCTAACCCAGAAGGTTTTTTTCAGCCCCTCTTGAACTGGGGATCCTCCAAAGAGATGCTGCCTCCCAGGAGTTCCAAGTAAAACACGGAGGGAATAGGCCTCAGGAAAGTGCTCACAAGCAGGCAAGTTTGTCCTTGGATAGCTTTGGGGAAACAAAGCCATTGTCTTGATAGAGGGTAGGGAATGAGGACCCACTGTTTTCTGGGTTGGATGCCATCTAAAGATAGACATTAGCCTGTCAGGCAAGAAGATTGCCTGGAATTTCATCTGAGTTGCCATGACTACCGGCTGATGTAACCCAGCTTCTCTGCGGACCAGTCTGGCAGTCAGGTGAAGCTAATTGTTCTCATTTGCAGTGACAGCTTAACTACCTTGAACTTGATTTTTGCATAACTTATTCAACTTGTAAAGCTGGGCCTTTGTGTTCAGACAGACCTGAGTTTGAATCCTAGTTCTGCCACCCTTTAGCTATGAGCCCATGTCTCTGACCATGAAGCAGAGGGGTGTTAAGGGATGGGGTCACAGTCTTGTGGGGTGTGTCCTACCTATTCCTGCAACTAACAGAAGAGTTGAGGGGCAAGCCAGCATTTCCCTGGTTAAGAGAACCGAGTTTCCTGGGAAACTGATGCCAGAGGGAACTGCAGTGTAGGCAGTCGGCTATTCTTATCCAGCTCCAGTAAGCAATTCCCATTAGTTAAAAACAGAAATGTTGCAGTTGGGGAGAAGTGGAGTTATAAGCTGAAATATCGACTGTTGCAGAGTACTGACTGCTGGGTCTGTTTTCGCTTTGGATAAGTGGTACCTCTCTGCACAGGTTTAGTCTTCTGAGAGTTTTGAACACATTGGCCAATCTTCAAGTCATCCCCTATCCTCTGAGATTATGAAGGGAGTTATTGTAATTTCCAAGCTACTAATAGAGGAAGCTGAAGGGGAGAGGGGTTGTGGGGGAGATTGTGTGTGATTATCCTGGGCCTAGAAACAGGACTTAGGTCTCCTGACATGAGGCTAATCCTGTGTCCTAGACCAAGCTTTTTCCCACATCTGACTCCAGAACCCTTGATTTTTGTATGTGGCCCACAAAATCCAGTCTAGTAAAGACTTGTATTTATTTACAGTTGGTTAGCAAGTCCTGGCTAAATGACAGGGAGGGTCTGGGAAAGCTCTGCCTGGGTGTTCTGTATCGCCACCAGCTTTAGAATACTTTCCAGTCAGCCCTTCTTGGGTTTGTTTCTCCTCTGCAGATCTGGAGCCCGTACAAGCAGCCAGGTTGTACCGGAGACCTGGACGGTCGGATTGAGGATGATTCCCGCTGCCTCTATACGCACGAAGAGTACATCAGCCTTGTGCTGAACAGTGGGAGTGGCCTGTCGCATGACTATGCCAACCAGTCTGTGCAGGAAGACCCCCGGATGATGGCCTTCTTTGACTCTCTGGTGCGCCGTGAGATCGAGGGCTGGAGCTCTGACTCAGACAGCGACCTCAGCGAGAGCACCATCCTCCAGCTGCATGCAGGGGTCAGCGAGCGCTCAGGATACACCGACTCAGAGTCCTCGGCCTCGCTGCCCCGCTCTCCTCCACCCACAGTGGACGAGTCTGCCGACAGCGCCTTCCACCTGGGGCCTCTGCGGGTCACCAACACAAATGCAGTGGCGTCAACCCCGCCACCGCCTACATGTGAAGATGCAGCCTCTCGTCAGCAGCGCCTGTCTGCTCTGCGCCGCTACCAGGACAAACGCCTCCTGGCCCTTTCCAACGAGTCCGATTCTGAAGAGAATGCCTGTGAGGTTGAACTGGACACAGATCTCTTCCCCCGGCCACGGTCTCCCAGCCCTGAGGATGAGTCCAGCAGCTCCAGCAGCTCCAGTAGCTCCGAGGACGAGGAGGAGCTGAATGAACGTAGAGCATCCACCCGGCAGCGGAATGCCATGCGGCGCCGACAGAAGATGCCCCGAGAAGAGAGGCCCAGTGCCCCGACCAAGACTGCCAACACCTACATTGGAGAAGACAATTATGATTACCCCCAGATCAAAGTGGATGACCTCTCCTCCTCCCCCAACTCCTCCCCGGAGCGGAGCACTTCCACTCTGGAGATTCAGCCAAGCCGGGCATCACCAACTTCTGATATAGAGTCTGTTGAGCGAAAGATTTATAAGGCTTACAAGTGGCTTCGCTACTCCTATATCTCCTACTCCAATAACAAAGACGGAGAGAGCTCCCTCATGTCTGGGGAGGCAGATGAAGGGAGAGCGGGAACCAGCCACAAGGACAACCCAGCCCCTTCTTCTAGTAAGGAAGCCTGTCTGAACATGGCCATGGCCCAGAGGAACCAGGACCTGCCCCCTGAGGGCCGCAGCAAGGACACTTTTAAAGAAGGGACTTCTGCCAGAAATCCCAGCAATGGCCCAGGCCATGAGCACAGCAGCCACCCTTGGGCAGAGGCACCAGAGGACACCTCTCAGGACACCAACAATGGTAGCTCTGTAGAACACTCTTTTGAAACGAAGAAGCTTAATGGAAAGGCCCTGAGCAAGGCCCTGAGCAGCCGGGCTGAGGAGCCACCCTCTCCTCCTGTCCCCAAGGCGTCTGGCTCCACTCTCAGCAGCGGGTCTGGCAACTGTCCCAGGACCCAGTCTGATGATGGTGAGGAGAGGAGCCTCGAAACCATCTGTGCCAACCACAACAATGGACGCTTACACCCCCGCCCCCCTCACCTCCACAACAATGGGCAGAACTTTGGGGAGCTGGAGGCAGTGGCCTGCTCTTCCCCGGGACATTCGGACACTGACCGTGATAACTTGTCCCTGGCAGGGACACTACTACACAAAGATTGTTGTGGGTCTGAAATGGCCTGTGAAACCCCCAGTGCTGGAACGAGAGAGGACCCCACTGACCCCCCAGACACAGACAGCAGCAGGGCTGTTCATGGCCATAGTGGCCTCAAAAGGCACCGAGTTGAATTGGAAGATACAGATTCAGAGAATTCCTCCTCAGAGAAGAAATTAAAAACATGATAAATACAAAGGGAAAGCAAAAAGCTACAAAAAGTAGCTTTACAAAAAAAAATTTTAAATCTTGTTTAGTGAACACAAAGGAAAGGAAAAAAGTATTAAAGACACATAAAACCAGGTCCTGAAATTTTGTGTCTGATGCTGCTCCCTTCTATTCAACAATGGGTCTGATGTTTAGCTGGCCATTGGCTTGTGCTGTGTTAAGAAAGGGAAAAAAATCCAAGTGACTCCTTTCTAGTAAGACTTGAGCATAGTGTATCTGTGCAGATTCTGTTAAAGTAAATCCTTATCGAGACGTTTGACTTATTCTTGTGTGTTTGCACTGGCACGTGTGAGCTCATTGTCTCAGACTTTTCTTTCAGTTCTCCATCAGAAAGGATCTATGGATCTCTATTTTTTGCCATCTCACCTTGTTTACATGGCATAGGTGTTCTGGTCTTAACACGGAGTGCCTGCTAAGTCAGGTTGTGCTGCCAGTGAGTAATGGATTTATGCTGAAAGAGTGGAGAAGAGAATGGAAGCAGGCCTTCAGCCCATTGGCTGTGCTGGAAAGGAAAGCATGGTTCCTTTCTTAAAGAAATCTTCCATGTTTTCTCTCAGTAGCACTTCTTCATTGAGCATTTAATGTATACATACTGAAGTGGAGCATTTTAATGCTGTTGAGAGGTTAGCACTTAAGATCAGATTCAAGAGAGCATAGATCCCTGATAAATTTCACTGATTGCAAATTGAGCGATGCTGCAACATGGTATGGAGGCCATAAAATATAACTAGTTGTGGGTAACACTTTAACCAGTTAGGTTCTAGTTCCTAAGAGGCACTCAGAAGGCCGGCAGACACTTCCTTGGCCCCATGTGATGGTGTCTAGGCATATTGAAAGAGGGTGCAAAGACAGCTCTCAAGAGCTTTGTGCTCAAACTACTAAAGTGGATGTTCTAGGTGTGTTAATGAAGAAGTGTAGTAAAGAGCAGAGTGTGGTACTATATTCATTTAATTCAACCCAAAATGACTAGTCAGGATTGATGGGACTGGCATCTTCCCTCAGGCTTGCAATTGACAGAGGCTGTGGTATTCTGACTAGATCTTGCGGAACTGTAGGCATCTCGAAGTAACAGATTCTTACTGAGTAGGTCTGTTAGGAGGCAGAGAGTGTGGAGAGAAGAGTCGCTGGTTTAAGACTCCTGGCTCCTAGAAGAGACTGATTGAGATAGATAAAGATTGAGAGGGGAAAAGACCAAGAGATTTTCAGCATTGCAGTGGTGCTTATAGTCACTTGGTTATCAATGAAGGATTGTACAAGACAGGGAGACCTAGGAATGACCAGATATCCTGTTGGCATAGATGTCATGAAAAGGCAGGAGAATACTGGCAAGAAATGAGGCAGAGAGAGAGAGAGAAGAACACTATAACTTCCTTGGGCACAAAGGTGCTAGACCTAGGAGCCCAACCAGCACTGGCATAGAGAGGATCTAATGTGTGACTGGTGTGGCCTCACTGATCCAGCGTTCCTTTTAGAAGAGGACCTGTCCTACTGGGACTGGGACCAAGGGGAGACAACCTGTGGAGGATGAAGACTGGATGAATGTAGGCACTAGGGGAAGGGGGGTTATTTATAAAAGGAAGGTTGTTGATCTAAGCCAAAAGGAGATATCATCTTGCTAAGCTTTGTGAAAGGGAAATGTACCTGGTATGTGTGATGTGACTTGGGTGTGAAAACACTGTCTTAGGAGACGGAGATAAGGAGTGTGAGTAGCAGTGGGGATGCTTACAATTTAACAACTGTAATCTCACTGGGGGAGTGGGAAAGTGATTCTGTAACCATTAGAATTACTTTGGATTTGTAATCAAAATGGTTCTATGATTTGTCTTTGACTATTCACATATAATTGTAAATTCTGGTTTTATAAGCCCGAGTCATTTTACATTTGCTTTTCCAAAATTTATTAAATTGGAATTTTTTAATCCTTTATATACAAAAAAAAGATACAATCACTCAGTGTGTGTTTCTCTTCCCCTTCCTAGTCAGCATACCCAATCTTTTTTGCTTTGATGTATTTAATCTAATCAGTGGGTAGCCTCTTCTGTCTTCTCTAAGGGCAATCCATATATCTTCCTTGAAAAAAAGTAGTTACAGTTTCCTTGGGAATGAGCCACTTGGTAGTTACTGTTCCCAAATGCAGAACTTGGTCTTTGATGTTAAAAGCCTTAATCTCATTTGGGTACTCAAAAGAGAAGTCACAGTTCTTCTGGTTCAGCTTTAGGATGCAAGAAAGATCATTTTTAGCAAGGATGTCTTCCATCCTTGGGGGAGACTCTTCTCAGCACCCCAGGTTCCACTTGCCAGGAGATAGGCCCCACAGGATACTCACAGGAGCTGAGAAATGCTTGTCTCTGTAGCCACTCCACTGTCATTTCCAGAAATCTGTGGTGATGGTGCTGGAAAACCTGGCAGGAACCACTTCCAGGGTCCCTTTGCTTAAACCCTTGTAGAATTGAGCCTCCAACTGTGGAGGCACATTTAACCCCCAGATTCTTCCCTGGTAGGTAATTTTACTAGCAGGACAGATGGCGCTGATTAGGTTAAGAACTATTCGAAAGTGCCTCTTATGTTTTTTTCTGCATCCTGTACATAAAATTTTAAGTGGCTGGTCCAGATATATGAAACTGTTTTTCTCCACTTCATTTTCCACCTGGTTTTGTAAGTGATTCCTCTGTCTCTAAGACAGCAGGTAAATGAGTTAAATGAGTAGTTGGCTTGGGGCAAATGAAGGTTGCAACTGTGCTTGATTTACTAAGCCGGGAGTCCCTTGTTTGTCAAGGTGCCTTCCTCTGCTGAAGCCTTACCTCCTCACAAGCCCCCCCGCCCCACCCCCAGCAACGCTAGCTCTTCTCTCGTGTATATGCAAATAAATCTGTTATTCACTTCTCATGGCTTGCTATTCTCTTCCAGGGAAGACTGGGCTGCCTAGACCCTTCTCCTCCTTCATTTCTGTCCTGTTTTAATACCTGCCTAGTTGGAAACTTGGTTCAAAGCCACACTGAAGACTAGAAGAAAAACTGGTACTCCACGTCCATGCCAATGGTCATTGTCACTTGTAGGTATTGGGACAAAGGTCACACCTGGACAACAAAATGTAGGGTAGGAGGAGCTATCTACTTGGTCTCCTTTATCAGTCTTGGATGGACTCAGGATAGCAAGATCCTGGAACTGACCCTTCTGTTAGTGGGAACTGAGGAAGTGATGCAGTGAAGTGACATTACAAACAGCCCCAAAAGAAATTATATTTTCTGATGTTTCCAGCTGTCAAATTACTTTTCCTGTCCTGTCGCAGGCATGCATTGCAAACATTTTTTCTTAAAAGAAAAACAACCAACTTATATATCCTGCCTGTAAAGCTGCCTCCTTCAGTTAACTGAAAAATTCTTGCCAACAAGACTCTTGTGAGGAAAATAGATGCTTCCAAAGGAAGGCTGTCCTTCCCGTATGCTGTGAGCAAGGCAGTGGGCCAGGGTGGAAGCACTAAGGTGAAGGAAGACTCGGTGAGTCTGGACTTGCCCACAGCAGCGGGCTGATGGCTTTGAACAAGTTGCGTGGTTCTCAGGTGGGATATTTTGGTCTAAGTGCTCCTTTGTCCTTGAGCACTCATACTGGAATGAAATAACATGTGGCTTGGAAGTAATTTTGAATTTCTTAAAAGAACAGTGCTTCCTACATGCAACAGAAGAAAAGTGTATATGAAAATCAAATCTGAGCCATCTGCACCCTAATTGCATTTCACTGTTAGTACATTGGTGGTCAGATGCTTCTCAGAATGGAGGCTTAGAGGCAAAGGTACACTTCACTGGGGCCAGCACTAACATGGCCAGGGACATGCGGGAGGAGTTGCTCAAGTCCATTCACTCAACAAGGTTTACTTGAGCTTGCAGAAGGGTCCTGCAGCGCTTATCTGCAAGACAGTCACATTGCAAGGAAATGGGCTATCTGGTATTTCAAATTACTGAAGTTGGAAACTGACTCCTTTCTGGAGCCTAAGGCTATGAGCTAATGGAATATTCCAACTGAAGTACAGAATGCTAGCTTACAATTCTCCCTCTGTCTGGCTTTGTTAGTATCCCCACCAAGGCCAGAGAAAGGCGGTAGAACACTAAGATATCCGGGTGCTGACCTAAGATCCTTAGACAAGAGAGACATTCTTGTGTTTTAGGAGAGCTGGGAGGGAAGACATTGGAGGGAAGGGAATCAGGAAGACTGCAGTTGAAGGAATGAAATCCTAGGTGGGTTCACCAGCTTTCCACATCCGCAGAGCTAGCGTTTAACGTGCCATGCACTGGCCTCTAAAATGCTTGGTCATCAAGATTCTCCAAAATCCTCAAGTAAAATCCTTAATTTATAAAGGAAGTCAATAAAAATGCAGGATTGGTTTGGGAGAAATTCTCTTTGCTGGAAGGCATGAATTCCATGAAATAATGATCACATAGTGACCTGAACACCAGCACACTTCAACATATACCTAGACAGGTGAGTGTGTGGTGGTTGGTGATTGGCATAGGCTTTCATAGGGTAACAAACATCTGCCTTGTTGACTCTTCCTGGGCTGGTTAGTGATGCTATTTGGTCCTACCCCTACCACTTTTTTCACTTTGTTATTTTCTCCTCATGTCTCAGAGTCAATGTTTTCTAACATTTCTAGTCTCTCCAAGACCCCACCTTACATTGTTAAGGCTAACTTCTGTTCTTTTCTCTTCTTCCTAAGAGAAACCTGTGAGTGGGATGGAAATGGCATTGAACTAGCATCAGAAATGGATTCTAGGGGCCGGCCCAGTGGCGCAGCGGTTAAGTTTGCACGTTCTGCTTCGGCGGCCCAGGGTTCACCGGTTCAGCTCCCGGGTGTGGACATGGCACCCACTTGGCAAGCCATGCTATGGTAGGCATTGCACATATAAAGCAGAGGAACATGGGCATGGATGTGAGCTCAGGGCTGGTCTTCCTCAGCAAAAAGGAGGATTGGCAACAGATGTTAGCTCAGGGCTGATCTTCCTCAAAAACAAAAAAAAAGAAAGAAATGGATTCTATGCTGGTTCTTCACAGAGTAGCTGCGTGAGCCTTGGGCAAATCACTCAAACTCTTGGGAACTGTGAAATGGAGGTCCCTCTCAACTCTGAAATCTGGTTCATTCCATGGGCTGTTCAGATCCCACTCTAACTCATTAGAGTTCTCATTCCTGAGACATCCCTGTAGTGCCCACCAGAACCAGTCAGTGAGCCAAGATCTTTGGCAAGTGCACAAATGCTCACAGCCTCAAGCTCCTCATCTGTAAAATGGGGAAAGAATGCCTGTTTTGGTACATTTTTGGAGGATTAGATGTGTGTATACATCTAACTTAGAACAGTGCCTGATAAGTGGAAAGCACTGAAGTGTTTGCTGTCATTAGCAGATGCTCTCTTTTCTGCTGTCATTGCTCGTTGATAGCAACATGCACACCACAGAGAAGACTTTTGGCTGGGGTCTGCCAAGGAATGTAGAAAGTAAGTTCTCCTACAAAGAAAGGATTTACTATTTATTAGCAAACCTTAATCTGGGAGCCGGCCCTGTGGCCGAGTGGTTAAATTCTCGCGCTCTGCTTCCGCGGCCCAGGGTTTCGCCAGTTCGGATCCTGGGCACAGAGATGGCACCGCTCATCAGGCCATGCTGAGGCAGCATTCCACATGCCACAGCTAGAAGGACCCACAACTAAAAATACACAACTATGTACCAGGGGGCTTTGGGAGAAAAAGGA